>NC_057808.1:415640399-415969699 GCF_018294505.1 Triticum aestivum | reverse complement strand
ATATCAGGATCTTTCCAACACAATGTGCTTGCCAAAGGATAAAATGTAAAAAAGGAAAGGTGAAGATCACCATGACTCTTGCATAAGGTAGAAGATAAAAGTAAAAGATAGGCCCTTCGCAGAGGGAAGCAGAGGTTTTCATTCGCTTTCAGGGTTGGATGCACAAAATCTTAATGCGAAAAACGTCACTTTATATTACCACTTGTGATATGGACCTTTATTATGCAGTTTGTCGCTTTTATTTGTTCCACATCACAAGATCGTATAAAGCTTATTTTCTCCCACACTAATAAGTCATACATATTTAGAGAGCAATTTTTATTGCTTGCATCGATGACAACTTACTTGAAGGATCTTACTCAATCCATAGGTAGATATGGTGGACTCTCATGCCAAAACTTGGTTTAAGGGAATTTGGAAGCACAAGTAGTATCTCTACTTGGTGCAAAGAATTTGGCTAGCATGAGGGAGAAAGGCAAGCTCAACATGTTGGATGATCCATGACAATATACTTTATTTCAGATATAAGAAACAGAACCCATTACGGTGTCTTCCTTGTCCAACATCAACTCTTTAGCATGTCATATTTTAATGAGTGCTCACAATCATAAAAGATGTCCAAGATAGTATATTTATATGTGAAACCTCTCTTTCTTTATTACTTCCTATTAATTGCAACGATGACCAAAACTATGTTTGCCAACTCTCAACAACCTTTAATCATCATACTCTCTCTATGTGAAGTCATTACTCTTCATAAGATCAATATGATCTCTTTATTTCTTTTTATTCTTTCTTTTTCTTTTATTCACTCAAGATCATAGCAAGATAATCAAGCCCTTGACTCAAGACTAATCTTTATTATATATATAGCCCGCGGACTCGATTACATAGAGGGATCATAAAGCAAAACTCACAACTAGATCATACTAAAACTTTATTCTACTAGATCAAGATAATATCAAAAGGATCGAACTAAGAAAAACGGTAAAGATAGGAGTGTGATGGTGATACGATACCGGGGCACCTCCCCCAAGCTTGGCAGTTGCCAAGGGGAGTGCACATACCCATGTGATTAGATCTCCTTTGCCGGTGAGGAGGGTGGTGGAGTTGTTGATGATCTGGGCTTGTCGTCCATCTTCCAAGGCATAGGCTCACCATCATAGAAGGATGATCGAGTCTCCGGGATTCTCAAATCTGCAGCCAAACTCATCCTCTTGAATCTACATTCATACTCACAGTTTTAGTTTTGCAGGTCATAGATTTGGGCTTGGAGGTGCTCTTCTCATGAAGCTTGAAGACGGTCTCCCCAATGTTCTTGGCATCCAGCTTGTGGTTGTTGGTGAACTCCGCGGTCATCATGTGGTTGGCATTGAGTCCGCGTTCCACCATCCCCTGGCACTTGAAAACTTGTTGCTCCATTGCTTCAAGCCTCATCTCCACGCTTCCTGTCCTCCTTGGTCCCTCAACATCGCCGATGTGCAGCAACCCATCACGCATCTCAATGGTTTGAGGGTGTTGCAGCACCTCCGCGAGGTAGGGGTTGATGACCTTCTCGAAGAACTTGTCCTTGGGGGCGCTGGGAGACGTCATGGTGATCTAGATCTGTCAGAAAAACAGCTCGAAACGAAAACAGAGGATATTTGCGTGATACAGGAGTCAAAACCTTCGGGAGATTATATAATGAATTTTTACCGACCAAAATACGTATCGTGCAAGAAAAAGGAGTCCGGAGAGCGCACGAGGTGCCCACGAGGCAGGGGGCGCGCCTCCCACCCTCGTGGAAGCCTCGTGTCCTTCCCGGACTGCTTCTTATTTTTCTATTTTTCTAAATATTCCAAAACGGAGAAAAATTGCCATTTGAACTGTTTTGGAGTCGGTTTACTTACCGTACCACGTACCTATTCCTTTTCGGAGTCTGAGACGATCTGGAAAGTGTCCCTTATGTATTCCTCCAGGGTTACGGTTTCAATAATATTAGTTTCAACATTTATGGGATTACCTGAGATATAATGTTTGATTCTTTGACCATTCACCACCTTCGGATTTGTGCCTTCGAAGTTGTTAATTTTTATGTCACCGGAACGATAGACCTCCTCGATAACGTAAGGGCCTTCCCATTTAGAGAGAAGTTTCCCTGCAAAAAATCTTAAACGAGAGTTGTATAGCAACACATAATCACCTACATTAGACTCACGTTTTTGTATCCTTTTGTCATGCCATCTTTTAACTTTTTCTTTAAACAACTTGGCATTCTCATAGGCTTGGGTTCTCCATTCATCAAGTGAGCTAATGTCAAATAACCTCTTCTCATCGGCAAGTTTGAAATCATAATTGAGCTCTTTAATAGCCCAATATGCCTTATGTTCTAGTTCGAGAGGTAAGTGACATACTTTTCCATAAACCATTTTATATGGAGACATACCCATAGGATTTTTATATGAAGTTCCATAGGCCCATAATGCATCATCAACTTTTTTGACCAATTATTTCTAGATCTATTAACAGTCTTTTGCAAAATTAATTTGAGTTCTCTATTACTCAATTCTACTAGACCACTAGACTGTGGGTGATATGGAGATGCAATTCTATGATTAACGTCATACTTAGCGGGCATTTTATGAAAGGCGCCATGAATGAAATGTGAACCACCATCAGTCATTAAATATCTAGGGACTCCAAACCTCAGAAAAATAACTTCTTTAAGCATCTTTATAGAAGTGTTATGATCAGCACTACTAGTTGGAATAGCTTCTACCCACTTAGTAACGTAATCAATAGCAACTAAAATATGAGTATACCCATTAGAGGCAGGAAACGGTCCCATATAATCAAAGCCCCAAACATCAAATGGTTCAATAACAAGTGAATATCATAGGCATTTCTTGACGTCTACTAATATTACCAATTCTTTGACATTCATCACAAGATAGGACAAACTTACGGGCATCTTTGAAGAGAGTAGGCCAATAAAAACCGGATTGCAATACCTTATGTGCAGTTCTATCTCCAGCGTGGTGCCCTCCGTAAGCCTCGGAGTGACACTTGTGTAGGATCTGTTCCTGTTCATGCTTAGCTACACAACGCCTAATAACACCATCTACTCCTTCTTTGTAAGGATGTGGCTCATCCCAGAAGTAATGTCTTAAATCATAGAAAAACTTTTTCTTTTGCTGGTATGTGAAACTAGGTGGTATAAATTTAGCAACAATGTAACTAGCATAATCAGCATACCATGGAGCAGTACGAGAAGCATTTATGACATTCAATTGTTCATCAGGAAAGCTATCATCAATAGGTAGTGGGTCATCAAGAACATTTTCTAACCTAGACAAGTTGTCTGCAACGGGGTTCTCAGCTCCCTTTCTATCAATAATATGCAAATCAAATTCTTGTAGCAAGAGAACCCATCTAATAAGTCTAGGTTTAGCATATTTCTTTTCCATAAGATATTTAATAGCAGCATGATCAGTGTGAATAGTTACTTTAGAATCAACAATATAAGGTCTGAACTTATCACAAGCAAATACAACTGCTAAGAATTCTTTTTCAGTAGTAGCATAATTTCTCTGGGCATTGTCTAGAGTTTTACTAGCATATTGAATGACATTTAATTTCTTATCAACTCTTTGCCCTAGAACAGCACCTACAGCATAATCACTAGCATCACACATGATTTCAAAGGGTAAATTCCAATCAGGTGGCTGAACGATAGGTGCAGAAATTAATGCTTTCTTAAGTATTTCAAATGCTTCTACACAATCATCATCAAAGACAAAAGGTATATCTTTTTGTAATAGATTAGTCAGAGGCCGAGAAATTTTTGAGAAGTCCTTAATGAACCTCCTATAAAAACCGGCATGACCAAGGAAACTTCTTATACCTTTGATATCCTTAGGACATGGCATCTTTTCAATAGCATCAACTTTAGCTTTATCAACTTCAATACCTCTTTCAGAAATTTTATGCCCCAAGACAATGCCTTCATTAACCATAAAGTGGCACTTCTCCCAATTCAAGACAAGGTTAGTTTCTTCACATCTCTGCAAAACTCAATCAAGGTTGCTCAAGCAATCATCAAAAGAGGATCCATAGACGGAGAAATCATCCATGAAGACCTCACAAATCTTTTCACAAAAGTCAGAGAATATAGCCATCATGCATCTTTGAAAGGTAGCAGGTGCATTACATAAACCAAAAGGCATACGTCTATAAGCAAAAGTATCGAACGGACAACTAAAAGTGGTCTTTGCTTGATCATCAGCTGACACGGGTATTTGAGAGAAACCAGAGTAACCATCTAGAAAGCAAAAATGTGTATGTTTGGATAATCTTTCTAGCATTTGATCAATGAAAGGCAAAGGGTAATGATCTTTTTTTGCAGCTTTATTTAGTTCGCGGAAATCAATTACCATCCTATAACCTGTAATAATTCTTTGCGGGATCAATTCATCTTTATCATTAGGAACGACAGTAATACCTCCCTTCTTAGGGACACAATGGACAGGACTTACCCACTGACTATCAGCAACGGGATAAATAATACCTGCCTCAAGGAGCTTTAGTATTTCTTTTATTACCACTTCTTTCATCTTAGGATTCAACCGTCATTGGTGATCAATAACTGGTTTGGCATCTTTCTCCAGATTTATTTTGTGTTGGCATAGAGTGGGGTTAATGCCCTTAAGATCATCAAGAGTATATCCAATAGCAGCACGGTGCTTCTTCAGAGTTTCCAATAAAAAAATTCCTCCTTCTCTGAAAGGTTAGCACTAATAATAACATGATATATCTTCTTTTCATCAAGATAAGCATATTTAAGAGTATTAGGTAAAGTTTTAAGCTCAAACACGGGATCACCCTTGGGTGGAGGAGGATCCCCTAGGATTTCAACAGGCAAATTGTGTTTCAGAATAGGTCCCTGTTTAAAGAATACTTCATCTATTTCCCTTCTTTCATTCATAAACATATCATTTTCATGGTCTAGCAGATATTGTTCTAAAGGATCATTAGGAGGCACGGCAATAGAAGCAAGACCAATAATTTCATCTTTACTAGGCAATTCTTCAACATGAGGTTGTCTAAGTAATTTAGAAAAATTAAACTCATGAGACATATCATCCAAACCAATAGTAACAACGTCCTTTTTGCAGTCTATCTTAGCATTAACAGTATTCAAGAAGGGTCTACCAAATATAATGGGACAAAAGCTATCTTGTGGGGAACCAAGAACAAGAAAATCAGCAAGATATTTAGTTTTCCCACACAAGACTTCAACATCTCTAACAATCCCAATCGGTGAAATAGTATCTCTGTTGGCAAGCTTAATGGTAACATCAATTTCTTCTAACTCAGCGGGTGCAATATCATGCATAATTTCTTGATATAAAGAAATAGGTATTGCACTAGCACTAGCACCCATATCACACAAGCCATGATAACAATGATCTCCTATTTTAACAGAAATAATAGGCATGCCTACCACAGGTCTATGTTTATCTTTAGCACCAGGTTTAGCAATTCTAGCAGTCTCATCACAGAAATAAATAACATGCCCATCGATATTATCAGCCAAGAGATCTTTAACAATAGCAATATTAGGTTCAACTTTAACTTGCCCAGGAGGTGTATAACTTCTAATATTACTTTTACGAACCACAGTTGAAGCTTTAGCATGATCCTTTATCCTAACAGGAAAAGGTGGTTTCTCAACATAAGCAGTAGGAACAACAGGATCATTATAAGTGATAGTCTTTTCTTCAACTTTAATAGGTGCAACTACTTTTACTTCAATGGGAGGGTTATATATAAACCACTTCTCCTTGGGGATATCAATATGAGTAGCGAAGGATTCACAAAAAGAAGCTACTATCTCAGAGTCAAGTCCATATTTAGTGCTAAATTTACGGAAAACATCGGTATCCATAAAAGATTTAACACAATCAAACTTAGGTGTTATACCTGACTCCTTACCTTCATCGAGATCCCAATCTTCAGAGTTGCGTTTAATTCTTTCCAATAAATCCCATTTGAATTCAATAGTCTTCATCATAAAAGAACCATCACAAGAAGTATCGAGCATGGAGCGATTGTTGTCAGAAAGCCGAGCATAAAATTTTTGAATAATCATTTCTCTTGAGAGCTCATGATTGAGGCATGAATATAACATTGACTTAAGCCTCCCCCAAGCTTGAGCGATGCTTTCTCCTTCACGAGGCCAAAAATTCTATATATAATTACGATCACGATGAACAAGATGCATAGGGTAAAACTTCTGATGAAATTCCAATTTCAATCGCTTATAGTCCCATGATCCCATATCATCACATAGCCTATACCATGTCAATGCATCTCCCTTCAAAGCTAAAGGGGAGACCTTCTTCTTGATAACATCATCGGGCATACCTACTGTTGGGGAACGTAGTAATTTCAAAAAAATCCTACGCACACACAAGATCATGGTGATGCATAGCAACGAGAGGGGAGAGTGTGTCCACGTACCCTCGTAGACCGAAAGCGGAAGCGTTAGCACAACGCGGTTGATGTAGTCGTACGTCTTCACGATCTGACCGATCAAGCACCGAACGCACGGCACCTCCGAGTTCTGCACACGTTCAACTCGATGACGTCCCTCGAACTCCGATCCAGCCGAGTGTTGAGGGAGAGTTTCGTCAGCATGACGGCGTGGTGACGATGATGATGTTCTACTGACGCAGGGCTTCGCCTAAGCACCGCTACGATATTATCGATGTGGATTATGGTGGAGGGGGCACCGCACACGGCTAAGAGATCAATGATCAATTGTTGTGTCTATGGGGTGCCCCCCTCCTCTGTATATAAAGGGGGGAGGAGAGGGCCGGCCAGGGAGAGGTGGCGCGCCCAAGGGGGGAGTCCTACTCCCACCAGGAGTAGGATTCCTCCTTTTCCTATTTGAAGAGGGAGAGGGAAGGAAGAGGAAGGAGGGAGGAAGGAAAGGGGGCGGCCCCCCTCCCAATTCGGATTGGGCATGGGGGGAGCGCGCCCCCTCCCTTGCTCCTTTCCCCTCCTTTCCACTAAAGCCCATTAAGGTCCATATACCTCCCGGGGGGTTCCGATAACCTCCCAGTGCTCCGGTATTATCCCGATCTCACCCGAAACCATTCCGGTGTCCAAATATAGTCGTCCAATATATCGATCATTATGTCTCGACCATTTCGAGACTCCTCGTCATGTCCGTGATCACATCCGGGACTCCGAACTACCTTTGGTACATCAAAATACATAAACTCATAATATAACCGTCATCGAACTTTAAGCGTGCGGACCCTACGGGTTCGAGAATAATGTAGACATGACCGAGACACGTCTCCGGTCAATAACCAATAGCGGAACCTGGATGCCCATATTGGCTCCCACATATTCTACGAAGATCTTTATCGATCAAACCGCACAACAACATATGTTGTTCCCTTTGTCATCGGTATGTTACTTGCTCGAGATTCGATCGTCGGTATCTCAATACCTAGTTCAATCTCGTTACCGGCAAGTCTCTTTACTCATTCCGTAATACATCATCCTGCAACTAACTCATTAGTTGCAATGCTTGCAAGGCTTATAGTGATGTGCATTACCGAGTGGGCCCAGAGATCGGTGTCAAAGCTTGCATCGACGTAACCGTTTACGACGAACCTTTTGTCACCTCCATAATCGAGAAACATATCCTTATTCCACTAAGGATAATTTTGACCGCTCTTCAGCGATCTACTCCTAGATCACTATTGTACTCCCTTGCCTAAATCAGTGTAGGGTATACAATAGATCTGGAACACAGCATGTCATACTTTATAGAACCTATGGCTGAGGCATAGGGAATGACTTTTATTCTCTTTCTATCTTCTGTCGTGGTCGGGCTTTGAGTCTTACTCAATTTCACACCTTGTAACACAGGCAAGAACTCTTTCTTCGACTGTTCTATTTTGAACTACTTCAAAATCTTGTCAAGGTATGTACTCATTGGAATAAACTTATCAAGCGTCTTGATCTATCTCTATAGATCTTGATGCTCAATATGTAAGCAACTTCACCGAGGTCTTTCTTTGAAAAACTCCTTTCAAACACTCCTTTATGCTTTGCAGAATAATTCTACATTATTTCCGATCAACAATATGTCATTCACATATACTTATCAGAAATGTTGTAGTGCTCCCACTCACTTTCTTGTAAACACAGACTTCATCGCAAGTCTGTATAAAACTATATGCTTTGATCAACTTATCAAAGCGTGTATTCCAACTCCGAGATGCTTGCACCAGTCCATAGATGGATCGCTGGAGCTTGCATATTTTGTTAGCACCTTTAGGATTGACAAAACCTTCTAGTTGCATCATATACAACTCTTCTTTAATAAATCCATTAAGGAATGCAGTTTTGTTTATCCATTTGCCAGATTTCATAAAATGCGGCAATTGCTAACATGATTCGGACAGACTTAAGCATAGATACGAGTGAGAAACTCTCATCGTAGTGAACACCTTGAACTTGTCGAAAACCTTTTGCGACAATTCTAGCTTTGTAGATAGTAACACTACTATCAGCGTCCGTCTTCCTCTTGAAGATCCATTTATTTTCTATGGCTTGCCGATCATCGGGCAAGTCAACCAAAGTCCACACTTTGTTCTCATACATGGATCCCATCTCAGATTTCATGGCCTCAAGCCATTTCGCGGAATCTGGGCTCATCAACGCTTCCTCATAGTTCGTAGATTCGTCATGGTCAAGTAACAAGACCTCCAAGACAGGATTATCGTACCACTCTGGTGCGGATCTCACTCTGGTTGACCTACGAGGTTCGGTAGTAACTTGATCTGAAGTTACATGATGATCATCATTAGCTTCCTCACTAATTGGTGTAGGAGTCACAGGAACAAATTTCTGTGATGAACTACTTTCCAATAAGGGAGCAGGTACAGTTACCTCATCAAGTTCTACTTTCCTCCCACTCACTTCTTTCGCGAGAAACTCCTTCTCTAGAAAGGATCCATTATAATCAACGAATATCTTGCCTTTGGATCTGTGATAGAAGGTGTACCCAACTGTCTCCTTTGGGTATCCTATGAAGACACATTTCTCCGATTTGGGTTTGAGCTTATCAGGATGAAACTTTTTCACATAAGCATCGCAACCCCAAATTTTAAGAAACGACAACTTTTGGTTTCTTGCCAAACCAAAGTTCATAAGGTGTCGTCTCAACGGATTTAGATGGTGCCCTATTTAATGTGAATGCGGTTGTCTCTAATGCATAATCATAAAAACAATAGTGGTAAATCGCTAAGAGACATCATAGATTGCACCATATCTAATAAAGTATGGTTACGATGTTCGGACACACCATTACGCTGTGGTGTTCCAGGTGGCGTGAGTTGCGAAACTATTCCGCATTGTTTCAAATGAGGACCAAACTCGTAACTCAAATATTCTCCGCCATGATCAGATCGTAGAAACTTTATTTTCTTGTTACGATGATTTTCCACTTCACTCTGAAATTATATGAACTTTTCAAATGTTTCAGACTTATGTTTCATCAAGTAGATATACCCATATCTGCTTAAATCATCTGTGAAGGTCAGAAAATAATGATATCTACCGCGAGCCTCAACAATCATCAGATCGCATACATCAGTATGTATTATTTCCAATAAGTCAGTTGCTTGCGCCATTGTTCCGGAGAACGAAGTCTTTAGTCATCTTGCCCATAAGGCATGGTTCGCAAGCATCAAGTGATTCATAATCAAGTGATTCCAAAATCCCATCGGCATGGAGTTTCTTCATGCGCTTTACACCAATATCACCTAAACGGCAGTGCCACAAATGAGTTGCACTATCATTATTAACTTTGCATCTATTGGCTTCAATATTATGAATATGTGTATCACTACGATCGATATCCAACAAACCATTTTCATTGGGTGTATGACCATAGAAGGTTTTATTCATGTAAGTAGAACAACAATTATTCTCTAACTTAAATGAATAACCGCATTGCAATAAACATGATCAAATCATATTCATGCGTAACGCAAACACCAAATAACACTTATTTAGGTTCAACACTAATCTCAAAAGTGTAGGGAGCGTGCGATGATGATCATATCAATCTTGGAACCACTTCCAACACACATCGTCACTTCACCCTTAACTAGTCTCTGTTCATTCTGCAACTCCCGTTTTGAGTTACTACTCTTAGCAACTGAACCAGTATCAAATACCGAGGGGTTGCTACGAACACTAGTAAAATACACATCAATGATCTGTATATTAAATATACCTTTGTTCACTTTGCCATCCTTCTTATCCGCCAAATACTTGGGACAGTTCCGCTTCCAGTGACCAGTCCCTTTGCAGTAGAAGCACTTAGTCTCAGGCTTAGGTACAGACTTGGGCTTCTTCACTTGAGTAGCAACTTACTTGCCGTTCTTCTTGAAGTTCCCCTTCTTCCCTTTGCCATTTCTCTTGAAACTAGTGGTCTTGTCAACCATCAACACTTGATGTTTTTCTTGATTTTTACCTTCGTCGATTTCAGCATCGCGAAGAGCTCGGGAATTACTTTCGTCATCCCTTGCATATTATAGTTCATCACGAAGTTCTAGTAACTTGGTGATAGTGACTAGAGAACTCTGTCAATCACTATCTTATCTGGAAGATTAACTCCCACTTGATTCAAGTGATTGTAGTACTCAGACCATCTCAGCACATGCTCACTGCTTGAGCTATTCTCCTCCATCTTTTAGCTATAGAACTTGTTGGAGATTTCATATCTCTCAACTCGGGTATTTGCTTGAAATATTAACTTCAACTCCTGGAACATCTCGTATGGTCCATGACGTTCAAAACGTCTTTGAAGTCCTGATTCTAAGCCGTTAAGCATGGTGCACTAAACTATCAAGTAGTCATCATATTGAGCTAGCCAAACGTTCATAACGTCTGCATCTGCTCCTGCAATAGGTCTGTCATCTAGCGGTGCATCAAGGACATAATTCTTCTGTGCAGCAATGAGGATAAACCTCAGATCACAGATCCAATCGGCATCATTGCTACTAACATCTTTCAACTTAGTTTTCTCTAGGAACATATCAAAAATAAAACAGGAGAGCTAAACGCGAGTTATTGATCTACAACATAGATATGCTAATACTACAAGGACTAAGTTCATGATAAATTAAAGTTCAATTAATCAAATTACTTAAGAACTCCCACTTAGATAGACATCCCTCTAGTCATCTAAATGATCACGTGATCCAAATCAACTAAACCATAACCGATCATCACGTGAAATGGAGTAGTTTTCAATGGTGAACATCACTATGTTGATCATATCTACTATATGATTCACGCTCGACCTTTCGGTCTCAGTGTTCCGAGGCCATATCGGCATATGCTAGGCTCGTCAAGTTTAACCTGAGTATTCTGCGTGTGCAAAAACTGGCTTGCACCCGTTGTAGATGGACGTAGAGCTTATCACACCCGATCATCACGTGGTGTCTGGGCACGACAAACTTTGGCAACGGTGCATACTCAGGGAGAACACTTTTATCTTCAAATTTAGTGAGATATCATCTTATAATGCTACCGTTAATCAAAGCAAGATAAGATGCATAAAAGATAAACATCACATGCAATCAATATAAGTGATATGATATGGCCATCATCATCTTGTGCTTGTGATCTCCATCTCCGAAGCACCGTCATGATCACCATCGTCACCGGCGCGACACCTTGATCTCCATCGTAGCATTGTTGTCGTCTCGCCAACTATTTGCTTCTACGACTATCGCTACCGCTTAGTGATAAAGTAAAGCAATTACAGGGCGATTGCATTGCATACAATAAAGCGACAACCATATGGCTCCTACCAGTTGTCGATAACTCAGTTACAAAAGATGATCATCTCATACAATAAAATATAGCATCATGCCTTGACCATATCACATCACAATATGCCCTGCAAAAACAAGTTAGACGTCCTCTACTTTGTTGTTGCAAGTTTTACGTGGCTGCTATGGGCTGAGCAAGAACCGTTCTTACCTACGCATCAAAACCACAACGATAGTTCATCAAGTTAGTGTTGTTTTAACCTTCTCAAGGACCGGGCGTAGCCACACTCGGTTCAACTAAAGTTGGAGAAACTGACACCCGCTAGTCACCTATGTGCAAAGCACGGCGGTAAAACCAGTCTCGCATAAGCGTACGCGTAATGTCGGTCCGAGCCGCTTCATCCAACAATACCGCTAAACCAAAGTATGACATGCTGCTAAGCAGTATGACTTGTATCGCCCACAACTCACTTGTGTTCTACTCGTGCATATAACATCTACGCATAAAACCAGGCTCGGATGCCACTGTTGGGGAACGTAGTAATTTCAAAAAAAAACCTACGCACACGCAAGATAATGGTGATGCATAGCAACGAGAGGGGAGAGTGTGTCCACGTACCCTCGTAGACCGAAAGCGGAAGCGTTAGCACAACGCGGTTGATGTAGTCGTACGTCTTCACGATCCAACCGATCAAGTACCGAACGCACGGCACCTCCGAGTTCTGCACACGTTCAACTCGATGACGTCCCTCGAACTCCGATCCAGCCGAGTGTTGAGGGAGAGTTCCGTCAGCACGACGGCGTGGTGATGATGATGATGTTCTACCGACGCAGGGCTTCGCCTAAGCACCGCTAGATATTATCGAGGTGGATTATGGTGGAGGGGGGCACCGCACACGGCTAAGAGATCAATGATCAATTGTTGTGTCTATGGGGTGCCCCCTTCCTCCGTATATAAAGGGGGAGGAGAGGGCCGGCCAGGGAGAGGTGGCGCGCCCAAGGGGGGAGTCCTACTCCCACCGGGAGTAGGATTCCTCCTTTTCCTATTTGGAGAGGGAGAGGGAAGGAAGAGGAAGGAGGGAGGAAGGAAAGGGGGGCCGGGCCCCCTCCCAATTCGGATTGGGCTTGGGGGCGTGCCCTCTCCCTTGCTCCTTTCCCCTCCTTTCCACTAAAGCCCATTAAGGCCCATATACCTCCCGGGGGGTTCCGATAACCTCCCGGTGCTCCGGTATTATCCTGATCTCACCCGGAACCATTCCGGTGTCCAAATATAGTCGTCCAATATATCAATCTTTATGTCTCGACCATTTCGAGACTCCTCGTTATGTCCGTGATCACATCCGGGACTCCGAACTACCTTCGGTACATCAAAATACATAAACTCATAATATAACCGTCATCGAACTTTAAGCGTGCAGACCCTACGGGTTCGAGAACAATGTAGACATGACCGAGACACGTCTCCGGTCAATAACCAATAGCGGAACCTGGATGCCCATATTGGCTCCCACATATTCTATGAAGATCTTTATCGGTCAAACTGCATAACAACATACGTTGTTCCCTTTGTCATCGGTATGTTACTTGCCCGAGATTCGATCGTCGGTATCTCAATACCTAGTTCAATCTCATTACCGGCAAGTCTCTTTACTCGTTCCGTAATACATCATCCCGCAACTAACTCATTAGTTGCAATGCTTGCAAGGCTTATAGTGATGTGCATTACCGAGTGGGCCCAGAGATACCTCTGCGACAATCGGAGTGACAAATCCTAATCTCGAAATACGCCAACCCAACAAGTACCTTCCGAGACACCTGTAGAGCACCATTATAATCACCCAGTTACGTTGTGACGTTTGGTAGCACACAAAGTGTTCCTCCGGTAAATGGGAGTTGCATAATCTAATAATCATAGTAACATGTATAAGTCATGAAGAAAGCAATAGCAACATACTAAACGATCAAGTGCTAAGCTAACGGAATGGGTCATGTCAATCACATCATTCTCCTAATGATGTGATCCCATTAATCAATTGACAACTCTTTGTCTATGGCTAGGAAACATAACCATCTTTGATCAACGAGCTAGTCAAGTACAGGCATACTTGTGACACTCTGTTTGTCTATGTATTCACACATGTATCATGTTTCCGGTTAATACAATTCTAGCATGAATAATAAACATTTATGATGATATAAGGAAATAAATAATAACTTTATTATTGCCTCTAGGGCATATTTCCTTCACCTGCAAGCTTAAATAATCCACAAACTTCATCCACATAGATTAAGTGTAAATCGGGATGCAATGTTCCATCTCCTGCAAAAGGATTAGCGAGCAGTTTCTCTATCATACCCGAAGGAATTTCAAAGTAGACATTTTCATTTTCAGTAGGTTCAGTAGGTTGAGGAGCAACTATTTGCTCAACTGGTCGGGGTGAAGATACCCCGAACAAGCCCCTCAAAGGATTACTTTCCATAGTAACAAGTGACAGTAAATATCAGCATACTATATAAATTTTTCCTTACCAAAGGCGCTTCACTCCCCGGCAACAGTGCCAGAAAAGAGTCTTGATGACCCACAAGTATAGGGGATCAATCGTAGTCCTTTCGATAAGTAAGAGTGTCGAACCCAACAAGGAGCAGAAGGAAATGATAAGCGGTTTTCAGCAAGGTATTCTCTGCAAGCACTAAAATTATCGGTAACAGATAGTTTTGTGACAAGGTAATTGGTAACGAGTAACAAGTAACAAGTGTAAATAAAGTGCAGCAAGATGGCCCAATCATTTTTGTAGCAAAGGACAAGCCTGGACAATTTCTTATATGAAGGAAAACGCTCCCGAGGACACATGGGAATTATCGTCAAGCTAGTTTTCATCACGTTCATATGATTCGCGTTCGGTACTTTGATAATTTGATATGTGGGTGGACCGGTGCTTGGGTGCTATACTTAGTTGGACAAGCATCCCACTTATGATTAACTCCTATTGCAAGCATCCGCAACTACAAAAGAAGTATTAAGGTAAACCTAACCATAGCATGAAACATATGGATCCAAATCAGCCCCTTACGAAGCAACGGATAAACTACGGTTTAAGCTTTTGTCACTCTAGCAACCCATCATCTACTTATTACTTCCCAATGCCTTCCTCTAGGCCCAAACAATGGGGAAGTGTCATGTAGTCGACGTTCACATGACACCACTAGAGGAAAGACAACATACATCTCATCAAAATATCGAATGAATACCAAATTCACATGACTACTAATAGCAAGACTTCTCCCATGTCCTCAGGAACAAACGTAACTACTCACAAAGCATATTCATGTTCATGATCAGAGGGGTATTAATATGCATAATGGATCTGAACATATGATCTTCCACCAAATAAACCAACTAGCATCAACTACAAGGAGTAATCAACACTACTAGCAACCTACAGGTACCAATCAAAGGCTATAAGACAAAGATTGGATACAAGAGATGAAATAGGGTTTGAGAGGAGATGGTGCTGGTGAAGATGTTGATGGAGATTGACCCCCTCCCGATGAGAGGATCGTTGGTGATGACGATGGCGATGATTTCCCCCTCCCGGAGGGAAGTGTCCCCGGCAGAACAGCTCCGCCAGAGCCCTAGATTGGTTCCGCCAAGGTCCCGCCTCGTGGCGGCGGAGTCTCGTCCCGAAAGCTTGCTTATGATTTTTCCTGGGATAAAAGACTTCATATAGCAGAAGATGGGCACCGAAGGGCCACCAGGGGGCCCATGAGGCAGGGGGGCGCGCCCAGGGGGTAGGGCGCGCCCCCCACCCTCGTGGCCAGGGTGTGGGCCCCATCTGGTATTTTCTTCGCTCAGTATTTTTTATTATTTCCAAAAATAACTTCCGTGGAGTTTCAGGACTTTTGGAGTTGTGCAGAATAGGTCTCTAATATTTGCTCCTTTTCCAGCCCAGAATTCCAGCTGCCGGCATTCTCCCTCTTCATGTAAACCTTGTAAAATAAGAGAGAATATGCATAAGTATTGTGACATAATGTGTAATAACAAACCATAATGCAATAAATATCGGTATAAAAGCATGATGCAAAATGGACGTCTCACATGTACACTGGTTTCCTTTGTTTATCCTTTTTTATGTTATTTATTTTCTGTTTTATTAGTCTCCTTTTATTTCAGTTTTTTTATATTTAGCACCTAACTTAGTACTAAAATTAAGTCCACTGCCACAAAATGTTGAACTCCAAAATAAATTAGTTTAAAATTTTATAAAGTATAAAAGGTATTTAACTAATTGTTTTTGCTGCTGTTTTATTTATTCAAGAGCATTTAATTATTTTATAAAAATGTGGTCTCTCCACCCTAATTACCTATGCAATATTTGGTTCACTCCGAACATTTTAGTTTTAATATTTGAAAACTTTTATTGTTTGCTTGATTTTTAATTTGAATTTGAATCGGTTTCAAACTAACGCGAGATTAGCAATAGTAACGGAGGTGACATGGCATCTTTAGCAGAGGTTCACTGTAGCTTAATTATTCGGGCATCACAATCACCTCGTAACTAACTCCTTAGTCATTTGCTTGCAAGCTTATGATGCGTATTACCGAGAGGGCCCAGAGATACCTCTCTGATACTCGGAGTGACAAATCCTAATCTCGATCTATGCCAACTCAACAAACACCTTCAGAGATACCTGTAGAGCATCTTTATGATCACGCAGTTATGTTGTGACGTTTGATAGCACACAAGGTATTCCTCCGGTATCCGGGAGTTACATAATCTCATAGTCGAAGGAATATGTATTTGACATGAAGAAAGCAATAGCAATAACTGAACGATCATAATGCTAAGCTAACAGATGGGTCTAGTCCATTGATGTCTACTATGCAACCTTCTTCTTGTAGACATTGTTGGGCCTCCAAGTGCAGAGGTTTGTAGGACAGTAGCAAATTTCCCTCAAGTGGATGACCTAAGGTTTATCAATCCGTGGGAGGCGTAGGTTGAAGATGGTCTCTCTCAAACAACCCTGCAACCAAATAGCAAAGAGTCTCTTGTGTCCCCAACACATCCAATACAATGGTAAATTGTATAGGTGCACTAGTTGGACGAAGAGATGGTGATACAAGTGCAATATGGATGGTAGATATAGGTTTTTGTAATCTGAAAATATAAAAACAGCAAGGTAACTAATGATAAAAGTGAGCACAAACGGTATTGCAATGCTAGGAAACAAGGCCTAGGGTTCATACTTTCACTAGTGCAAGTTCTCTCAACAATAATAACATAATTGGATCATATAACTATCCCTCAACATGCAACAAAGAGTCACTCCAAAGTCACTAATAGCAGAGAACAAACGAAGAGATTATTGTAGGGTACGAAACCACCTCAAAGTTATTATTTCGGATCGATCTATTCAAGAGTCCGTAGTAAAATAACACGAAGCTATTCTTTCCGTTCAATCTATCATAGAGTTCGTACTAGAATAACACCTTAAGACACAAATCAACCAAAACCCTAATGTCACCTAGATACTCCAATGTCACCTCAAGTATCCGTGGGTATGATTGTACGATATGCATCACACAATCTCATATTCATCTATTCAAACCAACACAAAGTACTTCAAAGAGTACCCCAAAGTTTCTACCGGAGAGTCAAGACGAAAACGTGTGCCAACCCCTATGCATAGGTTCATGGGCGGAACCCGCAAGTTGATCACCAAAACATACATCAAGTAAATCACGTGATATCCGATTGTCACCACAGATACGCACATGCAAGACATACATCAAGTGTTCTCAAATCCTTAAAGACTCAATCCGATAAGATAACTTCAAAGGGAAAACTCAATCCATTACAAGAGAGTAGAGGGGGAGAAACATCATAAGATCCGACTAAAATAGCAAAGCTCGCAATACATCAAGATCGTGCCAAATCAAGAACACGAGAGAGAGAGAGAGAGAGAGAGAGATCAAACACATAGCTACTGGTACATACCCTCAGCCCCGAGGGTGCACTACTCCCTCCTCGTCATGGAGAGCGCAGGGATGATGAAGATGGCCACCGGTGAGGGATCCCCCCTCCGGCAGGGTGCCGGAACAGGGTCCCGATTGGTTTTTGGTGGCTACAGAGGCTTGCGGCGGCGGAACTCCCGATCTATTCTGCTCCCCGATGGTTTTAGGGTATATTGATATATATATATATATATATATATATGTATATATATAGGCGAAAGAGGTCGGTCAGGGGAGCCACGAGGGGCCCACGAGGGTGGAGGGCACGCCCAGGGGGTGGGCGCGCCCCCCTGCCTCGTGCTCTCCTCGTTGATTCCCTGACGTGTACTCCAAGTCTCCTGGATTGCTTCCGTTCCAAAATAACTCTCCCGAAGGTTTCATTCCGTTTGGACTCCGTTTGATATTCCTTTTCTGCGAAACACTGAAACAAGGGAAAAAATAGAAACTGGCACTGGGCTCTGGGTTAATAGGTTAGTCCCAAAAATAATATAAAAGTGTTTAATAAAGCCCATAAACATCCAAAACAGATAATATAATAGCATGGAACAATCAAAAATTATAGATATGTTGGAGACGTATCAGCATCCCCAAGCTTAATTCCTGCTCGTCCTCGAGTAGGTAAATGATAAAAACAGAATTTTTGATGTGGAATGCTACCTTACATATTTATCAATGATATCTTCTTTATTGTGGCAAGAATATTCAGATCCGTAAGATTCAAAACAAAAGTTTAATATTGACATAAAAATAATAATACTTCAAGCATACTAACTAAGCAATTATGTCTTCTCAAAATAACATGGCCAAAGAAAGTTATCCCTACAAAATCATATAGTCTGGCTATGCTCTATCTTCACCACACAAAATATTTAAATCATGCACAACCCCGATGACAAGCCAAGCAATTGTTTCATACTTTTGGTGTTCTCAAACTTTTTCAATCTTCACGCAATACATGAGCGCGAGCCATGGATATAGCACTATATGTGGAATAGAATGGTGGTTGTGGAGAAAAAAAAGGAGAAGATAGTCTCACATCAAGTAGGCGTATCAACGGGCTATGGAGATGCCCATCAATAGATATCAATGTGAGTGAGTAGGGATTGCCATGCAATGGATGCACTAGAGCTATAAGTGTATGAAAGCTCAACAAAAGAAACTAAGTGGGTGTGCATCCAACTCGCTTGCTCACGAAGACCTAGGGCATTTTGAGGAAGCCCATCATTGGAATATGCAAGCCAAGTTCTATAATGAAAGATTCCCACTAGTATATGAAAGTGACAACATAGGAGACTCTCTATCATGAAGATCATGGTGCTACTTTGAAGCACAAGTGTGGTAAAAGGATAGTAGCATTGTCCCTTCTCTCTTTTTCTCTCATTTTTTATTTTTTTTATTTGGGCCTTTTCTCTTTTTTTATGGCCTCTTTTCTTTTCTTTTAGTCCGGTGTCTCATCCTGACTTGTGGGGGAATCATAGTCTCCATCATCCTTTCCTCACTGGGACAATGCTCTAATAATGATGATCATCACACTTTTATTTACTTACAACTCAAGAATTACAACTCGATACTTAGAACAAAATATGACTCTATATGAATGCCTCCGGCGGTGTACCGGGATGTGCAATGACTCATGAGTGACATGTATGAAAGAATTATGAAAGGTGGCTTTGCCACAAATACGATGTCAACTACATGATCATGCAAAGCAATATGATAATGATGGAGCGTGTCATAATAAACGAAACGGTGGAAAGTTGCATGGCAATATATCTTGGAATGGCTATGGAAATGCCATAATAGGTAGGTATGGTGGTTGTTTTGAGGAAGGTATATGGTGGGTGTATGATACCGGCGAAAGGTGTGCAGTATTAGAGAGGCTAGCAATCGTGGAAGGGTGAGAGTGCGTATAATCCATGGACTCAACATTAGTCATAAAGAACTCACATACTTATTGCAAAAATCTATTAGTTATCGAAACGAAGTACTACACGCATGCTCCTAGGGGGATAGATTGGTAGGAAAAGACCATCGCTCGTCCCCGACCGCCACTCATAAGGAAGACAATCAATAAATAAATCATGCTCCGACTTCATCACATAATGGTTCACCATATGTGCATGCTACGGGAATCACAAACTTTAACACAAGTATCTCTCAAATTCACAACTACTCACTAGCATGACTCTAATATTATCATCCTCATACTCAAAACAATCATAAGGAATCAAACTTCACATAGTATTCAATGCACTTTATATGAAAGTTTTTATTATATCCCTCTTGGATGCCCATCATATTAGGACTAAATTCATAACCAAAGCAAATTACCATGCTGTTATAAAGACTCTCAAAATAATATAAGTGAAGCACGAGAGTTCATCTATTTCTTCAAAATAAAACTACCGTCGTGCTCTAAAAGATATAAGTAAAGCACTAGAGCAAACGACAAACTACTCCGAAAGATATAAGTGAAGATCAATGAGTAGTTGAATAATTAAGTAACTATGTGAAGACTCTCTAACATTTAAGAATTTCAGATCTTGATATTTTATTCAAACAGCAAGCAAAACAAAAAAATGACGCTCACACATATCATGTGGTGAATAAAAATATAGCTCCAAGTAAAGTTACCGATGAACGAAGACGAAAGAGGGGATGCCATCCGGGGCATCCCCAAGCTTAGGCTCTTGGTTGTCCTTGAATATTACCTTGGGGTGCCTTGGGAATCCCCAAGCTTAGGCTCTTGCCACTCCTTATTCCATAGTCCATCGAATCTTCACCCAAAACTTGGAAACTTCACAACACAAAACTCAACAGAAAACTCATGAGCTCCGTTAGCGAAAGAAAACAAAACACCACTTCATGGTACTGTAATGAACTAATTATTTATTTATATTGGTGTTAAACCAACTTTACTCCAACTTCTCTATGGTTTATAAACTATTTTATTAGCCATAGATTCATCAAAATAGGCAAACAACACACGAAAAACAGAATCTGTCAAAAACAGAACAGTCTGTAGTAATCTGTAACTAACGCAAACTTCTGGAACTCAATAAATTCAGCCAAAATAGGACGACCTAGTTTTTTTTAATTGATCAGCAGCAATTGAAATCAATATTTTATCACGTTCTGGTGATTTTAAACAATTGTTTTCTTGAACAGAAAGTTTCTGAAATTTTCAGCAGGATCAAATAACTATCATCCAAGAAGATCCTATAGGTCTTACTTGGCACAAACAGTAATTAAAACATAAAACTACATCTAACCAGAGGCTAGATAATTTATTTATTACTAAACAGGAACAAAAAGCAAAGAACAAAAATAAAATTGGGTTGCCTCCCAACAAGCGCTAATGTTTAACGCCCCTAGCTAGGCATGATGATTTCAATGATGCTCACATAAAAGACAAGAATTGAAACATAAAGAGAGCATCATGAAGAATATGACTAGCACATTTAAGTCTAACCCACTTCCTATGCATAGGGATTTTGTGAGCAAACAACTTATGGGAACAATAATCAACTAGCATAGGAAGGCAAAGCAAGCATAACTTTAAAACTTTAAGCACATAGAGAGGAAACTTGATATTATTGCAATTCCTACAAGCATATATTCCTCCCTCATAATAATTTTCAGTAGCATCATGAATGAATTCAAAAATATAACCATCACATAAAGCATTCCTTTCATGATCTACAAGCATAGAAATTTTATTACTCTCCACATAAGCAAAATTCTTCTCTTTCGGAATAGTTGGAGTATCATAAGAGACTCGAATACTATAAAGGGCCATTTGCATTTCTGTCTCTAAGTCGAACCACCTAATCAGATATGCCCCTAATTTCGAAGTCTGCTCAAATTTGTCCCTCTGCCGTTAAGTGACCTTACAAAAATGCCCTTCCGTTCCGTTTCCGTCCAGTCAAAGGGGTTTGACCGTCTATGGGGCGTTTGTTGGACATTTTTACCCCTAAAAAATAAAACAGAAATTAAAGAGAAGAAAGAGAGTGCTTACCTTTTGGCCCAAGTGCAATGTGCACTTTCCGCCCATGTGCATACCGCCAGGCCCACCCATCTCCCCCAGTTGTCGTCTTTTTCACCTCATCGACTGCACGCGCCGGCGCGCGCCACCGTCACCTGCTGTTCGACAGCTGCCGCCATAGTAGCTCGAGTAGGGCTACTTAGCGACGCCGGCAGGCCCTTGGACAACCCTAGCTAACTTTCCCTCCCTTCCCCGGCTCGCTCTCCTCCCCTCAGCCGCATCCCAGGACGGCAGTCGTCGTGACCTTCGCCATTGCCGCGGCCATTGTCCTCACAGACGGCTGAAAAGCTATCCAGGAGATGTGCACGCCTCGACTTCATCTACTCCTAGGAGCAGCTCGAGAAGGACCTCGCAAACATGACCGGATCGACCGTCTTCCTCGTCTGCGGCCGCCGGAGCGCCATCGTTGATTCGCCGCCCCTGTGCTGCTAAACCACAAATCAATGTCTCAGTCGTGTTCGTGGTGCCCCTAAGATGCCGCCCAGCCCCCTAAACCACTGGATCCATGGCCGCCTTCTCGAGTCTGTCGAGCACCGCCATCGGCCGCCGCCTAGCTCGTCGCTGCGGTCGATTCCAACCACCCCTTCACACCCTGTTGGTACCACTGGACGCGCCCTAGCGCACTCGTCCGAACTATACTCTTCGCCAACAAGTTGGTCGCCGGAGTTGCGATTTCGTCCATCATCACCGTGGCCTTGGTCACTGGAGTGCGCCGCCAGTCCAGGGCACAGTCGCGGGAGAGGGGGGAGAGGAAGGGAGGCAGGGAGAGGGAGAATGGAATGGAGGGAGGGCTACGGCGCGTGGGGAGCTGGTGCCGACGGCGCACAATCCGGCCTGTCGGCGCTCGCGGAGGTAAGATAGAGAGGTCGTGAGGTAAGGGAGAGAGGCGGGAGGGATTTTTTTATTTATCTATTTTGTTTGGGGCCCACATGTAAGTGTGTGAGAGAGAGGGTGAGAGGGAGAGTTTTTCCTTTTTATTTTTTTCTGACTGGTCCCACATGTAAGTGGCACATGGAGGCAAGGGCAAAATGTCCAACAAACGCCCCGTGGACGGTCAAACCCCTTTGACCAGACGGAAACGGAACGGAAGGGCATTTCTGTAAGGTCACTTAACGGCAGAGGGGCAAATTTGAGCAGACTTCGAAATTAGGGGTAAATGTGAGTAGTGGGTTCGAGTTAGGGACACAAATGTAAAAGACCCTACTATAAATTGTTTCCACATTACAAGAGTAACGTTCAGAAAGAGGGTAATCATAATCATGACAAGTTTTATAAATATAATCATCACTACTTTTTATAGCATAAGTGTCATCACAATAATCATCATAAGTAGGAACTTTGTTCTCATCATAATCAATTGAAACCTCTTCCGAAATAGTGGATTCATCACTAAATAAAGTCATGACCTCTCCAATTCCACTTTCATAAATATTATAAGATTCAACACCCTCCAAAATAGTGGGATCATTACTTCCTAAAGTTGAAACTCTTCCAAACCCACTTTCATCAATATAATCATCATAGGTAGAAGGCATGCTATCATCATAACAACTTTGCATATCAAAACTTGGGAGGCTAAAAGTATCATCTTCATCAAACGTAGCATCCCCAAGCTTGCGACAAACATTAATTTCAGCAAATATATTCTCAAATGTGTCATCCTCATCAAACATAGCATCCCCAAGCTTGGGCCTTTTCATATCATAAGCATAATCACTCTCATTATTAATAGTATGGATAGCACCAATAGTATAGCAATTATCATCATCACAATGAGTAGTAGGAGCAACATCATTTGGGAGGGATACCTTTCTACCTTTGCTTCTCCGTCTTTTCTTTTTCTTCTTCACATCATGTGTGGGTTCAATACTATTTTTGGAGCTCCTTATTAATGAGATTGGTTGGATAGAAGGCTCCTCCTCGTTACCTGATTCATCATAAGAAATAATAGGAGAATATTGGGAAGTCCCTTCCCTTTCGTTAGTATTCTCTTCATCCTCTACTTGTTTTCTTTTCTTTATGTAATTGGCAATATAAGGATTTTCAATGCAATTCACCGCACAATACATATAAATTTCCTCTAGATCAAAATCAAGAAATTTATCAAGATTAAATTTTGGAATACCCTCAGTTATACGTTTCATTTCTTAATACCCCAAAAGAAGACTAAGCTCTTTATGATGCTCAAGGGTAATCAAGTTATCACAATTTTTGGACACGATTTGATCATGAAACAAATAGCATTGGAGCTTTAAATGACCATGTTCATTGCAAAGTTCACAAGGATGGGGATAAATATTGAATCTTTCAGCACAAACATCTAGCCTTTCTTGCAACCATTTGGTTTCTAAATGCTTATGCCTCTTGCAAAATCTATCTTCCCTATTTGGTATGTACTTGCAAACTCTATGCACCCCACAAAAATCGACATGCTTATAAGAGACATTTTCATCATGACTAGTGCAATCATCATTAGTACTATGGATATTCAAAGAGTTGATACTAACAACATTGCAATCATGCTCATCATTCAAAGATCTAGTGCCAAACATTTTATAGATTTCTTCTCCTAGCACTTGAGCACAATTTTCCTTCCCATCATTCTCACGAAAGATATTAAAAAGATGAAGCGTATGAGACAAACTCAATTCCATTTTTTTTGTAGTTTTCTTTTATAAACTAAACTAGTGATACAACAAGAAACAAAAAGATTCGATAGCAAGATCTAAAGATACACCTTCAAGCACTCACCTCCCAGGCAACGGCGCCGGAAAAGGCTTGATGTCTACTACGCAACCTTCTTCTTGTAGACGTTGTTGGGCCTCCAAGTGTAGAGGTATGTAGGACAGTAGCAAATTTCCCTCAAGTGGATGACCTAAGGTTTATCAATCCATGGGAGACGTAGGTTGAAGATGGTCTCTCTCAAACAACCCTGCAACCAAATAACAAAGAGTCTCTTGTGTCCCCAACACACCCAATACAATGGTAAATTGTATAGGTGCACTAATTCAATGAAGAGATGGTGATACAAGTGCAATATGGATGGTAGATATAGGTTTTTGTAATCTGGAAATATAAAAACAGCAAGGTAACTAATGATAAAAGTGAGCACAAACGGTATTGCAATGCTAGGAAACAAGGCCTAGGGTTCATACTTTCACTAGTGCAAGTTCTCTCAACAATAATAACATAATTGGATCATATAACTATCCCTCAACATGCAACAAAGAGTCACTCCAAAGTCACTAATAGCGGAGAACAAACGAAGAGATTATTGTAGTACGAAACCACGTCAAAGTTATTCTTTCGGATAGATCTATTCAAGAGTCCGTAGTAAAATAACACGAAGCTATTCTTTCCGTTCAATCTATCATAGAGTTCGTACTAGAATAACACCTTAAGACACAAATCAACCAAAACCCTAATGTCACCTAGATACTCCAATGTCACCTCAAGTATCCGTGGGTATGATTATATGATATGCATCACACAATCTCAGATTCATCTATTCAAACCAACACAAAGTACTTCAAAGAGTGCCCCAAAGTTTCTACCGGAGAGTCAAGACGAAAACGTGTGCCAACCCCTATGCATAGGTTCATGGGCGGAACCCGCAAGTTGATCACCAAAACATACATCAAGTAAATCACGTGATATCCCGTTGTCACCATAGATACGCACATGCAAGACATACATCAAGTGTTCTCAAATCCTTAAAGACTCAATCTGATAAGATAACTTCAAAGGAAAAACTCAATCCATTACAAGAGAGTAGAGGGGGAGAAACATCATAAGATCCGACTAAAATAGCAAAGCTCGCGATACATCAAGATCGTGCCAAATCAAGAACACGAGAGAGAGAGAGAGAGAGAGAGAGAGATCAAACACATAGCTACTGGTACATACCCTCAGCCCCGAGGGTGGACTACTCCCTCCTCGCCATGGAGAGCGCCAGGATGATAAAGATGGCCATCGGTGAGGGATCCCCCCTCCGGCAGGGTGCCGGAACAGGGTCCCGATTGGTTTTTGGTGGCTACAAAGGCTTGCGGCTGCGGAATTCCCGATCTATTCTGCTCCCCGATGGTTTTAGGGTATATTGATATATATAGGCGAAAGAAGTCGGCCAGGGGAGCCACGAGGGTGGAGGGCACGCCCAGGGGGTGGGCGCGCCCCCTGCCTCGTGCTCTCCTCGTTGATTCCCTCACGTGTACTCCAAGTCTCCTGGATTGCTTCCGTTCCAAAAATAACTCTCCCGAAGGTTTCCTTCCGTTTGGACTCCGTTTGATATTCCTTTTATGCGAAACACTGAAACAAGGGAAAAATAGAAACTGGCACTGGGCTCTGGGTTAATAGGTTAGTCCCAAAAAATAATATAAAAGTGTTTAATAAAGCCCATAAACATCCGAAACAGATAATATAATAGCATGGAACAATCAAAAATTATAGATACGTTGGAGTCATATCATCCATCACATCATTCTCCAAATGATGTGATCCCGTTATCAAATGACAACACATGTCCATGGTTAGGAAACCTTAACCATCTTTGATCAACAAGCTAGTCTAGGAGAGGCTTACTAGGGACACGGTATTTGTTTATGTATTCACACATGTATTCAAGTTTCCGATCAATACAATTCTAGCATGAATAATAAACCTTTATCATGAATAAGGAAATAAAAAATAACAACTTTATTATTGCCTCTAGGGCATATTTCCTTTAGTCTCCCCCTTGCACTAGAGTCAATAATCTAGTTCACAATGCCATGTGATTAACACCCATAGTTCACATCGCCATGTGACCAATACCGAAAGTGTTTACTAGAGTCAATAATCTAGTTCACATCACCATGTGATTAACACCCAAAGAGTACTAAAGTTTGATCATGTGTTTGCTTGTGAGAGAATTTTAGTCAAAGGGTCTGCTACATTCAGATCCGTATGTATTTTTCAAATTTCTATGTCTACAATGCTCTGCATGGAGCTACACTAGCTAACTGCTCGCACTTTCAATATGTATCCAGATTGAGAGTTAGAGTCATCCGGATCGGTGTCAAAGCTTGCATTGACGTAACCCTTTATGACAAATTCTTTATCACCTCCATAACCGAGAAACATTTCCTTAGTCCTCTTAGGTAACTAAGGATAATTTTGACCGCTGTTCAGTGATCTAGTCCTGGATCACTATTGTACCCCTTGCCAAACTCATGGCAAGGTACACAATAGGTCTGGTACACAGCATGGCATACTTTATAGAACCTACTGCTGAGGCATAGGGAATGACTTTCATTCTCTCTCTATCTTCTGCCGTGGTCGGGATTTTAGTCTTACTCAACTTCATACCTTGTAACACAGGTAAGAACCGTTTCTTTGACTGATCCATTTTGAACTTCTTCAAAACTTTGTCAAGGTATGTGCTTTGTGGAAGTCCTATTAAGCGTCTCGATCTATCTCTATAGATCTTGATGCCCAATACATAAGTAGCTTCACTGAGGTCTTTTCATTGAAAAAATTTCTTATTCAAGTATCCTTTTATGCTATTCAGAAATTCTATATCATTTCCAATCAACAATATGTCATCCACATATAACATTAGAAATGCTACAAAGCTCCCACTCACTTTCTTGAAAATACAGGCTTCACTTCAAGTCTGGATAAGCCATATGCTTTGATTGAAGGAAATATGCCCTAGACGCAATAATAAAGTTATTATTTATTTCCTTATTTCATGATAAATGTTTATTATTCATGCCAGAATTGTATTAACCGGAAACTTAGTACATGTGTGAATACATAGACAAAACATAAGTGTCCCTAGTATGCCTCTACTTGACTAGCTCATTTATCAAAGATGGTTATGTTTCCTAACCATAGACATGTGTTGTCATTTGATGAACAGGATCACATCATTAGGAGAATGATGTGATGGACAAGACCCATTCGTTAGCTTAGCATTATGATCGTTACAGTTTCATTGCTACTGCTTTCTTCATGACTTATACATGTTCCTCAGACTATGAGATTATGCAACTCCCGAATATCGAGGAACACTTTTTGTGCTATCAAACATCACAACGTAAATGGGTGATTATAAAGATGCTCTACAGGTGTCTCTGAAGGTATTTGTTGGGTTGGCATAGATCGAGATTAGGATTTGTCACTCCGTGTTTCGAAGAGGTATCTCTGGGCCCTCTCAGTAATGCTCATCACTATAAGCCTTGCAAGCAATGTGACTAATGAGTTAGTTGCGGGGTGAAGTATTACGGAACGAGTAAAGAGACTTGCTGGTAACGATATTGAACTAGGTATGATGATACCGACGATCGAATCTCGGGCAAGTAACATACCAATGACAAAGGGAACAACGTATGTTGTTATGCGGTTTGACCGACAAAGATCTTCGTAGAATATGTAGGAACCAATATGAGCATCCAGGTTCCGTTATTGTTTATTGACCGGAGATGAGTCTCGGTCATGTCTACATAGTTCTCGAACCCGTAGGGTCCGCACGCTTAACGTTCGATGACGATATGTATTATGAGTTATGTGATTTGATGTACCGAAGGTAGTTCGGAGTCCCGGATGTGATCACAGACATGACGAGGAGTCTCGAAATGGTCGAGACATGAGGATTGATATATTGGAAGGTTATGTTTGGACACCGGAATGGTTTCAGATGAGTTCGGGCATTTTTCCGGAGTACCGGGGGGTTACTGGAACCCCCCCGGGGAGTTAATGGGCCTTCATGGGCCATGGTGGAAGAGAGGAGGAGGAGGCCAAGTGGTGGGGCGCTCCCCCCCAAGCCCAATCCGAATTGGGGAGGGGGGCCGCCCCCCCTTTCCTTCTCTCCCTCTTCCCTTCCTTCCCCCTCCTAGTTGGACTAGGAAAGGGGGGAAACCTACTCCTTGTAGGAGTAGGAATCCCCCCTTCGGGCGCACCCTAGGAGGTCGGCCCTTCCCCTCCTCCAGTCCTTTATATACGAGGGACGGGGGCACCCCATAGACACAAAGAAGTTGATTTTAGCCATGTGCGGTGCCCCCCTCCACAGATTTCCACCTCGGTCATATTGTCATAGTGCTTAGGCGAAGCCCTGCGTCGGTAACTTCATCATCACCATCACCACGCCGTCGTGCTAACGAAACTCTCCCTCGGCCTCAGCTGGATCTAGAGTTTGAGGGACGTCAGGAAGCTGAACGTGTGCAGATCACGGAGGTGCCGTGCATTTGGTACTTGATCGGTTGGAGCGCGAAGACGTTCGACTACATCAACCGCGTTACTTAACGCTTCCGCTTTCGGTCTACGAGGGTACGTGGACACACTCTCCCCGCTCATTGCATGCTTCTCCTAGATAGATCTTGCGTGATCGTAGGAAATTTTCAGAAATTACTGCGTTCCCCAACAGTGGCATCCGAGCCAGGTCTATGCTTAGATGTTATATGCACGAGTAGAACACAAAGAGTTATGGGCGATAATAGTCATACTGCTTACCAGCATGTCATACTTTGATTCGGCGGTATTGTTGGATGTAGCGGCCCAGACCGACATTACATGACCGCGTTCATGAGACTGGTTCTATCGCCGTGCTTCGCACACAGGTGGCTAGTGGGTGTCTGTTTCTCCAACTTTAGTTGAATCGAGTTTGACTATGCCCGGTCCTTGTTGAAGGTTAAAACAGCACACTTGACGAAAAATCGTTGTGGATTGGATGCGTAGGTAAGAACGGTTCTTGCTAAGCCCGTAGCAGCCACGTAAAACTTGCAACAACAAAGTAGAGGACGTCTAACTTGTTTTTGCAGGGCTTGCTGTGATGTGATATGGTCAAGACGTGATGATATATAAATTGTTGTATGAGATGATCATGTTTTGTAACAGTTATCGGCAACTGGCAGGAGCCATATGGTTGTTGCTTTATTGTATGAAATGCAATCGCCATGTAATTGCTTTACTTTATCACTAAGCGGTAGCGATAGTCGTAGTAGCAATAGTTGGCGAGACGACAACGATGCTTCGATCGAGATCAAGGTGTCAAGCCGGTGACGATGGTGATCATGATGGTGCTTTGGAGATGGAGATTAAAGGCACAAGATGATGATGGCCATATCATATCACTTATATTGATTGCATGTGATGTTTATCCTTCATGCATCTTATTTTGCTTAGTACGGCAGTAGCATTATAAGATGATCTCTCACTAAATTTCAAGGTACAAGTGTTCTCCCTGAGTATGCACCATTGCGACAGTTCTTCGTGCTGAGACACCACGTGATGATCGGGTGTGATAAGCTCTACGTTCACATACAACGGGTGCAAGCCAGTTTTGCACACGCAGAATACTCGGGTTAAACTTGACGAGCCTAGCATATGCAGATATGGCCTTGGAACACTGAGACCGAAAGGTCGAGCGTGAATCATATAGTAGATATGATCAACATAGTGATGTTCACCATTGAAAACTACTCCATCTCATGTGATGATCGGACATGGTTTAGTTGATATGGATCACGTGATCACTTAGATGATTAGAGGGATGTCTATCTAAGTGGGAGTTCTTAAGTAATATGATCAATTGAACTTTAATTTATCATGAACTTAGTCCTGATAGTATTTCCATAACTATGTTGTAGATCAATAGCTCGTGATGTAGCTCCCCGTTTATTTTTTCATATGTTCCTAGAGAAAAACTATGTTGAAAGATGATAGTAGCAATGATGCGGACTAGGTCCGTGATCTGAGGATTATCCTCATTGCTGCACAGAAGAATTATGTCCTTGATGCACCGCTAGGTGACGGACCTATTGCAGGAGCAGATGCAGACATTATGAACGTTTGGAAAGCTCGGTATGATAACTACTTGATAGTTTAGTGCGCCATGCTTTACGGCTTAGAACCGGGACTTCAAAAAACATTTTGAATGCCACGGAGCATATAAGACGTTCCAAGAGCTGAAATTGGTATTTTAGACTCATGCCCGAGTCGAGAGGTATGAGACCTCTGACAAGTACATTGCCTACAAGATGGAGGAGAATAGCTCAACCAGTGAGCATATGCTCAGATTGTCTGAGTACTACAATCTCTTGAATCAAGTGGGAGTTAATCTTCCAGATAAAATAGTGATTGACAGAGTTCTCTAGTCACTATCACCAAGTTACTAGAACTTCGTGATGAACTATAATATGCAAGGGATGATGAAAACGATTCCCGAGCTCTTCGTGATGCTGAAATCGACGAAGGTAGAAATCAAGAAAAGCATCAAATGTTGATGGTTGACAAGACCACTAGTTTCAAGTAAAAGGGCAAGGGAAAGAAAGGGAACTTCAAGAAGAATGGCCAGCAAGTTGCCACTCCCATGAAGAAGCCAAAAGATAGACCCAATCCTGAAACTGGGTGCTTCTACTACGAAGGAAATGGTCACTAGAAGCGGAACTGCCCCAAATACTTGGCGGATAAGAAGGATGGCAAAGTGAACAAAAGTATATATGCTATACATGTTATTGATGTGTACTTTACTAGTGTTCATAGTAGCCCCTGAGTATTTGATACTGGTTCAGTTGCTAGGATTAGTAACTCCAAACAGGAGTTACAAAATGAACAAAGACTAGTTGAGGGCAAGGTGACGATGTGTGTTGGAAGTGATTCCAAGGTTGATAAGATCACCATCGTACGTTCCCTTTACCTTCGGGATTAGTGTTGAACCTAATATAAATGTTATTTGGTGTTTGCATTGAGCATAATATGATTGGATCATGTTTATTGCAATACGGTTATTCATTTAAGTTAAAGAATAATTGTTATTCTGTTTACATAAATAAAACCTTCTGTGGTCATACACCCAAGGTGAATGGTTTATTGAATCTCGATCGTAGTGATACACATATTCATAATATTGATGCCAAAAGATGCAAAGTTGATAATGATAGTGCAACATATTTGTGGCACTGCCGTTTAGGTCATATTGGTGTAAAGTGCATGAAGAAACTCCATGCTGATGGGATTTTAGAATCACTTGATTATGAATCACTTGCCTCATGGGCAAGATGACTAAGACTCCGTTCTCCGGAACAATGGAGCGAGCAACTGACTTATTGGAAATAATACATACTGATGTATGCGATCCGATGAGTGTTGAGGCTCGCGGCGGGTATCGTTATTTTCTGACCTTCACAGATGATTTGAGCAGATATGGGTATATCTACTTGATGAAACATAAGTCTGAAACATTTGAAAAGTTCAAAGAATTTCAGAGTGAAGTGGAAAATCATCGTAACAAGAAAATAAAGTTTCTACGGTCTGATCGCGGAGACGAATATTTGAGTTACGAATTTGGTCATCATTTGAAACAATGTGGAATAGTTTCGCAACTCACGCCACCTGGAACACCACAGCGTAATGGTGTGTCCGAACGTCATAACCGTACTTTATTAGATATGGTATGATCTATGATGTCTCTTACTGATTTACCGCTATCGTTTTGGGGTTATGCATTAGAGACAACTGCATTCACGTTAAAAAGGGCACCATCTAAATCCATTGAGACGACACCATATGAATTGTGGTTTGGCAAGAAACCTAAGCTGTCGTTTCTTAAAGTTTGGGGCAGCGATGCTTATGTGAAAAAGTTTCAACCTGATAAGCTCGAACCCAAATCGGAGAAATGTGTCTTCATAGGATACCCAAAGGAAACTGTTGGGTACACCTTCTATCACAGATCCGAAGGCAAGATATTCGTTGCTAAAAATGGATACTTTCTAGAGAAGGAGTTTCTCTCGAAAGAAGTGAGTGGGAGGAAAGTAGAACTTGATGAGGTAATTGTACCTTCTCCTGAATTGGAAAGTAGTTCATCACAGAAATCAGTTCCAGTGATGCCTACACCAATTAGTGAGGAAGTTAATGATGATGATCATGAAACTTCAGATCAAGTTGCTACCGAACCTCGTAGGTCAACTAGAGTATGTTCCACACCAGAGTGGTACGGTAATCCGGTTCTGGAAGTCATGTTACTAGACCATGACGAACCTACAAACTATGAGGAAGCGATGATCAGCCCAGATTCCGAAAAATGGTTTAAGGCCATGAAATCTGAGATAGGATCCATGTATGAAAACAAAGTATGGACTTTGGTGGAATTGCCCGATGATCGTCAAGCCATTGAGAATAAATGGATCTTCAAGAGGAAGATGGATGTTGATGGTAGTGTTACTATCTACAAAGCTCGACTTGTCGCGAAAGGTTTTTGACGAGTTCAAGGTGTTGACTACAATGAGATTTTCTCACTCGTAGCGATGCTTAAGTCTGTCCGAATCATGTTAGCAATTGCCGCATTTTATGAAATCTAGCAAATGGATAACAAAACTGCATTCCTTAATGGATTTATTAAAGAACAGTTGTATATGATGCAACGAGAAGGTTTTTTCAATCCTAAAGGTGCTAACAAAATATGCAAGCTCCAGCGATCCATCTATGGACTAGTGCAAGCATCTCGGAGTTGGAATATACGCTTTGATAAGTTGATCAAAGCATATAGTTTTATACAGACTTGCGGTGAAGCCTGTATTTACAAGAAAGTGAGTGGGAGCACTACAGCCTTTCTGATAAGTATATGTGTATGACATATTGTCGATTAGAAATGATGTCGAATTTTCTGGAAAGCATAAAGGAGTGTTTGAAAGGAGTTTTTCAAAGAAAGACCTCGGTGAAGCTGCTTACATATTGAGCATCAAGATCTATAGAGATAGATCAAGACTCTTGATAAGTTTTTTCAGTGAGTACATACCTTGACAAGTTTTTGAAGTAGTTCAAAATGGAACACTCAAAGAAAGAGTTCTTGCCTGTGTTGCAAAGTGTGAGGTTGAGTAAGACTCAAAGCCCGACCACGGCAGAAGATAGAGAGAGAATGAAAGTCATTCCCTATGCCTCAGCCATAGGTTCTATAAAGTATGCCATGCTGTGTACCAGACCTATTGTATATCCTGCCCTGAGTTTGGCAAGGGAGTACAATTTTGATCTAGGAGTAGATCACTGGACAGCGGTCAAAGTTATCCTTAGAGGACTAAGGAAATATTTCTTGGTTATGGAGGTGATAAAGAGTTCATCGTAAAGAGTTACGTTGATGCAATCTTTGACACCGATCTGGATGACTCTAAGTGACGATTCGGATACATATTGAAAGTGGGAGCAATTAGCTAAAGTAGCTCCATGCATAGCATTGTAGACATAGAAATTTGCAAAATACATACGGATCTGAATTTGGCAGACCCGTTGACTAAACTTCTCACACAAGCAAAACATGATCACACCTTAGTGCTCTTTGGGTGTTAATCACATGGCGATGTGAACTAGATTACTAACTCTAGTAAAGCCTTTGAGTGTTGGTCACATGGCGATGTGAACTATGGGTGTTAATCACATGGTGATGTGAACTATTGATGTTAAATCACATGGCGATGTGAACTAGATTATTGACTCTAGTGCAAGTGGGAGACTGAAGGAAATATGCCCTAGGGGCAATAATAAAGTTATTATTTATTTCCTTATTTCATGATAAATGTTTATTATTCATGCTAGAATTGTATTAACCGGAAACTTAGTACATGTGTGAATACATAGACAAAACATAAGTGTCCCTAGTATGCCTCTACTTGACTAGCTCGTTTATCAAAGATGGTTATGTTTCCTAACCATAGACATGTGTTGTCATTTGATGAACAGGATCACATCATTAGGAGAATGATGTGATGGACAAGACCCATTCGTTAGCTTAGCATTATGATCATTGCAGTTTCATTGCTACTGCTTTCTTCATGACTTATACATGTTCCTCAGACTATGAGATTATGCAACTCCCGAATACCGAAGGAAGATTTTGTGTGCTATCAAACGTCAAAACGTAAATGGGTGATTATAAAGATGCTCTATAGGTGTCTCTGAAGGTATTTGTTGGGTTGGCATAGATCAAGATTAGGATTTGTCACTCCGTGTTTCGGAGAGGTATCTCTGGGCCCTCTCGGTAATGCTCATCACTATAAGCCTTGCAAGCAATGTGACTAATTAGTTAGTTGTGGGGTGAAGTATTACGGAACGAGTAAAGAGACTTGCCGGTAACGAGATTGAACTAGGTATGATGATACCGATGATCGAATCTCGGGCAAGTAACATATCGATGACAAAGGGAACAACGTATGTTGTTATGCGGTTTGACCAATAAAGATCTTCATAGAATATGTAGGAACCAATATGAGTATCCAGGTTCTGCTATTGGTTATTGACCGGAGATGAGTCTCGGTCATGTCTACATAGTTCTCGAACCCGTAGGTCCGCACGCTTAACGTTCGATGACGATATGTATTATGAGTTATGTGATTTGATGTACCAAAGGTAGTTAGGAGTCCCGGATGTGATCACGGACATGACGAGGGGTCTCGAAATGGTCGAGACATGAAGATTGATATATTGGAAGGTTATGTTTGGACACCGGAATGGTTTCGGATGAGTTCAGGCATTTTTCCAGAGTACCGGGGGGTTACCGGAACCCCCCGGGGAGTTAATGGGCCTTCATGGGCCATGGTGAAAGAGAGGAGGAGGCGGCCAAGTGGTGGGGCGCGCCCCCCAACCACAATCCGAATTGGGGAGGGGGGCGCCCCCCCCCCCTTTCCTCCTCTCCCTCTTCCCTTCCTTCCCCCTCCTAGTTGGACTAGGAAAGGGGGAAACCTACTCCTAGTAGGAGTAGGAATCCCCCCTTGGGGCGCGCCCTAGGAGGCCGGCCCTCCTCCTCCTCCACTCCTTTATATACGGGGGAGGGGGGCACCCCATAGACACACAGAAGTTGGTTTTAGCCGTGTGCGGTGCCCCCCCTCCACAGATTTCCACCTCGGTCATATTGTCGTAGTGCTTAGGCGAAGCCCTGCGTCGGTAACTTCATCATCACCGTCACCACGCCATCGTGCTGAAGAAAATCTCCCTCGGCCTCAGCTGGATCTAGAGTTCGAGGGACGTCACTGAGCTGAACGTGTGCAGATCGCGGAGGTGTCGTGCGTTCGGTGCTTGATCGGTTGGATCACGAACACGTTCGACTACATCAACCGCGTTACTTAACGCTTCCGCTTTCGGTCTACGAGGGTACGTGGACACACTCTCCCCGCTCGTTGCTATGCTTCTCCTAGATAGGTCTTGCGTGATCGTAGGAATTTTTTTGAAATTACTGCGTTCCCCAACATTGATCACCTTATCAAAGCGTATATTCCAACTCCGAGATGCTTGCACCAGTCCATAGATGGATCGCTGGAGATTGCACACTTTGTCAGGACCTTTAGGATCGACAAAACCTTCTGGTTGCATCATATACAACTCTTCTTTAAGATATCCATTAAGGAATGCAGTTTTGACGTCCATTTGCCAGATTTCATAATCATAAAATGCGGCAATTGCTAACATGATTCGGACAGACTTAAGCATCGCTACGGGTGAGAAAGCCTCATTGTAGTCAACCCCTTGAACTTGTCGAAAACCTTTTGCGACAAGTTGAGCTCTGTAGATAGTAACATTGCCATCAACATCAGTCTTCTTCTTGAAGATCCATTTACTCTATATGGCTTGCCGATCATCAGGCAAATCCACCAAAGTCCACACTTTGTTCTCATACATGGATCCTATCTCAAATTTCATGGCCTCAAGCCATCTGTCGGAATCTTGGCTCATCATAGCTTCTTCATAGTTCGTAGGTTTGCCTTGGTGTAATGACATGACTTCCAGGACAGGATTACCGTACCACTCTGGTGTGGATCTTGTTCTGGTTGACCTACGAGGTTCAGTAGCAACTTGATCTGAAGCTTCATGATCATTATCATTTGCTTCCTCTCTAGTTGGTGTAGGCATCACGGGAACAGTTTTCTGAGATGTAGTACTTTACAATTCGAGAGAATGTACATTTACCTCATCAAGTTCTACGTTCCTCCCACTCACTTCTTTCGAGAGAAACTCCTTCTCTAGAAAGGACCCATTCTTAGCAACAATGATCTTGCCTTCGGATCTGTGATAGAAGGTGTAACCAATAGTTTCTTTAGGGTATCCTATGAAGACGCACTTCTCCGCTTTGGGTTCGAGCTTATCAGGCTGAAGCCTTTTGACATAAGCGTCGCATCCCCAAACTTTTAAGAAACGACAGCTTAGGTTTCTTTCCAAACCACAGTTCATACGGTGCCGTCTCAATGGATTTAGACGGTGCCCTATTTAATGTGAATGCGGCTCTCTCTAATGCATAACCCCAAAACGATAGTGGTAAATCGGTAAGAGACATCATAGAGTGCATCATATCCAATAAAGTACGGTTATGACGTTCACACACACCATTACGCTGTGGTGTTCCAGGTGGCGTGAGTTGTGAAACAATTCCACATTGTTTTAAATGAAGGCCAAACTCGTAACTCAAATATTCGCCTCCGTGATCAGATCGTAGAAATTTTATTTTCTTGTTACGATGATTCTCCACTTCACTCTGAAATTCTTTGAACTTTTCAAATGTTTCAGACTTGTGTTTCATCAAGTAGATATATGCTACCTCTTGAGCACTGTGTCGTGGATTTGTCACGGCAGATGTCCTCGTTGAAAGGACTTAGTCGTGAGGCCAACGCATCTATGTGGTAGCTTGAGAGGGGTTGAGTGGAATCGAGAGACGCAACACAAGACAAGGATTTAGACAGCTTCGGGCCCCAGGAAACATCATCCGGTAATAGCCCTACATGTTGTTTGAGGCTAGGTCTCATTATCATCACGAGAGAGTCGCCGGTAAACCGGCTCTTTGTGTCTAGCCCTAGAGATTGTTTCTTCTTGCTTGTCCCTCTTTGGGGAGCCCTGCCCCTCCTTATATATGTTGAAGGGGCGGGTTACATGTGGAGTCCTATTAGGATTAGGACTATTCTATCTCTAATACAAACTGGATACAAATCCGGGTCTTTAACTCCTTGTAAGGTAATATTCTTCATGCCTTTCCTCTTAAACCGGCCCACCATTAATATAAACCGGCCCTCTGGGCCTTGGGCCTTGTCATCCGTCTGTCCCGCCCGCTGGGTCACCAGTGAGTTATAATGTCCAGGCAGGTTGCTTGTAAACCGCCAGGTCAGGGCGAGTCGCCAGTGAATCGCCAAGTGTCAGTAGGATCTCAAATAAACCGCCAAGTCCGGCCGGGTTATACTTCCGGCCGGTTTACGCCGCGGGGTATATCCCCGACATTAGCCCCCAAGTTTAGCTTGGATTTATCCATGGTAAACTTATGCTGCAAAATAAACACAAGAACAAATTTGACAGGTTGTGCTTCGGGTTAAGAATTCTTGTAAACCGGCACCTGATCATCCTTAAGTCCTTGTCATTCCTCCTTCTAGAAAATCCAGGTCAATAACCAGCTTCATACTCAAATTGCTGATGTTGGTTTCTCATAGAAAAATATTGTGAAGAATAATCCACTTGAGTCGGCTTCCAAAGCACCGGTTTAAGAAATATGGGTCTTGAAATACTCATCTGATATTCAGCCGGTTTGAAGATGTAAAACTTGCTGGTTTAATATTACCAAAATTGCATGTTTGTAAATATGGATGTCACCGAGTCATAATTGTTACCGACGCTGGGTCATAATTGTTGCAGACACCGGGTCAATCTGATTTGCTCAGAACTAAGAATTTGAAGATTTCTTTGATAATAATATAATACCTGTAGCCCCCAAGTCTTGAGCAGGACAAAGTGATGGCTTAAGACTTGCCTCAATATAAATGTTGCAACTTTGAAGAAATCCAGATTGTTCATCTCAGTCATTAGTCACAACTGAATATTCCATATTACGTAGCCCCCAAGTGCCGGGTTGTCATGCTTGCAGCAACCTGGGACTTGTCATTGCCTGATGCTCAAAAAACATCAACCGGTATAGCCCCCAAGGGCCGGGTCATTATACAATAATGAGCAGTGACTTTATAAATATGATCATGCTTCATTGAAAATCACATCATATGATGTAACTCCACCATGGGGCTTGAACCCACGTCCACAAGGTTAAGAGCTTTGTGCTTTACCAACTGAGTAGTGGATCCTTCAATATAATGGATTAAAACTTGTGTACCTTGAATTGTTGATAGGAGCAATTGGTAGCCCCCAAGGGCCGGCTCATTATGATGTGACGAGTCGGGTCTTCAATAAGGCCAAAAAATGACTTTGCATTAGCCCCCAAGTGTCATGGTGCATGCTTGCAGCGACATGAGACTTGCATATTTGATATAATCTCAACTTAAATAATGTAGCCCCCAAGTGCCAGGTTGTAAGCCTGCGGCTACTCGGGACTATTCCTTCCATTGTAGAATAAATCATATCCTTTGATAAAATAATAGCCATTGCGCTAAAGCGATTTTGAAAACCTCAATAATACCGGTTATTAATAACCATAGAAATCCAGCCATGTTGGCTATTCAAGATAATATAATCTGGTAGGAAAACCTTATTCATTCAATATCATAATGAAAATTCAGCCAAGTTTGGCTATTTGAATAATATAACCCAATGATTTATAAGCGCATGATTCCAACGGCGCAATCCAAATATATACTGGCGACTTATAGTCCAAAGCCAGGCCGGGTTAACAAACACTGGATAATTTCTCATCATATACTGGCGACTTATCGTCTTAAAGCCAGGCCGGTTTAATAAACACCGGATTATTTATCATCATACTGGTGACTTATAGTCTAAAGCCAGGCTGGGTTAATAAACGCCGGTGATTTATAATCATGCTTTATTCAACCTGTTTCTGCATATAACAATTTTAAAGTGTCCTGGCGGTTTACCGCCGGACGGGTCATAATGCCCAACATATAACCCGGATTTATAACCAAGGCTGCATTTTAAGAATAATCAAACATGAAATATATCATACCTGTGACATTGAATCACATCGTTGGCTTACCAACTTTTTGTAGTAAAGGTGATAACCCCAATCTTGAGTACTGATAACTGCTTCCATATTGTGCCGGTTTATGATAAAACCGTGTCGGGTTGTGATAACACCGGATTAACCATATATAATACTGGCGACTTGTAGTCAAAACCAGACCGGGTTGATAATCTCCGGATTATGACTGATCATATACTGACAACTTGTAGTTGAAAGTCAAGCCGGGTTAATGAACGCCGGTTTGAAAACATCACAAATCTTATGAAAACAAAGAAAATTCAGCAAATTGCAAATAAAAACCGTTGTAGTCGAGGCTTTTCACGGGCTGCCAGGCCCCAAATTCGATCAAGAGGTGTTGCTATGGTTCGGGTTCGACCAAGCCCCCAAGTGATGCTGTGGCATTACGCCGATCAAGAGGTGTTGCTATGGTTCGGGTTCGACCAAGCCCCCAAGTGATTCTGTGGCATTACGCCGATCAAGAGGTGTTGCTATGGTTCGGGTTCGACCAAGCCCCCAAGTGATGTTGTGGCATTACGCCGATCAAGAGGTGTTGCTATGGTTCGGGTTTGACCAAGCCCCCAAGTGATGCTGTCGCATTACGCCGATCAAGAGGTGTTGCTATGGTTCGGATACGACCAAGCCCTCAAGTGATGCTGTGGCATTTCGCCGATCAAGAGGTGTAGCTATGGTTCGGATACGACCAAGCCCCCATGTCAGAGTAAATGGCCACGGGTAGCCTAACCGACTCCCCCTGGCTCTTCGAAAAATTATCAGGCCAATCGAGCCTTCAAGCATCCAGAGCATGAGGCCGCCTTCCTCTGGCCGGCTATCCCCAAGGCCGACTACCAGAAGGCGACCCGGCCTCAAAAACCGTCCCGAAGAAAGCTACGAGATGGCCGACTCCAGGAAGCCGGCCCCAAGAGGACTGACTCCCAGAAGCCGGCCATGAAGAAGGCCGACTCCCAGAAGCCGGCCAAGACTGCACCCACATAACGGTGATAAGACGGGGCGTGGCCACAGTACAGCCTACCACCCCCGAATCCCGAAACACGCATGGCCACAGGGCGCCGTACGGGTCAGCCATCCCCCGCCCGGCGCGGCACTGTAGCCATGTTGACCTCGACGTCACCCACGACAGGCGCCAGTACGGCCCGCGGGCGGCGGGCCCCTTTAGCCAGAGAGACACTCGAAGGCGGCCCGGCCTCCCCTAGTCGGCCTGGGGCGTAGCCGGCTCCCAATAGCCGGCTACCTCCCTCCCTCGAAACATGTGCATCATTAAGGAGACAAGACGAGGTGAGGCTACAGTGAGAGCCCGCTAGGTGGCGGCACTGTAGCCACGCTTACCTCGACCTAGCCCTCGTCATCAGGGGCGAAGCAACAGTAACCAGCCGCCGACAAGACCCCACGCGGTGGGGCCGGCCTGTCGGCCAAGAGGCCGACAGTCGGCGGACCCCAACGGCCGGTGGAGAAGCCGGCGAGCACAGACACTGATGGCTGGGACCCGCACCCAGCTGGATTACCATTGCACCCCTGGGGGGTAGGCCTATATAAATCCCCCGGGACACCCATGCAAAGGGTTGATCTCATAGAGTTTTACACACCACATAGAGAGAAAAGGAGAGCTAGCCTTGCCCTTCTTCTTCCCCTAGCCAAACAGCTCAAGGAGCACTTGTAGCTACTTGTGTTGATCTAGTGATCATGCGGAGACCCCGTAGAGCAGGACTAGGGGTGTTATCTCCACGGAGAGCCCCGAACCTAGTTAAGATTCGCCGGCGTGCATGTCTTTGCCTTATCCCGTTTCCAGGCACCGGCGATGTCTTACTAGCTCCCACAATGATAAGCCACCCGTTGGCATATGTCGCACCTACCACCCGACATTTGGCGCCCACCGTGGGGCCAGGTGCACCGTCGTCCGGAGACCTGTTCTAAACGGGAACCCTTTTCCTCCCCCGCGAGCGTAGCCAGCCCGCTACGCCCGATGGCGCTTGCCCTGACGCGCTGCAAGGCGTCGACGACGCCTGCGCGGCAAGCTGCCTCGCCGACCTTCTTGGCGAGACTCGCATCTCCGACGAGCCCGCGTCCGACGCGGGCACAGACTACCCCGAGAGCCGCCTCGTCAGCCTCCTTGACCAGCTTCATGTCTCCAGCGAGCTTTCTGTGGACTTGGAGTCGGTCAGCTCCACCGACCCGATGCTTGTCGACTTCGACACGGCATCGCTTGACGCCTTCCCCACCGACGTGCTGATCATCGACGACCCTCTCCCTTGAGCCGACAGTGGCAGCAGCGCTGTCACTGAGGTGCTGGTCATCAGCCACGGCGCCGTCTCGGGCGAGAACGCCCACGATGCCCTACAAGCGGCGCTGCACGACTTGTCCGTCCCCATCCCGGCCGACGCCGACGCCGAGACTTTGGAGGCACGCCGCCTCGCCCTCATCGTGGAGGGCCAGAAGATAGCATCCATGAGATGCCTCACTAAGGCTCACCAGCGAGAAGTCGACCGCGCTGCCTTTGGTACGCCGCCTCCTGGCGGGCCGAGCCGAGCCGGCCTCGTCAAGAAGCGCGGCGCGGCCATCGCCAGCATGCTGGGAGCAGACCGCCCAGTCTACGCCACGCCACTTGAGAACCTGCGTGCCGCTCAGGCGGCCGTAGACGGGCTGAACGGGCTGGGGGCTGATGAGCTCCCCTACATGACTAGACGCATCCAGCAGCTGATTGACGCGGCCGCAGGACGGCATGAAGCCGGCACCCACGCTGAGAGTCCTCCCCCACGCCGAGAACACGCCGCGACATCCCGGACGCCGACTGCAAGCGGCGCCCGCGCAAGGAAAGACAAGGAGCCGGCTGCTAGCCGCAGCCGAACTCGGGTCACCATTGAGCGCGACGCAGAAGGCCGCCCCCGAGCAGTGGAACGACAAGGCAATCGGCCTCCCCCCCCCGCCTCATGGGGAGAGATATCCCACCCCGCTGCCTGCACGCATCCGACTCTCGGTGGCCGACTAGGCCACCGCGAAGGAGTCGGCGAGAATGATGCCCGCCACCGGATCGACCGCCTAGCGCGATCCCTGGCGCTAGAAGAAGATGATGATGTCGGCCCGCCTTGCTTTGGCCCCCGCATCCGCGACGAGCCCTTCCCCAAAGGGTTCTCACTCCCAAGAGACACGCCAAAATACAACGGCTCCGTGAAGCCGGAAGATTGGTTGATCGACTACTCTACCGCAGTCAGCATAGCAAACGGCAACCGGCGCGTCGCCATGAAGTATGTCCCTCTCATGCTTCAAGGCACGGCATGCACCTGGCTGAACAGCCTCAAGCCCTACAGCGTCAATAGCTGGCTAGACTTCACGGAAGTCTTCGTCCGCAACTTCACCAGCACATACAAGCGGCCTCCCAAGCCCCGCCAGCTCTCCTTATGCGTCCAAGGGCCCAGCGAATCGACTCGCGACTACCTCACGCGTTCGGCCGAGCTCCGCAACTCCTGCGAGGGGGTGCACGAGGTTCAAGCCATAGAGTACTTCACCGCCGGGTGCCGAGAGGGCACCCTCCTCAAGCACCGACTCCTCTGCGACGAGTCGACCACCCTCGACGAGCTGCTAATCATAGCAGACAAGTACGCCACGGCCGACTCCTCGATGAAGACCAAGCTCCGAGTGGACGCCTCTGGAAAGGTGCTCGCTCCGGCTCCCAAGACGCCGGCTAGTGACTCCAACCGACGCCCCTACCAGAACAACCACAAGCGCAAGGCCCCTATGCCGCCTTCCACCAGTTGGCAAGTAGCCACCGTCGAAGACGAACAGCCCGAAGAGCGGCCCGCTCCCAAGAAGAAGGGCGGCAGGCCGGCTTGGCAGCCGGCCTTCTCCTACGAGCAAACTCTCGATGCCCCCTGCAAGTTCCACAACGGCGCGAAGCCGTCCAACCACACGACCCGGAAGTGCCATTGGCTCACGCGGATCTCCAAGGGCGAGGGGCTGGTGCCGCCTCCGCCTCCTGGCCCGCCGCCTCCAGCCCCTCAGCAGCCGGCTATTTGACCAGCAGTCGGAGCCATTCAGGATGAGTTCCCAGATGAGCACGCCGCCTACGTCGTCTTCACGAGCCAGATTGAAGACAAGCGCAGTCGGCGCGGACAGCACCAAGAAGTCAACGCGGCCGCCTCCAGCAACCCCGAGTTCATGCATTGGTCTGAAAGGCCTATCAGCTGGAGCCGGGCCGATCACCCAGAGGTGATGCCGTCTCCCGGATCCTACGCATTGGTGTTGGACGCCACCCTCGCGACGAAAAGGCGAGCTGCCCGTTTCTCCCGCGTGCTGATTGATGGTGGAAGCAGCATCAACATATTGTACCGCGACACCATGGAGAAGTTGAACCTCAAGGCGAAGCAGCTCATGCCAAGCCGGACTGTGTTCCATGGCATCGTACCCGGCCTGTCCTGTTCCCCAATCGGCAAGATCAAGATGGATGTTCTCTTCGGAGACAAGGATCACTTTCGCCGAGAAGCGATCTGGTTTGAAGTAGTGGATCTAGAAAGCCCTTACCATGCCTTGCTTGGCCGACCTGCCCTGGCCAAGTTCATGGCTGTGCCCCACTACACCTACCTCAAGATGAAGATGCCGAGTTCAAAGGGGATCACCACTATAGCCGGAGACTACAAGAAGTCCATCGAGTGCGCTGCGGCCAGCAGCCGACTGGCCGAGTCCCTCGTGATTGCTGAAGAGAAGAAGATGCTGGACCGAGTCGTGGCCATGGCTGGCAAGCAGCCGGCCCTGTCCCCCAGCCCCAAGGAATATGATGCTCAGGGCTCCTTCCAGCCGGCCAAGGAGACAAAGAAGATACCTCTGGACCCGGAGAACCCGGAGAGGTTTGCTGTCATTGGTGCAAACCTGGACAGTAAATAGGAAGGCGAGCTCGTCGACTTCCTCCGTGAGAATCGGGACATCTTTGCATGGTCCCCAAAGGACATGCCGGGTGTTCTGAAGGATTTCGCCGAGCACAAGCTACACGTCTGAGCGGACGCGAAACCAGTCAAGCAGCCTCTCCGCCGACTGTCGGAGGAGAGAAGGAGAAGAAGGATCGTAGGAGAAGAGATAGCCCGGCTCCTGGCCGCCGGCTTCATTATGGAGGTGTTTTTTCCAGAGTGGCTTGCCAACCCGGTCTTGGTGTTGAAGAAGAACAATAAATGGCGTATGTGTATAGATTACACCAGCCTCAACAAAGCCTGCCCCAAAGATCCGTTTGCCCTACCACGGATCGATCAAGTGATAGACTCCACAGCCGGATGCGAGCTGTTGAGTTTCTTGGATGCTTACTCAGGATACCACCAGATCAAGTTGGACCCAGCCGACCGCCTGAAGACCGCCTTCATCACACCATTCGGAGCTTTCTGCTACCTGACTATGACATTCGGCTTGAGAAATGCCGGTGCCACTTTTCAGCGTTGCATGCAGAAATGCCTCCTCAAGCAACTCGGCAGAAATGCCCACGTCTATGTAGACGATATTGTGGTGAAGACGGAGAAGCGCGGCACCCTGCTGGAAGACCTCAGAGAAACATTTGCCAACTTGCGCCGATTCCAGATCAAGCTCAACCCTGAGAAATGCGTGTTCGGAGTACCAGCCGGCCAGCTTCTAGGCTTTTTGGTCTCCGAACACGGCATTGAGTGCAACCCAGTGAAGATCAAGGCCATAGAGAGAATGGAGATTCCTACCAAGTTGCGAGACGTTCAGAAGTTTACCGGGTGCCTGGCCTCCCTAAACCGCTTTATCAGCCGGCTAGGGGAGAAGGCTCTCCCCCTGTACCGACTCATGAAGAAGTCCACCCACTTCGAGTGGAACGACCAAGCAGACCAAGCTTTCCACGAGTTGAAGAAGATGCTGACCACACCACCTGTCCTGGCAGCGCCGACTGAGAAAGAGCCCATGCTCCTTTACATCGCTGCGACTAGCCGAGTGGTCAGTACAGTCATCGTGGTCTAGCGCCCAGAAGAAGGCCGAGCTCAGTTAGTCCAGAGGCCAGTATATTATTTAAGCGAAGTACTGTCCACCTCGAAGCAAAATTACCCGCATTACCAGAAGATGTGCTATGGAGTGTACTTCGCCGCCAAGAAGCTGAAGCCCTACTTTCAAGAGCATCCCATCATGGTCGTATGCACTGCCCCGCTTGCCGAGATCATAGGCAGCCGGGATGCATCCGGCCGGGTGGCTATGTGGGCCATTGCGCTGGCTCCTTACACGATCTTCTACCAGCCCCGCGCCGCCATCAAGTCCCAAACATTGGCCGACTTCCTTGTCGACTAGGCCGAGACCCAGTACCTACCGCCGGCTCCCGACTCCACTCATTGGCGGATGCACTTCGATGGATCCAAGATGCGCACCGGCTTGGGAGCCGGCATCGTCCTCACCTCTCCCAAGGGCGACAAGCTCAGATACAGATTGCAAATCCATTTTGCCGCCTCCAACAATGTGGCTGAGTACGAGGCGCTCATACACGGGCTCCGGCTAGCCAAAGAACTCGGCATACGCCGGATCCTGTGTTATGGCAACTCGGATTTGGTGGTCCAGCTGTCATCTGGCGGCTGGGACGCCAAGGACGCAAACATGGCGAGCTATCGATTCCTCGTCAAGCAAATCAGTGGATACTTTGAAGGGTGCGAGTTCCTCCACGTGCCACGGGCCGACAACGAGCAAGCAGATGCCCTGGCACGGATCGGCTCCACCCGACAAGCTATACCAACCGGCGTCTCTCTCCAGCGCCTCCTCAAACCGTCTGTCAAGCCGTCTCCAGAATCGGACTCCATCTTCGTACTGCCTGCCCCTGATGCAGTCGGATCCGACTGGGGGAACCCAGCAGGCGGCTCGGGGACTTTGACAAGCGGCTCGGGGACTGCCGTAGTCGCACCCGGCTCGGGGACTTCAGAACCCGGCCCGGGGACTGCAGCAGTCGGCCCGGGGACTGCAGTAGTCGGTCCGGGGACTGCAGCGGTCGGCCCGGGGACTGCAGCAATCGGCCCGGGGACTACAACGACACAATAGGCGGTGGCCGACTCCAACTCTCCACCACCCAACCCACCCACCCAGGTCACAGTAGCCGTACTGACAACAGAAGAAGTCACAGCTCCATCATGGGCCCAGCCCATCCTCAACTTCCTAGTAAACAGAGAGCTGCCGACTGATGAGATCTCGGCAAGACTAGTTCAACGCCGAGCCGGAGAATACGCAATAATAAACAGAGAACTTGTTAAGCGTAGCGTCACTGGAGTCTTCCAGCGCTGCGTCGAGCCAGAGAAGGGCATAGCAATCCTCAAGGATATCCACCAAGGCGAATGCGGCCACCACGCGGCCTCAAGATCACTTGTCGCCAAAGCTTTCCGCCATGGTTTCTTCTGGCCGACTGCTTTGGAAGACGCCAAGGAATTAGTCAAATGCTGCAAAGGATGCCAAGTCTTCAGCTCCAAGCAACACCTGCCGGCTTCTGCACTCAAGACCATCCCCCTCACCTGGCCCTTTGCCGTTTGGGGGCTGGACATGGTGGGCCCATTCAAGACAGCCCGCGGCGGCATGACACATCTGCTTGTCGCCGTGGACAAATTCACCAAGTGGATTGAAGCGAAGCCAATCAAGAAGCTGAACGGGCCGACTGCCGTGACATTCATCGCAGACATCACCACTCGGTATGGTATACCACACAGCATCATCACCGACAACGGCACGAACTTTGCCAAGGGAGCACTGGCACGTTTCTGCGCGACACAGGGCATCCGACTGGACTTAGCGTCCGTTGCCCACCCGCAGTCAAACGGCCAGGTCGAGCGAGCAAACGGCCTCATCCTCTCCGGCATCAAGCCCCGACTGGTCGTACCACTGGAGCGTTCGGCCGGCTGCTGGCTCGATGAGCTGCCGGCTGTCCTCTGGAGTCTGCGTACTACCCCGAACAAGTCAACCGGCTTCACTCCTTTCTTCCTTGTATATGGTGCCGAGGCTGTCATCCCAACTGACATCGAGTTCGACTCGCCTCGGGTCACCATGTACACGGAGGCGGAGGCCAAGGAAGCGCGAGAAGACGGTGTCGACCTGCTGGAAGAAGGCCGGCTGTTAGCACTCAGCCGGTCTGCCATCTACCAGCAGGGTTTGCGCCGTTACCACAACCTGAAGGTCAAGCCAAGATCCTTCCAAGAAGGCGATCTTGTGCTCCGGCTGATCCAGCGAACAGCCAGCCAGCACAAGCTCTCGGCCCCTTGGGAAGGCCCTTTCGTCATCAGCAAGGCCCTAGGCAACGACTCCTACTACCTGATCAACGCACAGAAGCCGAGGGCACACAAGAGGGATGATTCCGGCAAGGAGTCGGAACGACCATGGAACGCCAATCTCCTGAGAAAATTTTACAGTTAAAAGCAGTATGTATCACGCTACCTTTTTGTATTAAGTACAAGACAACGGGCCCCCCGAGGCGCACTCGGGGACTAACCTCCTTTATCTATGAATGACGAATGTCATACCCATGAATGTACTATTACATTTGATTCTCTATCTGGCACCGGGTTCGACTAGTCGGCCCGGGGACTGGCCGCCTTGAGTTATATTAAAAGTTCTACCTGAAGTCAGACAAGTAGTGTGCCAGCACCCGAGCCCTCTTTTGTTGTAAGTCGCAGCTCGAAGAACCGACTGTCTAACTGGCAAGAGCCAAAGGCAGGAAAGGATGCCCACACAAAAAACGGCTAAGGACTAACGAACTTATATAACACAAGCCGGCCTCCAACCACGCCTACCGGCTGTCAGAACAGCCGGCTGGCCGGCTTCCTAGTCACTTTGCTACAATCCAAGAAAGCTAGAGTACTTGCCCTCCCAACCGGCCAAGCACCTCTCCAGCCACAGACTGCAGAGCAGCTGTCCGGCTGGGAAGGCGGCAACCAAGGGAGGGCGGCAAAGAAAACAACCAAAGGATGAAAAGCAAGAACAATGGAAAGCCAAGCACATGCATGATTATATTTACACATAAGGCCTTCAACAGGCCGGCAGTCAATATAGTTTGAATACACCCCCAGTGGGTGGAACTGCGCAAACTTAACAAAATATTTTTCATAGAGTAATAAAATAGGAAAGTAAAGGCGGCAGATTAGGCTAAGGGCGCAACAGGGGAGCCGGGGTGGTCGGTGGAGACGGCAGCGCCGGCTGGAGGAGTGGCCGGCTGGCGAGTCTCGGCTTGATCATCGCCGGCTGCAGGCGGTGTGCTCGCACGCGCCTTGTTGCTGGAGGCACGGTCAAGCTGAGGCTGGCCGGCTGCTCCACCATCTGGCACGGCGTCTTCACCCTCCTCCTCCTCCTCGCCCTCGTCGCTGGAGTCGATCTCCTCGGTCGAGTCCTCGCCATCTGCTGGGTTCAGCCCAAACCACTCCTCCGGCTGGGAAACGCCGTTATCATCCACCTCAGGAACAAAGGCGCTGGTGTCGGTGTAGTCGGCGATCGCCGAGGCACGCTGGATGATAGCCGGCCGCGCCGGCTCCAGCTCCGTGTCGGCCTCCTACCGCCAGGTGGCCAGCTGGTCCAAGCTCAGCTCAGGATACCAGGCTTTGACGAACTCCAGCGCCCGCCTGGCGCCTGACCGAGCTGCAGAAGCCTTCCAGGCCTCGAAGCGGCCGGCCGCTACCTCCAGCCAGTCGGCAGTCTGACTGGGGGTGCGGGGAATCACCTCGTCGGGCCAGAGAGCGGCCAGCACCTGCGCCCCAACACGTTGAAGCCGGCGGAGCATGCGGTGAGCCGGCTGGAGGCGGGCTTGAATCGCCAGGAGTTGTTCCTCAAGCGACCGGCGAGCGTTCGACGCGATCTCAGCGCTAGCCTGCCTTTGCGCCTCGCGGTGGGCCTCGATGAATTGGTTGGCGGCAGTAGAGTAGCCAGGGAAGTACTCTGCACAAGAAAGAAAGAAAGAGAAAGAAGAGAAAAATACAAAGTTAGAGAGTGAACCAAACGGCAAGCGGCAAGCAAGGAACGAAGAAGAGGGCGGCCTACCGTCAACCAAGTCTTCGATCTGGCCGTAGCCGTTGATCAACGACTGCCTCACCTCGGCCCAGCTCGCCGCCTCGGTCTCATATTCGGCTTGGAGGGCGGCCTCGCTATCCTGCACCGCCTTCAGGGCCACCTTGTGGCTCTCCTCCTGGTCGGCCAGCTTCTTGACCAGGCGGTCACGCTCCTGAGCCAAGGCGTCGAACTCGGCTTCCTTAGCACGAAGGGCGGCCTGGGTCCCACCCAGCTGCTCCCTTAGTTTGGCGTTGGCCGCTGCAGATATGGCAGAGAAGAAAAGAGCAATAAGAAAGAAGTTGTCAAGAAAGATCCGACCCGACTGCTCAGCAGTCGGCCCGAATCTCGGGGACTACACCCAGTGGGTGCGCTGACGCGCCCCCACGTGAGATAAAAGATGAAGCATTTACCCCATCTCTCAGTTAGATCAGCAGTCTTCTGGGTCAGCTCCCGAGCCTGGGAGTTGAAGGCAGCCGCACGGAGGTTGTGGTAGTCCTGGAAGTCGGACAGAGAAGAGAATGAGAACAAGATAGCAACCAAAGCCTACCGAGAAGTTCCAAGCCGCCTGCTCAGCAGCCGACTCGGAACTCGGGGACTACACCCAGTGGGTGCGCTGACGCGCCCCCACGGAAGAAACCAAGATCAAGAAGCAAAAAACGGGAAGACTCACCCGAATGGCCGCCCGTGTCGCGAGGAACTCGTCATTATACTGCCTCAGCACTGCGGCCTGGGACTGAAGCCGGTTCAGGACTTCTTGCGCCGCCACATTCACCACGGTCGTCCCACCACCTGGCGTCCACCCCGAGCTGGCGCTAGCCGTCTCCACGTCCTGGGCCAACGAGCTGGAGCCCGCGGCCTTCTGCGGGTCCGGAGCCGAAGTTGCCTTCCCCGCGCGCTGGCGCGATGGCGACCGGACTGTTAGAAATATGCCCTAGAGGCAATAATAAATTGGTTATTATTATATTTCCTTGTTCATGATAATCGTTTATTATCCATGCTAAAATTGTATTGATAGGAAACTCAGATACATGTGTGGATACATAGACAACACCATGTCCCTAGTAAGCCTCTAGTTGACTAGCTCGTTGATCAATAGATGGTTACGGTTTCCTGACCATGGACATTGGATGTCGTTGATAACGGGATCACATCATTAGGAGAATGATGTGATGGACAAGACCCAATCCTAAGCCTAGCACAAGATCGTGTAGTTCGTTTGCTAAGAGCTTTTCTAATGTCAAGTATCATTTCCTTAGACCATGAGATTGTGCAACTCCCGGATACCGTAGGAATGCTTTGGGTGTACCAAACGTCACAACGTAACTGGGTGGCTATAAAGGTGCACTACAGGTATCTCCGAAAGTGTCTGTTGGGTTGGCACGAATCGAGACTGGGATTTGTCACTCCGTGTAAACGGAGAGCTATCTCTGGGCCCACTCGGTAGGACATCATCATAATGTGCACAATGTGACCAAGGAGTTGATCACGGGATGATGTGTTATGGAACGAGTAAAGAGACTTGCCGGTAACGAGATTGAACAAGGTATCGGGATACCGACGATCGAATCTCGGGCAAGTACCATACCGGTTGACAAAGGGAATTGTATACGGGATTTATTGAATCCCGGACATCGTGGTTCATCCGATGAGATCATCGTGGAACATGTGGGAGCCAACATGGGTATCCAGATCCCGCTGTTGGTTATTGGCCGGAGAACGTCTCGGTCATGTCTGCATGGTTCCCGAACCCGTAGGGTCTACACACTTAAGGTTCGATGACGCAAGGGTTATAGGGAATAGATATACGTGGTTACCGAATGTTGTTTGGAGTCCCGGATGAGATCTCGGACATCACCAGGAGTTCCGGAATGGTCCGGAGGTAAAGATTTATATATGGGAAGTCCTGTTTTGGTCACCGGAAAAGTTTCGGGTGCTATCGGTAACGTACCGGGACCACCGGGAGGGTCCCGGGGGTCCACCAGGTGGGGCCACCGGCCCTAGAGGGCTGCGTGGGCCAAGTGTGGGAAGGGACCAGCCCCTAGGTGGGCTGGTGCGCCTCCCACAGGGGGCCCAAGGCGCAGGGAAGGGGGAAGGGGGAAACCCTAGGCTCAGATGGGCCTAAGGCCCACCTAGTGGTGCGCCCCCCTCTCTCCCCCCTTGGCCGCCCCTCCAACTCCCATCTAGGGCTGGCCGCACCCCTTGGGGGGGAACCCTAGATGGGGGGCGCAGCCCCTCCCTTCCCTATATATATAGTGGGGGTTTGGGGCTCCATACACACGATGAGAACACCTCTCTCTTGGCGCAGCCCTACCCCTCTCCCTCCTCGTCTCTCGCGGTGCTTGGCGAAGCCCTACTGGAGTGCCACGCTCCTCCACCACCACCACGCCGTCGTGCTGCTGCTGGACGGAGTCTTCCCCAACCTCTCCCTCTCTCCTTGCTGGATCAAGGCATGGGAGATGTCACTGGGCTGCACGTGTGTTGAACACGGAGGCACCGTTCTTCGGTGCTTAGATCGGATTCGGCCGCGATCTGAATCGCAATGAGTACGACTACCTCATCCGCGTTCTTGCAACGCTTCCGCTTAGTGATCTACAAGGGTATGTAGATGCACTCCCCTTCCCTTGTTGCTAGATTACTCCATAGATTGATCTTGGTGATGCGTAGAAAATTTTGAATTTCTGCTACGTTCCCCAACAGTGGCATCATGAGCTAGGTCTATGCGTAGTTTCTATGCACGAGTAGAACACAAAGTAGTTGTGGGCGTCGATTTTGTCAATTTACTTGTCGTTACTAGTCTTATCTTGATTCGGCGGCATCGTGCGATGAAGCGGCCCGGACCGACCTTACACGTACGATAGGTTCCACCGACTGACATGCACTAGTTGCATAAGGTGGCTAGCGGGTGTCTGTCTCTCCCACTTTAGTCGGATCGGATTCGATGAAAAGGGTCCTTATGAAGGGTAAATAGAAATTGGCATATCACGTTGTGGCTTTTGCGTAGGTAAGAAACGTTCTTGCTAGAAACCCATAGCAGCCACGTAAAACATGCAACAACAATTAGAGGACGTCTAACTTGTTTTTGCAGGGTATGCTATGTGATGTGATATGGCCAAAAGGATGTGATGAATGATATATGTGATGTATGAGATTGATCATGTTCTTGTAATAGGAATCACGACTTGCATGCCGATGAGTATGACAACCGGCAGGAGCCATAGGAGTTGTCTTAATTTATTGTATGACCTGCGTGTCAATGAAAACGCCATGTAATTACTTTACTTTATTGCTAACCGTTAGCCATAGTAGTAGAAGTAATAGTTGGCGAGACAACTTCATGAAGACACGATGATGGAGATCATGGTGTCATGCCGGTGACGAAGGTGATCATGCCGCGCCTCGTAGATGGAGATCAAAGGCGCAAGATGATATTGGCCATATCACGTCACTTTATGATTTGCATGTAATGTTTGTCATGTTTACATCTTATTGCTTAGAACGACGATAGCATGAATAAGATGATCCCTCACTAAAATTTCAAGAGACGTGTTCCCCCTAATTGTGCACCGTTGCGAAGGTTCGTTGTTTCGAAGCACCACGTGATGATCGGGTGTGATAGATTCTAACATTCGAATACAACGGGTGTTGATGAGCCTAGCATGTACAGACATGGCCTCGAAACACATGCGAAACACTTAGGTTGACTTGACGAGCCTAGCATGTACAGACATGGCCTCGGAACACAAGAGATCGAAAGGTCGAACATGAGTCGTATAGTAGATGCGATCAACATGGAGATGTTCACCGATGATGACTAGTCCGTCTCACGTGATGATCGGACACGGCCTAGTTTGACTCGGATCATGTATCACTTAGATGACTAGAGGGATGTCTATCTGAGTGGGAGTTCATTAAATAATCAGATGAACTTAGTTATCATGAACATAGTCAAAAAGGTCTTTGCAAATTATGTCATAGCTTACGCTTTAGTTCTACTGTTTAAGATATGTTCCTAGAGAAAATTGAGTTGAAAGTTGATAGTAGCAATTATGCGGATTGGGTCCGTAAACTGAGGATTGTCCTCATTGCTGCACAGAAGGCTTATGTCCTTAATGCACCGCTCGGTGTGCTGAACTCGAGCGTCGTCTGTAGATGTTACGAAACATCTGACATACACGTTTTGATGACTACGTGATAGTTCAGTGTGTGATGCTAACGGTCTAAAATTGTGGCGACTAGACGGTTTTGAAACGTCGCAGAACATATGAGATGTTCCAAAGACTGAAATTGGGATTTCAGACTAATGCCCACATCAAGAGGTGTGAGACCTCCGACAAGTTTCTTAAGCCTACAAACTAAGGGAGAAAAACTCAATCGTTGAGCGTGTGCTCAGATTGTCTGAGTACTACAATCGCTTGAATAGAGTGGGAGTTATCTTCCAGGTGAGATAGTGATGGTTCTCCAAAGTCACAGCCACCAAGCTACTGGAGCTTCGTGATGAACTATAACATACCAGGGGTAGATATGATGATCCTTGAGCTATTCGCGATGTTTGACACCGCGAAAGTAGAAATCAAGTAGGAGCATCAATTGTTGATGGTTAGTAAAACCCACTAGTCTCTAGAAGGGCAAGGGAAAAAAGGGATACTTCATGAAACAGCAAATCATTTGCTGCTCTAGTGAAGAATCCCAAGGTTGAACCCAAACCCGAGACTAAGTGCTTCTGTAATGAGGGGAACGGTCACTGAAGCAGAACTACCCTAGATACTTGGTAGATGAGAAGGCAGGCAAGGTCGACAGAAGTATATTGGATATACATTATATGAATGTGTACTTTACTAGTACTCCTAGCAGCACTAGGGTATTAGATACCGGTTCGGTTGCTAAGTGTTAGTAACTCGAAATAAAAGCTGCGGAATAAATGGAGACTAGCTAAAGGTGAGATGACGATATGTGTTGGAAGTGTTTCCAAGGTTGATATGATCAAGCATCGCATGCTCCCTCTACCATCGAGATTGGTGTTAAACCTAAATAATTGTTATTTGGTGTTTGCGTTGAGCATAAACATGATTGGATTATGTTTATCGCAATACAGTTATTCATTTAAGGAGAATAATGGTTACTCTGTTTATTTGAATAATACCTTCAATGGTCTTGCACCTAAAATGAATCTCGATCGCAGTGATACACATGTTCGTGCCAAAAGATATAAAATAGTAATGATAGTACCACATACTTGTGGCACTGCCCTTTGAGTCATATTGGTATAGAACGCATGAAGAAGCTCCATGTAGATGGATCTTTGGACTCACTCATTTTTGAAAAGATTGAGACATGCGAACCATGTCTATTGGTATATATGCATGAAGAAACTCCATGCAGATGGATCGTTTGGACTCACTTGATTTTGGATCACTTGAGACATGCAAATCATACCACATGGGCAAGATGACTGAAAGGCCTCGTTTTCAGTAAGATGGAACAAGAGAGCAACTTGTTGGAAGTAATACATTTTGATGTGTGCAGTCCAATGAGTGCTGAGGCATGCAGTGGATATCGTTAAGTTCTTACTTCACAGATGATTTGAGTAGATGCTGAGTGTATTTACTTGATGAAACACAAGTCTGAATTATTGTAAGGTTCAAGTAATTTCAGAGTGAAGTTGAAGATCGTCGTGACAAGAGGATAAAATGTCTATGATATGATCATAGAGATATCTGAGTTACGATTTGGCACACAATTAAGACATTGTGGAAAGTGTTTCACAATTAATACCGCTTGGAACACCACAGTGTGATGGTGTGTCCGAACATCATAACTGCACCCTATCGGATATGGTGCATACCATGATGTCTCTTATCGAATTACCACTATCGTTTATGGGTTAGGCATTAGAGACAACCGCATTCACTTTAAAAAGGGCACGACGCAATTCCGTTGAGACGACACCGTTTGGAGAAACCTAAGTTGTCATTTCTTAAAAATTTGGGGCTGCGATGCTTATGTGAAAAAGTTTCAGGCTGATAAGCTCGAACCCAAAGCGGATAAATGCATCTTCATAGAATACCCAAAACAGTTGGGTATACCTCCTGTTTCAGATCTGGAAGTAAACAGGTCCTTTCTCGAGAAAGAGTTTCTCTCGAAAGAATTGAGTGGGAGGATGGTAGAGACTTGATGAGGTTGTTGAACCGTCACTTCAACTAGTGTGTAGCAGGGCACAAGAAGCTGTTCATGTGGCACCTACACCAATTGAAGTGGAAGCTTATGAGAGTGATCATGAAACTTCGGATCAAGTCACTACCAAACCTCATAGGTCGATAAGGATGCGTACTACTTCAGAGTGGTACGTAATCCTGGCTTGGAAGTCATGTTGCTAGACAACAATGAACCTACGAGCTATGGAGAAGCGATGGTGGGCCCGGATTCCGACGAATGGCTCGAGGCCATGAAATCCGAGAGAGGATCCATGTATAAAAGCAAAGTATAGACTTTGGAAGAAATACTTGATAGTCGTAAGGCTGTTGGGTGCAGATGGATTTTAAAAGGAAGACAGACAATGATGGTAAGTGTCACCATTAAGAAAGCTCGGCTTGTCGTTAAGATGTTTTCCGACAAGTTCAAGGAGTTGACTACGATGAGATTTTTCTCACTCGTAGCGATGCTAAGAGTCTGTTGGAATTGTATTAGCAGTTACTGCATTATTTATGAAATCTTGCAGATAGGATGTCAAAACACTGTTTCCTCGATGATTTCCTAGAGGAAAGGTTGTATGTGATACAACCAGAAGGTTTTGTCAATCCTGAAAGATGCTAACAAGTATGCAATGCTCCAGCAATCCTTCTAAGGACTGGAGTAAGAATCTCGGAGTTGGAATATACGCTTTGATGAGATGATCAAAGATTTTGGGTTTATACAAAGTTTATGAGAAACTTGTGTTTCCAAAGAAGTGAGTGGGAGCACTATAGAATTTCTGATGAGTATATGTTGTTGACATATTGATCAGAGATGATGTAGAATTTCTGGAAAGCATACAGGGTTATTTGAAGAGTGTTTTTCAATGGAAAACCTGGATTAAGCTACTAGAACATTGAGCATCAAGATCTATAAGGATAGATCAAAAACGCTTAATAGTACTTTCAAATGAATACATACCGTGACAAGATTTTGAAGGAGTTCAAAATAGACCAGCAAAGAAGGAGTTCTTGGCTGTGTTACAAGGTGTGAGTATTGAGTAAGACTCAAGACCTGACCAAAGCAGAAGAGAGAGAAAGGACGAAGGTCGTCCCCTATGCTTTAGACGTGGGCTCTACAGTATGCTATGCTGTGTACCGGACCTGAAGTGTGCCTTGCCATGAGTTAGTCATTGGGTACAATAGTGATCCGGGAATGGATCACATGACAGCGGTCGAACTTATCCTTAGTATCTAGTGGACTAAGGAATTTTTCTCGATTATGGAGGTGGTAAAAGAGTTCGTCGTAAAGGGTTACGTCGATGCAAACTTTGACACTAATCCGGATGACTCTGAGTAGTAAACCGGATTCGTATAGTAGAGCAGTTATTTGGAATAACTCCAAGTAGCGCATGGTAGCTGCATCTACAAGATGACATAGATATTCGTAAAGCACACACGGATCTGAAAGGTTCAGACCCGTTGACTAAAACCTCTCTCACAAGCAGAACATGATCAAACCCTAGTAAACTCTTGGGTGTAGTCACATGGCGATGTGGACTATGAGTGTTAATCACATGGCGATGTGAACTAGATTATTGACTCTAGTGCAAGTGGGAGACTGTTAGAAATATGCCCTAGAGGCAATAATAAATTGGTTATTATTATATTTCCTTGTTCATGATAATCGTTTATTATCCATGCTAAAATTGTATTGATAGGAAACTCAGATACATGTGTGGATACATAGACAACACCATGTCCCTAGTAAGCCTCTAGTTGACTAGCTCGTTGATCAATAGATGGTTACGGTTTCCTGACCATGGACATTGGATGTCGTTGATAACGGGATCACATCATTAGGAGAATGATGTGATGGACGAGACCCAATCCTAAGCCTAGCACAAGATCGTGTAGTTCGTTTGCTAAGAGCTTTTCTAATGTCAAGTATCATTTCCTTAGACCATGAGATTGTGCAACTCCCGGATACCGTAGGAATGCTTTGGGTGTACCAAACGTCACAACGTAACTGGGTGGCTATAAAGGTGCACTACAGGTATCTCCGAAAGTGTCTGTTGGGTTGGCACGAATCGAGACTGGGATTTGTCACTCCGTGTAAACGGAGAGCTATCTCTGGGCCCACTCGGTAGGACATCATCATAATGTGCACAATGTGACCAAGGAGTTGATCACGGGATGATGTGTTATGGAACGAGTAAAGAGACTTGCCGGTAACGAGATTGAACAAGGTATCGGGATACCGACGATCGAATCTCGGGCAAGTACCATACCGGTTGACAAAGGGAATTGTATACGGGATTGATTGAATCCCGGACATCGTGGTTCATCCGATGAGATCATCGTGGAACATGTGGGAGCCAACATGGGTATCCAGATCCCGCTGTTGGTTATTGGCCGGAGAACGTCTCGGTCATGTCTGCATGGTTCCCGAACCCGTAGGGTCTACACACTTAAGGTTCGATGACGCTAGGGTTATAGGGAATAGATATACGTGGTTACCGAATGTTGTTCGGAGTCCCGGATGAGATCTCGGACATCACGAGGAGTTCCGGAATGGTCCGGAGGTAAAGATTTATATATGGGAAGTCCTGTTTTGGTCACCGGAAAAGTTTCGGGTGCTATCGGTAACGTACCGGGACCACCAGGAGGGTCCCGGGGGTCCACCAGGTGGGGCCACTGGCCCCAGAGGGCTGCGTGGGCCAAGTGTGGGAAGGGACCAGCCCCTAGGTGGGCTGGTGCGCCTCCCGCAAGGGGCCCAAGGCGCAGGGAAGGGGGAAACCCTAGGCTCAGATGGGCCTAAGGCCCACCTAGTGGTGCGCCCCCCTCTCTCCCCCCTTGGCCACCCCTCCAACTCCCATCTAGGGCTGGCCGCACCCCTTGGGGGGGAACCCTAGATGGGGGCGCAGCCCCTCCCTTCCCTATATATATAGTGGGGGTTTGGGGCTCCATACACACGATGAGAACACCTCTCTCTTGGCGCAGCCCTACCCCTCTCCCTCCTCGTCTCTCGCGGTGCTTGGCGAAGCCCTACTGGAGTGCCACGCTCCTCCACCACCACCACGCCGTCGTGCTGCTGCTGGACGGAGTCTTTCCCAACCTCTCCCTCTCTCCTTGCTGGATCAAGGCATGGGAGACGTCACCGGGTTGCACGTGTGTTGAACACGGTGGCACCGTTCTTCGGTGCTTAGATCGGATTCGGCCGCGATCTGAATCGCAATGAGTACGACTACCTCGTCCGCGTTCTTGCAACGCTTCCGCTTAGCGATCTACAAGGGTATGTAGATGCACTCCCCTTCCCTTGTTGCTAGATTACTCCATAGATTGATCTTGGTGATGCGTAGAAAATTTTGAATTTCTGCTACGTTCGTCATCATCCGGCCAGTCGTCGAAGCTGGCCCCAAGCCCAGAGCCGCCTGCTTCGCCGCCTCCCACCTCGATGTTATCGTCCATGGCGGCCGCCCCCAAGTCGAGGTCCTCCAAGTCATGCTCCGCCCGGTCGGGGAGAAATCGGCGATCCGCCCCCGCTGTCCGGGCCGCAGGTCGAAGGAGAGGGCTCTGCCAAGACGTGCCGACTGGTTAGAGTCGGCCAAGAAAAACTTGGTGACAAAACTAAAAGAAGAAAGATAAAGAAAGCATACCGTAGGCGGGGGATGAGCACGGGAGTACAGCTCCTTGCCAAACTGCCACTCTGCGGAGAGCTTGCAGTTCACGAGATAATTCACCATATAAGCCACCTCGTCATGAGGCATCTCCTTGGTGCACATCCGACTCGGATCGAGTTGGCCGCTCATCTGACTGATCAGATGAGGCGGCTTTGAAGCGGGAGCACCCGGCGCACGACAAAGGCGGCCAGCAGGTCAGACCCAGTCAGGCCCTCCGACTGGATCATTACCCAGAGTCGGGTGATGGCGGCGGCTCCAGCCGGCGACAGCGTCATGGCCCGATAGGGCCACTGGGGCCGCCTCCCAGCCAGCGGGCCGGCTATGTAAGCCGGCAAGTTGACGTAGTCGCCTTGCGGGGCGACGTTCTTCACGTAGAAGTACGATTTCTGCCAGCGCTTCACCGACTGGATCAGCGTGATGACAGGGAAGGGGTTGTCGGCTGCCGGCCTCCGCATCGTGATGAAGGCGCCGCTCTGAGCCGGCACGCCCTGCATGCGGGTGCCGAGCTTGGTTTGGAAGAATTCCCCCCAGAGCTCGAGGGTGGGAAGAACGCCAAGAAAGCCCTCGCACAGAGTGACGAAGGCGGACAGCAGCACCACCGTGTTTGGAGTGAGGTGGTGCGGCTGGAGCTGATAAAAGTCGAGGAAGGAGCGGAAGAAGGCGCTCGCGGGCAGACCGAGGCCGCGTAGGAAGTGCGAGCGAAAGATTACCCGCTCGCCTTCCTCCGGCGCCAGCGTGATCTCCTTCTCCGGCGCGAGACGGACCTGCACCTGGTCCTTGCCGGGCAACCGCCGCGTCTTGCGGAGGAAGTCGATGTGGTCCGTATGGACGTTGGAGCCGTCCCAGTCTCCGCCGTACTGCATGATGGCGAGAAGCTGGCGAGAAAGGGTGCGGCCGCAGAGAAAGCACGGCCCCGCGGCGGCGAAGCTGCGGGGTGGTGCGAAGATTGGTGGGACGGCACGGCGGCAAGATGCTGCTGCGATGGAAAGGAGGAAAAAGATGGCGGAGAGAGGATGAGTGTGCGAACGTCTGCCGCTCCCCCTCCTCCCCCTACTTATAGGCTCGTGCGGCGAAGCCGAGGAGGCGAGGCGTGGGGGGGAACATGGGATTAACTGCGCCCACTCCCCCACGTCCCGCGATTATTGCGCCCTAACGACGTGCAGAAACTGCCGCCGGAAGGCGTGCGGCCCGCTTTGGGCCACAGAGAATCCGCGCCTGGGCCTAGGCGTAGGAGTGATGGGCCCTCGGCCTGCGGCGACGTCCTGTCGCGCGCGTGGGTTGGCAGGCTTTTTTCAGCCGAAGGGTGCCACGTGGTACGCGGGCGGCGAGCGGCCGGCCCGCAACCCGGCGTGCGCACCAACCGACTCCCGCCTTCAGACTTCAGAAGTTTCGCTAAGACGGCGCACCCAACCGAAGCCGGCTCCCAGCTGCTGGCTCATCAAGATAAGAAGCTGACCGAGCTTCTCAACCTCCTCTCAGCCTCGAAGCCCAACCAGCTTCGGGGACTACTATCGGAGTAAATGGCCACGGGTAGCCTAACTGACTCCCCCTGGCTCTTCGAATAATTATCAGACCAATCGAGCCTTCAAGCATCCAGAGCATGAGGCCGCCTTCCTCTGGCCGGCTATCCCCAAGGCCGACTACCAGAAGGCGACCCAGCCTCAAAAACCTTCCCGAAGAAAGCTACAAGATGGCCGACTCCAGGAAGCCGGCCATGAAGAAGGCCAACTCCCAGAAGCCGGCCAAGACTGCACCCACATAACGGTGATAAGACAGGGCGTGGCCGCAGTACAGCCTACCACCCCCGAATCCCGGAACATGCATGGCCACAGGGTGCCGTACGGGTCAGCCATCCCCCGTCCGGCGCGGCACTGTAGCCATGTTGACCTCGACGTCACCCACGACAGGCGCCAGTACGGCCCGCGGGCGGCGGGCCCCTTTAGCCAGAGAGACGCTCGAAGGCGGCCCGGCCTCCCCTAGTCGGCCTGGGGCGTAGCCGGCTCCCAATAGCCGGCTACCTCCCTCCCTCGAAACATGTGCATCATTAAGGAGACAAGACGAGGTGAGGCTACAGTGAGAGCCCGCTAGGCGGCGGCACTGTAGCCACGCTTACCTCGACCAAGCCCTCGTCATCAGGGGCGAGGCAACAGTAACCAGCCGCTGACAAGGCCCCTAGGCGGTGGGGCCGGCCTGTCGGCCAAGAGGCCGACAGTCGGCGGGCCCCAACGGCCGGCGGAGAAGCCGGCAAGCACAGACACTGATGGCTGGGACCCGCACCCAGACGGATTACCATTGTACCCCTGGGGGGTAGGCCTATATAAATCCCCCGAGACACCCATGCAAAGGGTTGATCTCATAGAGTTTTACACACCACATAGAGAGAGAAAAGGAGAGCTAGCCTTGCCCTTCTTCTTCCCATAGCCAAACAGCTCAAGGAGCACTTGTAGCTACTTGTGTTGATCTAGTGATCATGCGGAGACCCCGCAGAGCAGGACTAGGGGTGTTATCTCCACGGAGAGCCCCGAACCTGGGTAAGATTCGCCGGCGTGCATGTCTTCGCCTTATCCCATTTCCAGACACCGGCGATGTCTTACTGGCTCCCACAATGATAAGCCACCCATTGGCATATGTCGCACCTACCACCCAACACCCCAAGTGATGCTATGGCATTTCGCCGATCAAGAGGTGTAGCTATGGTCCGGATATGACCAAGGCCCCAAGTGATCAATAATATGATAAGCCAATAAGGCAGGATACCCATGTTTGAACCGCGCATCATGGCAGCAGGTCCTCTTCGGCAACCTTTAACTTTTGCAAGAGATAAATTCTTCTTGAACCGGATGTTAAATCGGATATTGAGAGCTTCAAAGCTTTGTGGGAGACATCTTTCTCTTGAACCGGATTCTAAACCGGAATCTTCATTTTCAGCCGGAAATTTTCGGACGGCCTTTAAACTCGAACTTGCGAGAGATTAATTCTTTCTGAACCGGAAATTCTTAAACCGGATTTGAGAGCTTCAGAGCCTTGTGGGAGAACAGATTTCCCTTGAACCGGATTGTAAACCGGATATTTGAGAGCTTCAGTGAGACTGACTTCCCTTGAGCCGGATTTTGTAACTGTCATATACTTTCTAAGCCGGAAATTTTTCTGCTGGCCTTCAAATTTTTCAACAATAGGGCAATAGCCTCCGAGGCTGGGTTATCTTTCCCTCCAACGTCATGAGGTTCCTGACTTCACTGAAAACCGGCTACATTTGCTGAGTCATATCATTGTAGCCCCCGAGTCTCAATGGTGACTAGAGGAGTTGGCTTAAGATTCTCCATATTTTGACCGTGATATAAACCGGCATAAGTTGTATATCATTGGTGTTGATAGCACTATGTGAATCCATAGAAGATTGAGGTGACCGCGGTGGGTTATAAATGATCCCGTACGAGCCGTGTCAGCAACTCGGCCAATGGTTCCTTCCAACTGGCGATTTGAAGTTAACCAAACTGTAGTGGCGGCGACTTGTGCGCCTGCCCATTGAGCCATCCAGTGCAGACGGCGGTTGATAGTATATGATAATTTACCTCCATTTTTTGAAAGAAAACCGGGCTACCCAAGCTGTGACTTGCTCATACTCAATAAAACAGCTCATTCAGACAGGTGCGGCCCGGTGTGTTGATGTAGACCAGGCCGCGAGAGACGGACGGTAAAAACGACCGCATCATCAGAGGCAACATAGATGAGTTGTCCACGGCTCTGTACGCCAGTGCGGACAAGCAAGTTGTTCTCCTCGTTGTAAGTCGGCGCGGACGCGTGAACCGGCTGCGAGAGCGGACGGGCGAGTCGTCCGTGGCGTTGCAAACCGGTGCGGACGCGCGAATCAATCACAGGTGCAGTCCCAGCTAGTTGATGTAGACCGGGCCGTACGGACGGCGGCTTGTGCGCGTCCACTCATCGGGTAATATGTTACGGACTATCGCCGGGCGGAATACTGTAAGCCCGTGCTCCATACCCATGGTATAAACCATATTTGTAGTGAATGATTGTCATGTATGTAAAAATACACAGATCAAAGTAATTGTTCTTTGACAAAAACAATACGTGCTAATAAAATAGACTTTAGATGAATAGCACCTGATTCGTTTAGGCCGGAAATAACCCGCCATGAAGTTGATGATCACTAGGTGAAACTGAAATCAGTCACGGGTGAACCGGCCGCAGCGTTGTAAGCCAGCGCGGACAGGCGAGTTAACCGCAGGCGCGGTAAGTCACGCGAACGGGCAAGTCAGCCCCGTTGTGTAGCAGGGGCGGCGATTTGCACATGTTTCCGTTGAGCAGCATGACATGGACGAGTGCTAGTGCAAAAAATAATATTGACGCACGTCCTTTTGCAACATCTTTGTAATGAATAATGGTCCTGCGAAAAAATATCACGAACCAGTAATCATTCTTTGACGAAAACAATATGTGTTAATAAATTATAGTTAGAGGGATATCACCTGATTTGTCCAGACAATAGATGATCCGTAGGCGATTAGCACTGCGTAAAATATGCACGTCGTCGGACTTGTCCAGGTTATAATGCTCCAACCGGTCTGCTGGCTGCTAAGACGGCGAACGCAAAACGGCAGCATTTGTTGTAGGGATGGCATCTGTAGTAAAATGTAGTAGAGACAGAAGCAAACTCCAGCAGGACCGGCTCACAGTGAAAAAAAAAGCCACCGGGCAGCCGCGGCAGCTCAACGGTAGCAGAGGCTGGGTTGAAGTGGCTCGGAAGCGGCTCTGAGGCGGCAGGGCCGGCCTGGGTGGCATCCCGGCGAGGCGTGGCAAGGCCGGCTTGTCAAGGTAAGCGTCGTAGAAGCAGCGACGAAAACAGGTTGGTGACGGTGATTCAGACAGGAGACAAGGCACGACAGCCACCCGGACAGGAGACGAGGTACGATGATGACTCGGACGGAAAAGCAGAGTCCAGCTTGACCCGGAGCGACCACAGAGGCCCTCTGTAAGCCGGCCGGCGATCGCGGCGACTTGGAGGCGCAAGCGAACCTGAGGCGGCGCGGAGGCAGCGCCTTGAGGCACGTGAACGGAGGCGAGTGGTGAAAAGTAGTAGCGGCGGAGGCGAGTCCGTACCCGCGTCTGCATCTTCCTCCCTGCTGTTGCTTTTTTCGTTGTTGACTGATGATCCTGGGACTAACGTACGACCAGCGCTTGTAGCAGTTGTCGGAGTAATACTCAAGTAGAGTGCCTTCATCACGTGCTATTGGAGTACTTTTTGGAAGTACCTTTTGGATTTGATTTAGGTACGTACTAGCACCTGAGCCGATGCACATCATTAGCACTTGAGGCGGTGCGCTAGTTCACACAGGAAAATTATTGGTTGCTGCCTCGGGACTTGATCTGCCAGCTACGGTTTGATGGGAGTAGAGGAGCAGGAGCACATCAGGTGTGCTCGTGACACTGCGTATTTACGCCAGGGTGGCCGATCAGCAGATCACGGATTACTTCTCGTCGAAACTCCAGACGGTCTCAGCGGGCGCAACGTAGAACGGTACAAAAACAGAGACTGATTTTGTTTCGGATTTGATGGTCCGCCGAGTCACATCTGGCAGCGCTCGCGATGTAACCCAAATATCTCATGATCGCAATCATGTATATGTTTTTTCTGACTGGTTGTCACCTTGTGCAGACGGATCCAAGTAACGGCCATAGCGGAGCATAGATCAACCCTCGTTTGCCGTGCGTGCTGTCGCTGAAACTTTTTCCGATCTGGACCGAGGAACTTGAAGTGTGATATAGATATTTTTGTGCCGGCTCTTCTTCAGCCGGCCAGTTGCGAGCTTCTCGATCGCTGCGGAAGATCCCTCCAAGAACTCAACACCGCCGTGCGTAGGCCCCACGGTGGGCACCAACTGTCGTGGATTTGTCACGGCAGATGTCCTCGTTGAAAGGACTTAGTCGTGAGGCCAACGCATCTATGTGGTAGCTTGAGAGGGGTTGAGCGGAATCGAGAGACGCAACACAAGACAAGGATTTAGACAGCTTCGGGCCCCGGGAAACATCATCCGATAATAGCCCTACATGCTGTTTGAGGCTAGGTCTCATTATCATCACGAGAGAGTCGCCGGTAAACCGGCTCTTTGTGTCTAGCCCTAGAGATTGTTTCTTCTTGCTTGTCCCTCTTTGGGGAGCCCTGCCCCTCCTTATATATGTTGAAGGGGTGGGTTACATGTGGAGTCCTATTAGGATTAGGACTATTCTATCTCTAATACAAACCGGATACAAATCCGGGTCTTTAACTCCTTGTAAGGTAATATTCTTCACGCCTTTCCTCTTAAACCGGCCCACCATTAATATAAACCGGCCCTCTGGGCCTTGGGCCTTGTCATCCGTCTGTCCCGCCCGCCGGGTCACCAGTGAGTTATAATGTCCAGGCAGGTTGCTTGTAAACCGCCAGGTCAGGGCGGGTCGCCAGTGAATCACCAAGTGTCAGCAGGATCTCAAATAAACCGCCAAGTCCGGCCGGGTTATACTTCTGGCCGTTTACGCTGCGGGGTATATCCCCGACACACTTCGTTGGTTTTCCCTTGAAGAGGAAAGGGTGATGCAGTAAAGTAGCGTAAGTATTTCCTTCAGTTTTTGAGAACCAAGGTATCAATCCAGTAGGAGGCCACGCTCAAGTCCCACGCACCTACACAAACAAATAAGAACCTCGCAACCAACGTGATAAAGGGGTTTTCAATCCCTTCACGGTCACTTACGAGAGTGAGATCTGATAGAGATGATAAGATAATATTTTTGGTATTTTTATGATAAAGACTAAAAGTAAAGAAAGCAAAATAAACGGCAAAAGGAATAGCTTGTTGTTGGGAGATTAATATGATGGAAAATAGACCCGGGGGCCATAGGTTTCACTAGTGTCTTATCTCAAGATAGCATAAGTATTACGGTGGGTAAACGAATTACTGTCGAGCAATTGATAGAATTGAGCATAGTTATGAGAATATCTAGGTATGATCATATATATAGGCATCACGTCCGTGACAAGTAGACCGAAACGATTCTGCATCTACTACTATTACTCCACACATCGACCACTATCCAGCATGCATCTAGAGTATTAAGTTCATAAGAACAGAGTAACGCTTTAAGCAAAATGACATGATGTAGAGGGATAAACTCATGCAATATGATATAAACCCCATCTTTTTATCCTCGATGGCAACAATACAATACGTGTCATTTCCCTTACTGTCACTGGGATCGAGCACCGCAAGATTGAACCCAAAGCTAAGCACTTCTCCCATTGCAAGAAAGATCAATCTAGTAGGCCAAACCAAACTGATAATTCAAAGAGACTTGCAAAGGTAACCAATCATACATAAAAGAATTCAGAGAAGATTCAAATATTGTTCATAGATAATCTGGATCATAAACCCACAATTCATCGGATCTTGACAAACACACCGCAAAAGAAGAGTTACATCAAATAGATCTCCAAGAGAATTGAGGAGAACTTTGTATTGAGATCCAAAGAGAGAGAAGAAGCCATCTAGCTAATAACTATGGACCCGAAAGTCTGAGGTAAACTACTCACACATCATCGGAGAGGCTATGGTGTTGATGTAGAAGCCCTCCGTGATCAATTCCCCCTCCGGCAGGACGCCGGAAAAGGCCCCTAGATGGGATCTCATGGGTACAGAAGGTTGCGGCGGTGGAATTAGGTTTTCGTGGTGCTCCTCGATGGTTTGGGGGTACGTAGGTATATATAGGAGGAAGAAGTAGGTCGGTGGAGCCACGAGGGGCCCACGAGGGTGGAGGGCGCGCCCAGGGGGGTAGGCACGCCCCCTGCCTCGTGGCCGCCTCGTTGCTTCCTTGACGTCCACTCCAAGTCCTATGGATCATGTTTGTTCCGAAAATCACGTTCCCGAAGGTTTCATTCCGTTTGGACTCCGTTTGATATTCCTTTTCTGCGAAACACTGAAATAGGCAAAAAAAATAGCAATTTGGGCTGGGCCTCCAGTTAATAGGTTAGTCCCAAAAATAATATAAAAGTGTATAAATAAGCCCATTAAACATCCAAAACAGAATATATAATAGCATGGAACAATCAAAAATTATAGATATGTTGGAGACGTATCAATATACCTATACCTACTCAAATCATCTGTGAAGGTCAGAAAATAACGATAGCCGTCGCGTGCTTCAACACTCATCGGACCGCATACATCGGTATGTATTATTTCCAATAAGTCATTAGCTCGCTCCATTGTTCCGGAGGATGGAGTTTTAGTCATCTTGCCCATGAGGCATGGTTTGCAAGTATCAAATGATTCATAATCAAGTGATTCCAAAAGCCCATCTGCATGGAGTTTCTTCAGGCACTTTACACCAATATGACTTAAACGGCAGTCCCACAAGTATGTTGCACTATCATGATCAACTTTGCATCTTTTGGCATCAATATTATGAATATGTGTATCACTTCAATTGAGATTCAACAAACCATTCACACTGGGTGTATGACCACAATATGTTTTATTCATGTAAACAGAACAACAATTATTCTCTGACTTAAATGAATAATCGTATTGCAATAAACATGATCCAATCATATTCATGCTCAACACAAACACCAAATAACTTTTATTTAGGTTCAACACTAATCCTGAAGGTAGAGGGAGCGTGCGATGGTGATCGTATCAACCTTGGAATCACTTCCAACACTCATCATCAGCTCGCCCTTAACTAGTCTCTATTTATTCTGTATCTCCTGTTTCGAGTTACTAATCTTAGCAACTGAACCGGTATCAAATACCCAGGGCTACTACGAACACTAGTAAGGTACACATCAATAACATGTATATCAAATATACTTTTGTTTACTTTGCCGTCCTTCTTATCCACCAAGCATTTGGGGCAGTTCCGCTTCTAATGACCATTTCCTTTGCAGTAGAAGCACCCAGTTTCAGGCTCGGGTCCAGCTTTGGGCTTCTTCATGGGAGCGGCAACTTTCTTGCCATTCTTCTTGAAATTCCCATTCTTTCCCTTGCCATTTTTCTTGAAACTAGTGGTCTTATTAACCATCAACATTTGATGCTCTTTCTTGATTTCTACCTTCGCCGATTTCAGCATCGCGAAGATCTCGGGAATCGTTTTCGCCATCCCTTGCATATTATAGTTCATCATGAAGTTCTAGTAGCTTGGTGATAGTGACTAGAGAACTCTGTCAATCACTATCTCATCTAGAAGATTAACTCCCACTTGATTCAAGCGATCGTAGTACCCAGACATTCTGAGCACATGCTCACTGGCCGGGCTATTCTCATCCATCTTGTAGGCAAAGTACTTGTCAGAGGTCTCATACCTCTCGACACGGGCATGAGTTTGAAATACCAATTTCAGATCTTGGAACATCTCATATGCTTCATGGCGTTCAAAATGTTTTTGAAGCCCCGATTCTAAGCCGTAAAGCATGGCGCACTAAACTATCAAGTAGTCATCATACCGAGCTTGCCAAATGTTCATAACATCTGCATCTGTTCCTGCAAAGGTCTGTCACCTAGCGGTGCATCAAGGACACAATTCTTCTATGCAACAATGAGGATAGTCCTCAAATCACGGACCCAGTCCGCATCATTGCTACTATCATCTTTCAACTTATTTTTCTCTAAGAACATATCAAAAAATAAGGGAACTACATCGCGAGCTATTGATCTACAACAAAGATTTGCAAATACTATCATGACTAAGTTCATGATAAATTAAGTTCAATTAATCAAATTACTAATGAACTCTAACTTAAATCAACATCCCTCAAGTTGTCTAAGTGATACATGATCCAAATCAACTAAACCATGTCCGATCATCACGTAAGATGGAGTAGTCCTCAATGGTGAACATCTCTATGTTGATCATATCTACTATATGACTCATGTTTGACCTTTCAGTCTCCAGTGTTCCGTGGCCATGTCTGTACATGTTAGGCTCGTCAAGTTTAACCCAAGTATTCTGCATGTGCAAAACTGTCTTACACCCATTGTATGTGAACGTAGAGTCTATCACACCTGATCATCACGTGGTGTCTCAGCATGACGAACTGTAGCAACGGTGCATACTCAGGGAGAACACTTTTTACCTTGAAATTTAGTGAAGGGATCATCTTATAATGCTACCACCGTACTAAGCAAATAAGATTCATAAAAGATAAACATCACATGCAATCAAAATATGTGACGTGATATGGCCATCATCATCTTCGTGCTTTTGATATCCATCTCCAAAGCATCGTCATGATCTCCATCGTCACCGGCTTGAAACCTTGATCTCCATCGTTGTGTCGTGGTCGTCTCGCCAACTATTGCTTCTACAACTATCGCTAACGCATAGTGATAAAGTAAAGCAATTACATGGCATTTGCATTTCATACAATAAAGAGACAACCATAAGGCTCCTGCCGGTTGCCGGTAACTTTACAAAACATGATCAACTCATATAATAATGTTTATCACATCATGTCTTGACCATATCACATCACAACATACCCTGCAAAAACAAGTTAGGCGTCCTCTACTTTCTTGTTGCAAGTTTTACGTGGCTGCTACGGGCTTCTAGCAAGAACCGTTCTTACCTACGGCAAAAACCACAACGGTGATTCGTCAAGTTTGTTGTCTTAACCTTCTTCAAGGACCGGCCGCAGTCAAATTCGATTCAACTAAAGTAGGAGAAACAGACACCCGCCAGCCACCTTTATGCAAAACTAGTTGCATGTCTGTCGGTAGAACCAGTCTCATGTACGTGGACATGTAAGGTTGGTCCGGGCCGCTTCATCCCACAATACCGCCGAATCAAAATAAGACGTTGGTGGTAAGCAGTATGACTATCACCGCCCACAACTCTTTGTGTTCTACTCGTGCATATCATCTACGCATAGACCTGGCTCATGATGCCACTGTTGGGAATCGTTGCATGGAAAACAATTTTTTTTCTAGGCACACGCAATGATCTATCCATGGATTTGCATAGCAACAAGGGGGAGAGTGTGTCTACATACCCTCGTAGATCGTAAGCGGAAGCGTTTAGTAACGCGGTTGATGTAGTCAAACTTCTTCGCGCTCCAACCGATCAAGTACCGAACGTACGACACCTCCGAGTTCTGCACACGTTCAGCTCGGTGACGTCCTCGCCTTCTTGACCCAACAAGACGGGCGAAGTAGTAGATGAGTTCCGGCAGCACGACGGCATGGTGACGGTGATAGTGAAGTTATCTCCGCAGTGCTTCGCCTAAGCACTACGAAAATATGACCGAGGGACGAACTAGAGGGAGAGGGGCGCCGCACACAGCTAGGGAATCGTGGTGTCTGTTGCCCCTCTCCTTCCTATCATATATATAGGTGGAGGAGGGAGGGAAGGCAGCCCCTAGGGCGCCCCAAGTGGCCGGCAGCTGCCCTAGGGCACCTGCCCTGGCCGAATCCCCCCTTTCCATATTTGTGTACGGGGGGGGAAGGGGGGGTTGGCTGCCTTTGGGGCGCCTTCCCCTTCCTTCCCTCCCTGTTTGGTACGTGGGCAAGGGGTGGAAGGGGCGCAGCAGCCCCTTGTGGGCTGGTGTGCTTCTCCCCCTTTCGCACATAAGGCCCATACACTTGCCGGGGGTGTCCGGAACCCCTTCCGGTGCCCCGATGACTACCCGGTGCACTCTGAAACTCTTCCGGTGTCCGAATACCATCGTCCTATATATCAATCTTTACCTCTCGACCATTTCGAGACTCCTCGTCATGTCTGTGATCTCATCCAGGACTCCAAACAACATTCGGTCACCACATCATATAACTCACATAACACTATATCGTCAACGAACGTTAAGCGTGCGGACCCTACTAGTTCGAGAACTATGTAGACATGACCGAGACACCTCTCCGGTCAATAACCAATAGCGGAACCTAGATGCCCATATTGGTTCCTACATATTCTACGAAGATCTTTATCGGTCGAACCGTTATGCCAACATACATAATTCCCTTTGTCCATCGGTATGTTACTTGCCCGAGATTCGATCGTCGGTATCTCTATACCTAGTTCAATATCGTTACCGGCAAGTCTCTTTACTCGTTCTATAATACATCACCTCGTAACTAACTCCTTAGTCATTTGCTTGCAAGCTTATGATGTGTATTACGGAGAGGGCCCCAGAGATACCTCTCCGATACTCGGAGTGACAAATCCTAATCTCGATCTATGCCAACTCAACAAACACCTTCGGAGATACCTGTAGAGCATCTTTATGATCACCCTATTACTTTGTGACGTTTGATAGCACATAAGGTATTCCTCCGGTATTCAGGAGTTACATAATCTCATAGTAGAAGGAATATGTATTTGACATGAAGAAAGCCATAGCAATAAATTGAACGATCATAATGCTAGGCTAACGGATGGGTCTTGTCCATCACATCATTCTCCTAATGATGTGATCCCGTTATCAAATGACAACACATGTCCATGGTTAGGAAACCTTAACCATCTTATAAGTGAGCTAGTCTAGTAGAGGCTTACTAGGGACACGGTATTTGTTTATGTATTCACACATGTATTTAAGTTTCCGATCAATACAATTCTAGCATGAATAATAAACATTTATCATGAATAAGGAAATATAAAAATAACAACTTTATTATTGCCTCTAGGGCATATTTCCTTCATTTTGTTGTCATCCAAGTTGCAAGTCCACATCGCCTCGCAACTAGGATTGTAGTTTGTTATTGTTCTTGTTGCGAGTCCACCCTTGACTCGCAAATGCCATCATAGTTTTGTGTAGTTATCCCAGCTACAAGTCCACCCTTGACTGGAAACTAGGTCCGTAATTTATTTCATCCTAGTTGCATGTCCACACTTGACTCGTAACTGGACTCATAGTTGTTGGAAATATGCCCTAGAGGCAATAATAAATGGTTATTATTATATTTCTTTGTTCATGATAATTGTCTATTGTTCATGCTATAATTGTGTTATCCGGAAATCGTAATACATGTGTGAATATATAGACCACAACGTGTCCCTAGTAAGCCTCTAGTTGACTAGCTCGTTGATCAACAGATAGTCATGGTTTCCTGACTATGGACATTGGATGTCATTGATAACGGGATCACATCATTAGGAGAATGATGTGATGGACAAGACCCAATCCTAAGCATAGCACAAAAGATCGTGTAGTTCGTTTGCTAGAGCTTTTCCAATGTCAAGTATCTTTTCCTTAGACCATGAGATCGTGTAACTCCCGGATGCCGTAGGAGTGCTTTGGGTGTACCAAACGTCACAACGTAACTGGGTGACTATAAAGGTACACTACGGGTATCTCTGAAAGTGTCTGTTGGGTTGACACGGATCGAGACTGGGATTTGTCACTCCGTGTGACGGAGAGGTATCTCTGGGCCCACTCAGTAATGCATCATCATAATGAGCTCAATGTGACTAAGGAGTTGGCCACGGGATCTTGCATTACGGTACGATTAAAGTGACTTGCCGGTAACGAGATTGAACAAGGTATTGGGATACCGACGATCGAATCTCGGGCAAGTAACGTACCGATTGACAAAGGGAATTGTATACGGGATTGATTGAATCCTCGACATCGTGGTTCATCCGATGAGATCATCGTGGAACATGTGGGAGCCAACATGGGTATCCAGATCCCTTTGTTGGTTATTGACCGGAGAGGCGCCTCGGTCATGTCTGCATGTCTCCCGAACCCGTAGGGTCTACACACTTAAGGTTCGGTGACGCTAGGGTTGTAGAGATATTAGTATGCGGAAACCCGAAAGTTGTTCGGAGTCCCGGATGAGATCCCGGACGTCGGGAGGAGTTCCGGAATGGTCCGGAGGTGAAGAATTATATATAGGAATTCAAGATTCGGCCACCGGGAAAGTTTCGGGGGTCACCGGTATTGTACCGGGACCACCGGAAGGGTCCCGGGGGTCCACTGGGTGGGGCCACCTATCCCGGAGGGCCCCATGGGCTGAAGTGGGAAGGGAACCAGCCCCTAGTGGGCTGGGGCGCCCCCCATGGGCCTCCCCCTACGCCTAGGGTTGGAAACCCTGGGGGTGGGGGGCGCCCCACCTGACTTGGGGGGCAAGTTTCCCCCGTGGCCGCCCCCCCCCCCCTTGTAGATGGGATCCAGGGCCGGCGCCCACCCCCCCCCCAGGGGGCCTATATATAGTGGGGGAGGGAGGGCAGCAGCACCACAGCCCCTGGCGCCTCCCTCTCCCCCTGCAACACCTCTCCCTCTCGCAGAAGCTTGGCGAAGCCCTGCCGAGATCCCCGCTACATCCACCACCACGCCGTCGTGCTGCTGGATCTCCATCAACCTCTCCTTCCCCCTTGCTGGATCAAGAAGGAGGAGACGTCGCTGCTCCATACGTGTGTTGAACGCGTAGGTGCCGTCCGTTCGGCACTCGGTCATCGGTGATTTGGATCACGGCGAGTACGACTCCATCAACCCCGTTCGTTAGAACGCTTCCGCTCGCGATCTACAAGGGTATGTAGATGCACTCCTTTCCCCTCGTTGCTAGTATACTCCATAGATGGATCTTGGTGATGCGTAGGAAATTTTAAAATTCTGCTACGATCCCTAACAGTGGCATCATGAGCCAGGCCTATGCGTAGTTACTATGCACGAGTAGAACACAAAGCATTTGTGGGCGTAGATGTTGTCAATTTTTCTTGCCACTACTAGTCTTATCTTGTTTCGGCGGTATTGTGGGATGAAGCGGCCCGAACCGACCTTACACGTACGCTTACGTGAGACAGGTTCCACCGACTGACATGCACTAGTTGCATAAGGTGGCTAGCGGGTGTCTGTCTCTCCCACTTTAGTCAGAACGGATTCGATGAAAAGGGTCCTTATGAAGGGTAAATAGAAATTGGCATATCACGTTGTGGTTTTACGTAGGTAAGAAACGTTCTTGCTAGAAACCTATAGAAGCCACGTAAAAAAACTTGCAACAACAATTAGAGGACGTCTAACTTGTTTTTGCAGCATGTGCCTTGTGATGTGATATGGCCAAAAAGATGTGATGAATGATATATGTGATGTATGAGATTGATCATATTCTTGTAATAGGAATCACAACTTGCATGTCGATGAGTATGACAACCGGCAGGAGCCATAGGAGTTGTCTTTATTATTTTGTATGACCTGCGTGTCATTGAATAACGCCATGTAAATTACTTTACTTTATTGCTAAATGCGTTAGCCATAGAAGTAGAAGTAATCGTTGGCGTGACAACTTCATGAAGACACGATGATGGAGATCATGGTGTCATGCCGGTGACGAAGATGATCATGGCGCCCCGAAGATGGAGATCAAAGGAGCAAAATGATATTGGCCATATCATGTCACTATTTGATTACATGTGATGTTTATCATGTTTTGCATCTTATTTGCTTAAGAACGACGGTAGTAAGTAAGATGATCCCTTATAATAATTTCAAGAAAGTGTTCCCCCTAACTGTGCACCGTTGTGAAGGTTCGTTGTTTCGAAGCACCACGTGATGATCGGGTGTGATAGATTCTAACGTTCGCATACAACGGGTGTTGACAAGCCTAGCATGTACAGACATGGCCTCAGAACACACGCAATACACTTAGGTTGACTTGACGAGCCTAGCATGTACAGACATGGCCTCGGAACACAGAAGACCGAAAGGTTGAGCATGAGTCGTATAGAAGATACGATCAACATGGAGATGTTCATCGATCTTGACTAGTCCGTCTCACGTGATGATCGGACACGGCCTAGTTAACTCGGATCATGTTTCACTTAGATGACTAGAGGGATGTCTATCTGAGTGGGAGTTCATTGAATAATTTGATTAGATGAACTTAATTATCATGAACTTAGTCTAAAATTTTACAATATGTCTTGTAGATCAAATGGCCCACGTTGTCCTCAACTTCAACGCGTTCCTAGAGAAAACCAAGCTGAAAGATGATGGCAGCAACTATACCGACTGGGTCCGGAACCTGAGGATCATCCTCATAGCTGCCAAGAAAGATTATGTCCTAGAAGCACCGCTAGGTGAAGCACCCATCCCAGAGAACCAAGACGTTATGAACGCTTGGCAATCACGTGCTGATGATTACTCCCTCGTTCAGTGCGGCATGCTTTACAGCTTAGAACCGGGGCTCCAAAAGCGTTTTGAGAAACACGGAGCATATGAGATGTTCGAAGAGCTGAAAATGGTTTTCCAAGCTCATGCCCGGGTCGAGAGATATGAAGTCTCCGACAAGTTCTTCAGTTGTAAAATGGAGGAAAATAGTTCTGTCAGTGAGCACATACTCAGAATGTCTGGGTTACACAACCGCTTGTCTTAGCTGGGAGTTAATCTCCCGGATGACGCGGTCATTGACAGAATCCTTCAGCCGCTTCCACCGAGCTACAAGAGCTTTGTGATGAACTTCAATATGCAGGGGATGGAAAAGACCATTCCTGAGGTATATTCAATGCTGAAATCAGCGGAGGTGGAAATCAAAAAGGAACATCAAGTGTTGATGGTGAATAAAACCACTAAGTTCAAGAAGGGCAAGGGTAAGAAGAACTTCAAGAAGGACGGCAAGGGAGTTGCCGCGCCCGGTAAGCCAATTGCCGGGAAGAAGCCAAGGAATGGACCCAAGCCTGAGACTGAGTGCTTTTATTGCAAGGGAAGTGGTCACTGGAAGCGAAACTGCCCCAAATACTTAGCAGACAAGAAGGCCGGCAACACCAAAGCTATATCTGATATACATGTAATTGATGTGTACCTTACCAGTACTCGTAGTAGCTCCTGGGTATTTGATACCGGTGCGGTTGCTCATATTTGTAACTCAAAACAGGAGCTGCGGAATAAGCGGAGACTGGCGAAGGACGAGGTGACGATGCGCGTCGGGAATGGTTCCAAGGTCGATGTGATCGCCGTCGGCACGCTGCCTCTGCATTTACCTACGGGATTAGTTTTAAACCTCAATAATTGTTATTTAGTGCCAGCTTTGAGCATGAACATTGCATCTGGATCTCGTTTAATTCGAGATGGCTACTCATTTAAATCCGAGAATAATGGTTGCTCTATTTATATGAGAGATATGTTTTATGGTCATGCCCCGCTGGTCAATGGTTTATTCTTGATGAATCTCGAACGTGATGTTACACATATTCATAGTGTGAATACCAAAAGATGTAAAGTTGATAACGATAGTCCCACATACTTGTGGCACTGCCGCCTTGGTCACATTGGTGTCAAGCGCATGAAGAAGCTCCATGCAGATGGACTTTTGGAGACTCTTGATTACGAATCATTTAACACGTGCGAACCATGCCTCATGGGTAAGATGACCAAGACTCCGTTCTCCGGAACAATGGAGCGAGCAACCAACTTATTGGAAATCATACATACCGATGTGTGCGGTCCAATGAGTGTTGAGGCTCGTGGTGGCTATCGTTATGTTCTCACTCTCACTGATGACTTAAGTAGATATGGGTATGTCTACCTAATGAAACACAAGTCTGAGACCTTTGAAAAGTTCAAGGAATTTCAGAGTGAGGTTGAGAATCAACGTGACAGGAAAATAAAGTTCCTGCGATCAGATCGTGGAGGGGAATATTTAAGTCACGAATTTGGCACACACTTAAGGAAATGTGGAATCGTTTCACAACTCACGCCGCCTGGAACACCTCAGCGAAATGGTGTGTCCGAACGTCGTAATCGCACTCTATTGGATATGGTGCGATCTATGATGTCTCTTACCGATCTACCGCTCTCATTTTGGGGCTATGCTTTAGAGACTGCCGCATTCACTTTAAATAGGGCTCCGTCGAAATCCGTTGAGACGACACCGTATGAATTATGGTTTGGGAAGAAACCTAAGCTGTCGTTTCTAAAAGTTTGGGGATGCGATGCTTATGTCAAGAAACTTCAACCTGAAAAGCTCGAACCCAAGTCGGAAAAATGCGTCTTCATAGGGTACCCCAAGGAAACTATTGGGTATACCTTCTACCTCAGATCCGAAGGCAAGATCTTTGTTGCCAAGAACGGGTCCTTTCTGGAGAAAGAGTTTCTCTCGAAAGAATTGAGTGGGAGGAAAGTGGAACTTGATGAGGTGATAGTCACCCCTTCCGAACCGGTAAGTAGCGCAACGCGGGAAGATGTTCCTGTGGTGCCTACACCGACTGGGGAGGAAGTTAATGATGATGATCATGAAGCTTCGGATCAAGTTACTGCTGAACTTCGTAGGTCCACAAGGACACATTCCGCACCAGAGTGGTACGGCAACCCTGTCCTGGAAATCATGTTGTTAGACAACGGTGAACCTTCGAACTATGAAGAAGCGATGGCGGGCCCGGATTCCGACAAATGGCTAGAAGCCATGAAATCCGAGATAGGATCCATGTATGAAAACGAAGTATGGACTTTGACTGACTTGCCCGATGATCGGCAAGCCATAGAAAATAAATGGATCTTTAAGAAGAAGACAGACGCGGATGGTAACGTGACCATCTATAAGGCTCGACTTGTCGCTAAGGGTTATCGACAAGTTCAAGGGGTTGACTACGATGAGACTTTCTCACCCGTAGCGAAGCTGAAGTCCGTCCGAATCATGTTAGCAATTGCCGGACTCTATGATTATGAGATATGGCAAATGGACGTCAAAACGGCATTCCTTAACGGTTTTCTTAAGGAAGACTTGTATATGATGCAGCCGGAAGGTTTGTCGATCCTAAGAATGCTAACAAGGTATGCAAGCTCCAGCGCTCCATCTATGGGCTGGTGCAAGCATCTCGGAATTGGAACATTCGTTTTGATGAGATGATCAAAGCGTTTGGGTTTACACAGACTTATGGAGAAGCCTGTGTTTACAAGAAAGTGAGTGGGAGCTCTGTAGCATTTCTCTTATTATATGTGGATGACATACTATTGATGGGAAATGATATAGAATTCTTGGAAAGTATAAAGGCCTATTTGAATAAGTGTTTTTCAATGAAGGACCTTGGAGAAGCTGCTTATATTTTAGGCATCAAGATCTATAGAGATAGATCAAGACGCCTCATTGGTCTTTCACAGAGTACGTACCTTGACAAGATATTGAAGAAGTTCAATATGGATCAGTCCAAGAAGGGGTTCTTGCCTGTATTGCAAGGTGTGCAATTGAGCACGGCTCAATGCCCGACCACGGCAGAAGATAGAGAAAAGATGAGTGTCATCCCCTATGCCTCGGCCATAGGGTCTATTATGTATGCCATGCTGTGTACCAGACCTGATGTAAACCTTGCCGTAAGTTTGGTAGGAAGGTACCAAAGTAATCCCGGCATGGAACACTGGACAGCGGTCAAGAATATCCTGAAGTACCTGAAGAGGACTAAGGATATGTTTCTCGTTTATGGAGGTGACGAAGAGCTCGTCGTAAAGGGTTACGTCGACGCTAGCTTCGACACAGATCTGGATGACTCGAAGTCACAAACCGGATACGTGTATATTTTGAATGGAGGGGCAGTAAGCTGGTGCAGTTGCAAGCAAAGCGTCGTGGCGGGATCTACATGTGAAGCGGAGTACATGGCAGCCTCAGAGGCAGCGCAAGAAGCAATCTGGATGAAGGAGTTCATTACCGACCTAGGGGTGATTCCCAATGCGTCGGGCCCGATGACTCTCTTCTGTGACAACACTGGAGCTATTGCCCTTGCCAAGGAGCCCAGGTTTCACAGGAAGACCAGGCATATCAAGCGTCGCTTCAACTCCATTCGTGAAAGTGTTCAAAATGGAGACATAGATATTTGTAAAGTACATACGGACCTGAATGTAGCAGATCTGTTGACTAAACCTCTCCCTAGAGCAAAACATGATCAACACCAGAACGCTATGGGTGTTCGATTCATCACAATGTAACTAGATTATTGACTCTAGTGCAAGTGGGAGACTGTTGGAAATATGCCCTAGAGGCAATAATAAATGGTTATTATTATATTTCTTTGTTCATGATAATTGTCTATTGTTCATGCTATAATTGTGTTATCCGGAAATCGTAATACATGTGTGAATATATAGACCACAACGTGTCCCTAGTAAGCCTCTAGTTGACTAGCTCATTGATCAACAGATAGTCATGGTTTCCTGACTATGGACATTGGATGTCATTGATAACGGGATCACATCATTAGGAGAATGATGTGATGGACAAGACCCAATCCTAAGCATAGCACAAAAGATCGTGTAGTTCGTTTGCTAGAGCTTTTCCAATGTCAAGTATCTTTTCCTTAGACAATGAGATCGTGTAACTCCCGGATGCCGTAGGAGTGCTTTGGGTGTACCAAACGTCACAACGTAACTGGGTGACTATAAAGGTACACTACGGGTATCTCTGAAAGTGTCTGTTGGGTTGACACGGATCGAGACTGGGATTTGTCACTCCGTGTGACGGAGAGGTATCTCTGGGCCCACTCGGTAATGCATCATCATAATGAGCTCAATGTGACTAAGGAGTTAGCCACGGGATCATGCATTACGGTACGAGTAAAGTGACTTGCCGGTAACGAGATTGAACAAGGTATTGGGATACCGACGATCGAATCTCGGGCAAGTAACGTACCGATTGACAAAGGGAATTGTATACGGGATTGATTGAATCCTCGACATCGTGGTTCATCCGATGAGATCATCGTGGAACATGTGGGAGCCAACATGGGTATCCAGATCCCGTTGTTGGTTATTGACCGGAGAGGCGTCTCGGTCATGTCTGCATGTCTCCCGAACCCGTAGGGTCTACACACTTAAGGTTCGGTGACGCTAGGGTTGTAGAGATATTAGTATGCGGAAACCCGAAAGTTTTTCGGAGTCCCGGATGAGATCCCGGACGTCACGAGGAGTTCCGGAATGGTCCGGAGGTGAAGAATTATATATAGCAAGTCAAGTTTTGGCCACCGGGAAAGTTTCGGGGGTCACCGGTATTGTACCGGGACCACCGGAAGGGTCCCGGGGGTCCACCGGGTGGGGCCACCTATCCCGGAGGGCCCCATGGGCTGAAGTGGGAAGGGAACCAGCCCCTAGTGGCTAGGGCGCCCCCCCATGGGCCTCCCCCTATGCCTAGGGTTGGAAACCCTGGGGGTGGGGGGCGCCCCACCTGACTTGGGGGGCAAGTTTCCCCCCTGGCCGCCCCCCCCCCTTGTAGATGGGATCCAGGGCCGGCGGCCCCCCCCAGGGGGCCTATATATAGTGGGGGGAGGGAGGGCAGCAGCAGCACAGCCCCTGGCGCCTCCCTCTCCCCCTGCAACACCTCTCCCTCTCGCAGAAGCTTGGCGAAGCTCTACCGAGATCCCCGCTACATCCACCACCACGCCGTCGTGCTGCTGGATCTCCATCAACCTCTCCTTCCCCCTTGCTAGATCAAGAAGGAGGAGACGTCGCTGCTCCGTACGTGTGTTGAACGCGGATGTGCCGTCTGTTCGGCACTCGGTCATCGGTGATTTGGATCACGACGAGTACGACTCCATCAACCCCGTTCATTATAACGCTTCCGCTCGCGATCTACAAGGGTATGTAGATGCACTCCTTTCCCCTCGTTGCTAGTATACTCCATAGATGGATCTTGGTGATGCGTAGGAAATTTTAAAATTCTGCTTCGATCCCTAACAATAGTTTCGTAGTTGTCCCAGTTGCAAGTCCACCCTTGACTCACAACTGGGCCCATAGTTTTGTTTCTGTCTCAATTGCAAGTCCACCATATGACTCGCAATTGAGCCCATAGTTTGTTTTCATCCCAGTTGCAAGTCCACCCTTGGCTCGCAACTGGTATCGTAGTTTTATGTAGTTATCTCAGCTGCAAGTCCACCCTCGACTCACAACTAAGCCTATAATTTGTTTTTCATCTGGGTTACAAGTCCACCCTCAACTCGCAACTGGGATTATAGTTTGTTTTTCATTCCAGTTGCAAGCCCATACTTGACTCTCTACTAAGCTCATAGGTGTCCCAGTTGCAAGTCCACCCTCGACTCGCAGCTGGTCTCGTAGTTTTGTTTAGTTGTCCCAGTTGTTAGTTCACCCTCAACTCGCAACTGGGTCCATAGTTTTGTTTTCATCCCAGTTGCAAGTCTAGCCTTGATACGCAACTAGGGCCAACCAATCTTTTTGTCCCAGTTGCAAGTGCACCCTTGATATGCAACTGGGGGAAGGGTCCATTTGTCCCAGTTGCAAGTCCACTCTCGATGCGCAACTGAGGTCCCGACCCATTTTTGTTCGAGTTGCAAGTCCATCCTCCACACGCAATTAGAGCCATTCTTGTCCTAGTTGCAAGTCCACCCTCGACACACAACTATGGTGGGGCGACCCCTTTTTGTCTCACTTGTAGGTCCACCCTCGATATGCAACTGGGTGGACCGACAATTTTTCGTCCTAGTTGCAAATCCATCCTTGACACGCAACTAGAGGCAGGGCTTATTGTCCCAGTTGCAACTCCGCCCTCGACACGCAAATGAGGGCCCGACCTATTTTTTCCTAGTTGCAAGTCCATCCTCGACACGCAATTGGACCCGACCCCTTTTTGCCTAGTTACAAGTCCACCCTCGACACACAACTAGGGTTGGGGTGAATCCCTTTATGTCTCAGTTGCAACTCCACCCTCGATACACAACTGGGAGGGAGGCGGCCCATTTTGTCCCCAATTGCAACTTCACCCCCGTCATGCAATTGGAGGGCCTGCCTTTTTTGTCGCAGTCGCAAAGTGCACCCCCGATACGTAATTGAGCCCAACTCATTTTATTCCCCATCGCAAGCCCACCATTGACATGCAACTTGGGGCGCGATCAATTTTGTTCCCGTTGCCTAGTTGCAAACCCAACTACACCCCAAAATGCAACGGCCCCACCTTTTTTGTCCCAATTGGAAGTCCACCCTTGATGCGCAATTGGGGGCTGACCAATTTTGTCCCAGTTACAACTCTACCCTCGATACGCAACTAGGCCCCCGATCCAGTTCTATCCCAGTTGCCAGTCCACCATCGACACACAACTGAGCCTAGCCCATTCTTTTAATCCCAGTTGAAGTCCACCCTCGAGAAACAACTCCATCCCCGCAATGAGACTGCAATTAAAGGTGGGAGGAGGGTTATCGGCCAGTTACTTCTCCATCTTTAAAAAAAATATTCATGGTTTTTTCGTTTTCATATTTTTTTACAAGAAAACATGGACATTTTCTTAAAATGATGAACCTTTTAAAAATCATGATGTTTCAAATTTGTGTTTTAATTTCATTTTAACATTTGTATACATATTTAACATTTTTTTAAATACATGATTAACATTTTTTTCAAATACTATTTTAGATATACTCTTTCTAAATACATGTTGTACATTTTATGTAAATATCTGGGGGAAAAATTATACACGTTGAATATTTTTCAAATGCACGATTAACATTTGTCCTAATATATGTTTTGAACATTTTTTCCTTTATGTGTATACCATTTTTCTCAAATACACATTGAACATTTGTTTGAATGATACGAAACATTTTTTATATTATGCGAACAGTTTTTAGATTATAAACATATTTTTAAATGACACAAACATATTCTTTTGTAAATGCCACGTACATTCTTTTGAGTGGTAGAAAACACTTTTTCTGAATTACGTGGACATTTTTATGTTGTATAACATTTTTTTTAAAGTATCACATACATTTTTTTGATGCGCGTGAGCAGTTTTTAAATGTCATGACTTTTTTTCAGGAATATTATCAACATTTATTTTAAATTACGCTAACAAAAAATTTACATTGCATTAAATTTTCAAATTCACAATGAATATTTTTAAAACATGTGGACACTTATCTAAAATTTACATGAACATATAAAAATGCAAGGTTTTCATGCATCTTTAAATTATACACGAATATATGGTTTATATATGAGAAAAAAATATTCGTGAGAAGGAAAAGGACGGGCCACGAAACGGAAAGAAGAAAAGAAAAAGAAAACGAATAGAGGATTGCCTACGCAAAGGAATGAAGCAAGCGTACCTAAAGTGAAGGAAGCTAGCGTATGTAACCTAGCACGTTCGCTGTTAGCCCCTGGACAAGCGTAAAAATGAAAATAAAATAAAAACAAAGAAAAATAATAATGACATCAACTTAGACGTAATATAATTATGTCAAATCTAGATGAGTCCTAAACACACTCATTATGATTGCCTCTTTCAAGTTTCAGCGTAGCAGTTTCGATCAGATGAAGCGTTAGCCTGTCGGCTGGATCGAGCTGCCCCCGCGTCACCCGCACCGCATCGTGCGCAAGGGATGAATCCCCTCGGAGATCGATCGCCCGCCTCACCCGCATCGCCCCTCTGTCCCGTTGACCTACCCTCTGGCAGAGACGGGCGCCTTTTTTCCGGGAGGTTAGCAATAGGCGCTCAGGCCTCCTTTGGTTTAGAGGAATCTTGTAGGAATTTCATAGGATAGGATTTCTATAGGAAAAAAATCCTTTAGAGCCTTTGGTTTGTAGGAATGGAATCATATTCCTATGGAGGAATTCTTCCTATCCTCCACATTTCATAGGAAAATAAACATTAGCCTAGACTCAATGGAAAAAATCCTATGATGTGAATCAAAGGCATCTCCTTTCCTATTCCTACTCATAGGATTTGAGATACATGTCATCTCATTTCCTATAATTTTCCTATTCCTATAATTTTTCCTACCCTATGAACCAAAGGCCTCAATTTTTTTAGAATCGATAGGAGCTCGATCTGTGTGTCTCCGTGCCGGATTGGTCAAATGGGCCGGCAGATAAGGCCCAGAGAACCACATGCCTCTGTTTTTTCTTCAAGAGTAGCTGCCCTTTAGAATAGTTGGTCTAGGGGAAAAAAACTAAGCACATCTAACGACCCAGATAAGCCTAATGACGCGAATGGACGGCCCGAAATTGCCAGGTTGTGAGAGGGCTGGGTTTTGGCTCAGTTTTACTGTCCTAAAAATGTAAATCTTGATGGACGCGTAGTGATGTGTGTAGATATGTGTGTGCGTACATGCATATGATGTGTATTGCGCGTATGTTCTGGTCTATGACATGTATCCATGTAATTGAGGGGAAAAAACATTCTACTCCCACAGGCACCGTCGTTATCCGGTTTGGTCAGCTGTGATGCCATTGCCAATCACTCTTGTCTTGTTTAAAAATCAAAATCATCATTGTGTTCACCCTTTCACTATTATATAAAAAAATGTAGGCACACTAGCCCCCCTCCCCTAACAGAAAAAGAAAAAGAAGATCGGACCGAGGGACCTGCCACGGCGTGGGCTCGTCTCTCACCATGGCACCTGGCACGGGGTTAGAGCAACTCTAGCAGACCCCGCAAAACCGCAAAACGCGTTTGCAGTTCGCGCAAAACCGTTTTTGTGGGCCGGCGCGGGCTAGCACAGATGCAGACCCCCCAAACGGACCAGTAAAAAATATATTCGCGGAATATGCTTTTTTACGGGTCGGTTATGCGGGTTTTGCTCGGGCAACAACGCAACGACCCGCAAACAAAAAAACTGCAAATCTGAAATTTATCATAGGGTTTCACAAACAAGTTCAAATTCAAATGATATAAACAGTTTGCGCGCAAATAAAAGCGAAGTTCATTACGCAAAAGAGGGCATGCAAAGGTATGCGCTCATGTCCGGTATCATCTTGGGGGTCGATCTTCACTCCGCGCCATGGAGTCCATCTTGAAGTTCATCGGCGCCACCGTAGCCACCTCCGTCGCTTGTTCCAACTCCCGCACCGAAATCATCCACATTGCCACCATATGGAGCAGAGAAAACATCACCGGAACTGGCAGACAGACGGGCCGAGGCGACCATTCTCCTCTTCAAGATCTTTCTCCTTGCCATATCATGCCATGTTTTGGTGACGTCGTCCATGTCATTGTGGTTCATTGACATGATCTTTCTCTTCGGCGAGCAACAATGACAGCTATTTGTTTTCAGAGGCGCGTACTTTTCTCTCCTCAATGGCAGCTTTGCGCAGCCCCTCTTCCTTGAGCATTTGCCATTTTTCTTGCTTCTCTTTTGCCTTCTTCTCGGCCAACTCTTTCTTGATCTCCAACGACTTCAACAACATCAACTCGTTTGATTGCACCGTGGCATCAATCTTCTCCCTCAAGCTCGATGCTTCTTGCTCTCTCTTTATCTTCTCTCTAGTTTCATGTCGCCATCGGGCTTGTTCAAATTTCTTGGGCCATCATCATCCTCATCTTCATCCATGTTTGTAATTGAGCCTCTCTTTGGTGGGGATTCTTTGTCGATCAACTTTCACTTGTCGCACTTTTGGAGCAACTCCCAACAATGCTCTAATTTGAAGAATCTGCCTTCCGAAGCTTCCATGTCCTTGTATCTATGTTGAGCAATCTTGTCCTACACAATGTGAACAAAGTGATGCAATCATTTCTCATGATACATTATGATGATGCACAATTTGAACAAAGGCAAAGCAAACTCACTCCATGCTTTGATCAAAGCTTGATCTTCCAAGATCGTGTAGTTCTTCGATCTTTGGCTTTTCCCAGTTTTTGCTTGTGATTGCTCAAACGCTTCCGCTTCGATCTCCTCCAACTCGTCCGCAGAACCATGATCGTCCACGCCGCCCTCCGTTTCATTGTAGTCGAATGGTTCAAAAGGGGCCTGATCAATGTCAACCGCGTTCGTATCCAACAAGTTTACGAACTCGGTTGTTGCATTGTTCAAACCACCGCTATAGCGAACGATAACAAGTCACGAGCTATCGAGAACAATGGCGAAAAAATGAAAGAGAATCGCCGAAGACCGAAGGGATATACCTTCCGGCCATTTCGTCGAACACCTCGCTCGCGGGGGGAGCGGCACCGTTGAACGGCATCGCCGGAGCACCTCCTTGCGGGGGGATGGAGTGAGAGGTTGAAGAAGATGGCTTCCTTGAAGTCGGAACCTTCCTCCGCTTTGGCCCTGCGACCTTGCCGGCCTTCTCCGCCGCCGGCCGGGATCGCACTACGGCATTGGCGCCCGGAGCGCGGGCCATCGCGGCCGGGGCAGCCGGATTCCCGCCCTGCACAACCACGTTGCCCTGCCGCTTGCGGGCAGGCGCGGCGTGTGCTTGGGCGACGCCGGCGGGGCCAACATGGCCGGCAACGAGATCCGCCCGAGGGGAAGGGGCATGCGCGACCTCGACGGTGACGGGGGACAGCATGGGGTCGTCCATGGCGGCGAGGGACGGACGGGGAGGAGCAGCCGGAGCTTTCGGAGGGGGGGCAATGGTGGCGGAGGGTGCGGGGAGCGGGAAAGGGCGCGCGGAAATGTCCCTCCCGCCAAATCTCGCGCCGGATGGGGGTTGAGCTCGGGTCGGCCTCCCAGCCCGTGATGATAGAGGTTGGGGAGAAGATTTGCCGCGCCCCGCAAAAAAATTGCGGTCCGGTACCGGATGCGGGGTCTGGTCATGCAGATTTTTCTGGCCCTGACCCGCAATTTGGCGGTTATTTTGCGGGCCAGGGTGTTTTGCGGGGTCTGCTAGAGTTGCTCTTAGATAGGTGCAAGCCGGAAGTTTTTTTTTTTTTGAGGGAAAGGTGCAAGCCGGAGTTGGTGGTGCCCGATGCCCTACGACCCGACCCGTCCCGCCGGCCTCGCCACATTCGTTACAACTTTCATTTCAGGACCGCGAGCCATGCACAGCAACGTGCCGACCCACCTCGTCCATCCCTCCTCGTCCCTCACCCGCCACGGCCACGAGCCTACGTACGTGACGCCGGCGGCATGGCATGTGATTTGATTCCGTCTTGGGAATTTTATCTACTCGCCTTGGATCTCTACCATTCGCGGTTTCCCCGAGCCGGGAAACGGGAGCCCGGCCAGCGACCGAGCCCACGACTCGAGCGAACCAACTGAACCGGTGGTGGGTGACGCGACGCCGTGTGACAGCGACATTCTTTACCTCGCCCCTCCCCTCCCCTCCCCCGGCCTCGCCGCCGCGAATATACCTCGCCCCCGCCCTCCCCCGCATTATTACCTCGCCTCGGCCTCCGCCCCTCCTCCCCTTTTATATACACTGGCTGGAGCTCACTCCATTTCGCACGGACGCGAGGGGAAGCCACGGCGCCGCACCGACAGCTCGGAGGAGAGCGTTGGGGGCGGCGGCGGCGGCGGCGGCGATGGGGCTGCTGTCGAACCGGGTGGAGCGGTCGGAGGTCAGGCCCGGCGACCACATCTACACCTGGAGGGCCGTCTACGCCTACTCCCACCACGGTACGCTGCAACGGCCCCCCTTCCCCTCCCCTCTACGCGGTTCCGCCGTCCCTCGGGGTCTCAGCCCCTGAATTCTCGTTACCCGATTGCTCCGCTGGCCGGCGGCGCTGTGAATTGTGGCTGAATGCGGGTGCATTTTCGCCGCGGGAATTCAGTCACGCTTGTGTTTTCATGTCCTTTGTTCGCCATTAGCGTGCGCCTGCATGTTTCATCTCGCAACTGTGGCGGTCTGGGGTTTACCTCTACAGCCAAGTCCCCGGCTTGAAGCAACGATTCCTTGATTGGTATTGATTGGTAGGAGATGCGCGTCAACCGTCAAGTCTCCCTTCCCCGGTTGTCTACTTTGCAATGCCAAGTTACCTGATGAGAAATTGACAACTTGTCAGCTGCACCATATCCCCCAATTATTGTACAGACTCTACTCTCTTTCATCCGGAGTTCAGTATTATACTATTTATAAATCGCCACAGCATTAATTTTGGTGGAAAAATCATTGTAACCGCAAAAACAGAACAAATATTGGGACTCTATCTCATCTCAGATGGTTAGGCTCCAATTGAGGGGTTTCAAGCTCAACTGAAGCTCCCCAAGTCCATCCCCAAATCCTTCCAGATGCCTCGGATGCCACATGCCATGTTTCCTGCTTTACATGTAGAACAAATGACACTTGTTGCTGCTCACCTACTGCTGACCTACTTGTCTGTCCGTATCTGCTCCTTGCTGTCTTCGTGGAGTAGCCTTCTTATTATTAATTCTAAATTGCTCTCACTCTAAGAGATAAGCGCTTCAAGCCTTCTTATTATTAATTCGTTTTGGAGTAACTGTAAACTAGTACTATCACCAAAGTACCATCCAATTTTAATTTGTTGTATTCCAACTTTAGCAGAGTTGCCCCTTTTATATTTGATCCTCACTAGTTACTGCAATTATTTTTACTTTGTTTCTATGTATTTTAATGAACTAGAGATCGTTGCGACGCATTTAGCAAGCGTATATGGCGCTTCTGCATCGTCTCACTGTGAGGCTACATCGAAGGGGAGCCAAAATGATCAGTGCTTTTTATTCGCTGATGCAGTGTTCTATCTATTGAGGTGCTCCTTTTTGTGCATTCAGTGAGGGCCATAGCCCATATGCTGGGAGGACATGCTGTAGGTTTTGCGCATGATGCCATGGGTACCTGCATGGAAAAGCTGCATTATTTGTCAAAACTGTAGAATCTTGATGCTTTAATAAAGTGCCCGTTGTCAGTTTTTTTTTTGGACAAACTGTCTTATCCCCTGCCCCAGGCTCACCCACTCACACACCAATCTGTCTATTTTCCCTGCATCTGTACTCTTCTATTTTATTGGATATTGCTTATGCAGAAATTTTTTAGTGTTAGACACTTTCTTATTCAGTTGCTACTAATTCCATGTTCAGGTATTTATGTTGGAGGAAGCAAAGTGGTCCATTTTACACGAAAGAAGGAAGTTGAATCTTCGGATTCATCCAACTCCATCTCTGGCCTGATCTCACGGGCTTCATCAGAGTGCCCAACATTCCCAGACTGTGGTTTTCAGCTGGCCGATAGTGGCGTCGTACTCACCTGCTTGGATTGCTTTCTTGGGAATGGCTCCCTCTACTGCTTCGAGTACGGAGTGCCACCTGCAATTTTCCTTGCAAAATTTCGAGGGGGAACCTGCACCATTGCCCAATCAGACCCATCGGAGGTTGTGGTCCGGAGAGCTATGCACTTGCTTCAGAATGGGTTTGGCAACTACGACATCTTCGAGAAGAATTGTGAGGACTTTGCACTCTACTGCAAGACTGGACTTGTACCCGTTGATGAACCAGGCATTGGGGTGAGCGGGCAAGCATCCTCCGCCATTGGCGTGCCACTGGCAGCTCTTCTGTCCACTCCGTTCAAGATTTTCGCTGCCGGTCCGCTTGGAATGGCCACTGTCACAGCCGGGATGTACTGTGCCGGTAGATACATCACCGACATAGGAGTAAGAAAGGATGTCGCGAAAGTGGAAGTGGAGAACTTGTCGTCGCACCTTGGCTTCCGCCGCGTAGAAGATGCAGAATCGGTGAACAAGAGCTCAGACAAAGTGAAGAAGCTGCTCCCGTTGAAGAGAAAGCGCGAGAGGTGAGCTCGGCGATGCAATTTGGGGGAGTATGAGCTTGTCTGCGCTTCGTCGTCGGTTGTTGGTGCGGAACTGTGGATAATATCGAATCTATGCTTCAGTATATTAAGGTCGATATATATATAGATAATAATGTAACTATGGAACTTGCTCTCGTTTGGTTGAGTGCGCACTTCGCATGATGAGCTCAAGAATTCTCCGAACTGGTTATGTGAATGAAATTCAATAGTTTGTTCAGTAAGCTTAGCTTCTTTTTTTTACTGCCCAGTCTATTGTACGGCGGCTCGTGTTCAAGGTGTTTTGCTCTGTGTTCTTTCCCTTCTGCTGCAAATCAACAGCATATAGGAAATTCTTACGAGGTTTTCCTTCTGAGCTCTGGCTATGATGGACTCGAATTCCTCCATTTGGCCGTTCCTTCCCTGAGTCACCCAAGATGGCAAATTGTCGGCAGGGCGTGTTTCCACTTTTCATCGGGAAGGACTATTCAGCGTAGTTTATCACCGGATCGGCACGTCTTTTGTCCGGATTCTACCACGAGATTCTTCACTGCCTTTGCTGCATGTGGAAGAATGAAGATCTGGGGCATGCAAAGATGCTGCTACTGCTATGCCTGCTCCCTTGGAAATTTACGCTGTACCAGCATTTGCCTCTCCCTTTTCACCTTCGCTTCGTCTTCTAGTAACTTTATTATTGATCATTGATCTGGCAGCTGACCCCTCCAGTCATTTCTTTCTCTTGTTTTCAACCGATCCTGTCCCTGCCCTGGATCTCAAGGCTGGCTGGCTGCCAGGTTGTGAGTGGAGATCTGGGCGCGGATTTGGCCGGACAAAGGAGCGGAGTATCATTGCCCGGACCACTGTCACGGACAGGTTAATCAGAAAATATTATCACTGGGTCTACATACAGGCTAAAGCACAAGAAATTATTATTCTGTCAGTAGTGGATCTGGTTGACTTGGACTGTACTGTACCGGCCAGATTCTTCCTAGTGAGTTTTTTCGAGAAACCTGCTCCACTTTATTACTCAGTTGATGTTCATAGGCAACATCACAAGATCATTGAATTATTCTAGCACTATTTTTCCCAAACTTTAAAAACCGAATGTCAGATTTTCTGCAGGTTCGAGCGAACGTCTCAGCTACCATTTAATTTCCCGCACGAATCTTGGCGCACAAGCTCTACCACGTCACGCTTTTCATTCGTTCGATCAGATCTGTCTCGGCACGAAGGCGCTACAAAGGAGCTACCTTATCCGCACAACAAACCATTCCTCTCCGTCTTTGCTTCATTTTGTCGTTGACCGACTCCCAATCACCTCCTTTCCACGTCCGTAAAAAAAGGAAATTAGAAAACAAAAAAAAAGGAAAAAGAAAGCACTTAAAGCCCCGTGCGCTGGGCCGACCCATTAGTGCAGGTGCTTGAGACGAGCGCTCCTGCCATCTCGCATGAAGCGAGCGCCCAAGATATTCGGCATTCGCCATTTCTGCAGGCCCATCCGCATAGATCTAACCGGCCCAAACCGAAAAAAGGCCAGGCACAGTCCAGTTGCCTAGGGAGCTCCTAACCGGCGCTCTCAGCGCCGGTTCCTCCTACTGGCGCCCGAAAAGTGATGCAACTGGGCCGGTCCGCTACAGGGGGTAGCGCGAAAAAGCGAAAGAACCGCAAAAAATGGCCCTCAGCGAGGATCAATCTCGCGCCGTGACAACGGCAAACGTGTATGCCTAACCACCTGACCTACGGCGTGCTACTGACCAAATACGGGGCGAACTTTTTAAGTACACTTGTAGCCGTGCTATTTATTACACATGGCAACGTTTACTGTAGCGCTTTGATTTAATTTTTGTGAAAATATTTTGGAAAAAGTTCATCAATTACAGAAAATATCATTTGTTTTGAAAAAACTAATCGATTTTGAAAAAGAAAGTTCACGATTTTGAGAAAAATGTCAATCGATTTTGAAAAAGGTTTATCCATTTCAAAAATAGTTCACAAATATTGAGAAAAAAGTTCACAGATTTGAAAAAAGTTCAACAATTTGGGAAAAAAAGTTCATCGATTTTGAAAAAATTCCATCGAAATTGAAAAAAGTTCAACAATTTGGAAAAAAGGTTCATCGGTTTTGAAAAAAGTTCATCGAAATTGAAACAAACTTCACCAAATCCGAAAAAAGTTTATCAACATTAGAAAAAGTTCATCGAAATTCAAAAATAGTTCATCGAAATTCAAAGAAAGTTCATTGATTTTGATAAAAGTTCATCAATTTGAGGAAAACGTCCGTGTATTTGCAAACCAATTCATCGGACCAAGACGAAAGAAAAAAAAAGAAAAAATTTCACTGATTTTGAAAAAAGTTCAACAATTTGGAAGAAAAGTTCATGAATTCAAAAAAAATCATCGATTTTTAAAAAAGTTCATCGAAATTGAAAAAAACTTCACCAAACCTGAAAAAAAGTTCATCAAAATTCAAAAAAAGTTCATCAAATTTGAATAAAAGTTCATCAAAATTCAAAGAAAGTTCATTGATTTTGAAAAAAGTTGATCAATTTGAAGAAAAACGTCCATGTATTTGCAAACCAATTCATTGGACCAAGACGAAAGAAAAAAAGAAAACAAAAAATTTAAAATGGAAAACAAAAAAAGGGAAAAAGGAAGAAGAACGAATAATAGAAGGAAAAAGTAAAACATAACCAGATCCCGGCCGCCGGTCGCGTGGTTAGTCCATGATCTTTGATGAGAGAGGTAGCTGGTTCGAAACCTGGCGGCACCATTTTTTGCAGATTAAGACACAAAGAGAACACTTTAGATTGGCCGGCCCAGAGCATCGCGGGGGTGTGCGCCCGTTTGCGCCCATGCCTGTAACGAGCGCAACGGCGCCCAGTTGCCTAGTGTTGTACTCCCCCCATCCGGTTTATATGGCTCAATTGTAAAATCTCACCAACCAATGTAGATGGTGACTGATAGAATAAGTTTTATAATTTGCAAAAATGTACTCAACTAATGCGCTCGTTTTTGTCAAAAAAGTTGTGTTTACTAGTGCATTAACTGCAATGCACGCATCCGTGGCCAATAAATAACCAAGAAGTTTTACATTGCTGAGTTTTATTTTAATTCTTGCATGCAAAGATTTAATGCACCTTTAAAATGTAAACACGCGATGAGAAATAATAAAAAAGAGACTTAGAGAACGGAAGAACTGAAATTTTGAGATGAGCCCTACAAATCGGAAGGGAGGTAGTACTAAAAAATGTCCAGACCATGTAAACATGGTGACGTGTGAATAAAAGATTCACAAGACTGTCTAAAAAAACTGTAAAACTGGCGTCAGATTCATAGTGAAGGGAGGTAGTACTAAAAAATGTCCAGACCATGTAAACATGTTTCAATAGGGACTTTTTTCCGTTGTTTTGGGCCAATGTCGTGACATTTTTCCGCTCACCGCAGAATGTAAAACGGCCCGAAATGCACTGCGCCGATGGGAAGGCCAGGACTAGAGGCCGGCTAAGCATTTCGGCAGCCCAACTTGTGAAGACCGGATTCCTCCTCTCCACTGCCGTTATCGCCGTCTCGGGAGAGCTGCCTGCCGCCCCGTCAATCCAGCAATCTCCTCCTTGAGTCGTGCATGTCTTATCCTTTTTCCTTTTCCGTGTCATGCATATCCGTCCGGCCGAAGAGAAATATGCACTCGGGCACGGAAAAGAAGAAGGGAACGAACGCCCATGGCGGGAGGGATGTGGTTGTTCCCCGCACTCCTCCTCCAACGGCCGGTGCGCCGCAACTTCCACGACTCTGCACGTAGTACCACGCCAACGGGCTCCACCTCCAGGCCCTGCTTCCTTCCATCCTGAAAACGTTGGGTTTTTTTTTTTTGATCAATCCTGAAAACGTTGGTTTGCCGTGACGAGAGAGGACCCCTGACTCTACTACAGTCGTACCGATTATGAACGGTTCACTTGGGCCTGCGGCGCGGCCGAACCGTTTTTTCCCGGCCCATAATTATTCCCGTGGGGATGAGGCCGATGGAGACGGCGATGGGAACGTCGGTGGTGATCGGGCGGGGGGCAACGAGATACCCGCCGCGCGCCGCTCTCGCCGGGGCGTGACTCGTGTGTCACGCACGCACGCACCTATCTCGGATGCTTCTGTTGGCTAGCGCGTTGTTGGTTGCCGAATTACTGGCGCGCGGTTCCTCACATCACTTTTTACGGCCGGGAACATCGCGCCGGCCGGCGCAGCCGATAGAGCTGCCTCGCTGCCTGCCAAAACCCCAAAACTAACTAATTTCTTTTGTTTTTGAGAATGCCCAAAACTAACTATAGTAGCAGCAGAAATCAAGACGAGATCGGCCGATCGATCGCCTTTTGAGCCCGAAGCGATAGGAAAGCCAACGGTGCCACAGCACATCAGATCAGGATCAGAACGAATATTCACGCAATTACTCCTATCCCGATACGTGTGTACGTACGTACTGTAGTAGACTAGCTCGTGGCCTCTGTTTACACGGGCACGGGCACGTACCCTCCAGTCTATAAATCTTTCGGCGGCGCGGTGGCGTGCGTACATACGCGAGCGCAAAATCCTCACCGGGACGCGACTGACAGCGAGAGACGAAGAGAGAGAGGAACAGAGAGAGAGAGAGAGAGCGACAGATGGCGATCGGCGGCGTTGGCGCTGGGGGCGGGGCTGGGGGCGGCGAGGGGCAGGGGAGGAGCGTGCTGGTGACCGGCGGCGCGGGGTTCATCGGCACGCACACCGTGCTGCAGCTGCTGGAGAAGGGCTACGCCGTCACCGCCGTCGACAACTTCCACAACTCCGTCCCCGAGGCGCTCGACCGCGTCCGCCACATCGTCGGCCCCGCCCTCTCCGCCCGCCTCCAATTCATCTTCGTACGCTACGCACGCCTCCACCTTGCAGTTTCTCCTTCGTGTGCGCGTGCCTTAAGATTGATTGACAGATTGAATCGGTGAATTTCAGGGGGACCTGACGATCAAGGATGACCTGGAGAAGGTCTTCGCCGCCAAGAAGTAATAGTTGTTGTTGGATCAATCGATCTGTGAGGAGACTTTGGTTTCCCAAGTTCGAGGCGATCGATCGATCCATGGAATTAATCTGTGACTGATCACCAGGTACGACGCCGTGATACACTTCGCCGGGCTCAAGGCGGTGGCGGAGAGCGTGGCGCACCCGGAGATGTACAACCGCAACAACATCGTCGGCACCGTCAACCTCTACGACGTCATGAAGAAGCACGGGTGCAACAAGGTACTCCCTCCCCGTAAAACCCCAATCCCGTCAGTACACTCCCCTGCTCTTCAGTCAGAGATGATCTATGATCTTCAGTGATTGCTCTGACACTTTCGACGTGCCAGTTGGTGTTCTCGTCGTCGGCGACCGTGTACGGCCAGCCGGAGAAGGTGCCCTGCTTCGAGGACTCCCCCCTCAAGGCCCTCAACCCGTACGGCAGGACCAAGGTAAACTCTCTGTCTCTGCATACAGTCTGTCAGAAACGATTTCCTGACACACTCACGTCGCCCAAGTCGACAGCGACGGCCATCGGAGTGATCGGCAATTAATCTAATCTTTTCGACTCTAATGGCATGGCGTCGATGTGATTGACGCAGCTGTACCTGGAGGAGATGCTGCGCGACTACCAGCACGCGAACCCGGAGTGGAGGACGATCCTGCTGCGCTACTTCAACCCCATCGGCGCACACGAGAGCGGCGACATCGGGGAGGACCCCAAGGGCGTCCCCAACAACCTGCTCCCCTACATCCAGCAGGTGGCCGTCGCCCGCCGCCCCGAGCTCAACGTCTACGGCCACGACTACCGCACCCGCGACGGCACCGCCGTCAGGGACTACATCCACGTGGTCGACCTCGCCGACGGCCACATCGCGGCGCTCGAGAAGCTCTTCGCCACCCCTGACATCGGTGCGTCCGTCCGCCGGCCCAATTAACAACTAGCCCAGTGGTGTGATCATTTACCAGATCATTTCCGTTTTGTCAGGCTGTGTGGCGTACAACCTGGGGACGGGGCGCGGGACGACGGTGCTGGAGATGGTGAGCGCGTTCGAGAAGGCATACGGCAAGGTTGATGCGATCTTCTTTGCCCTTGATATTTCGCCTGTCGATTTCGAATGGAAAAGGGATTGAGACTGACGTTTCTGGCTGCAGAAAATCCCGGTGAAGATGTGCCCCAGGAGGCCGGGCGATTCGGAGCAGGTGTACGCGTCCACCGCCAAGGCCGAAGAGGAGCTCGGCTGGAGGTAACCGATCGATCGCCATGAACACTACTAGTCGCAATTGTAGCTTATCGAGCGAGATGGATTAAAAGACGCACGTACGTGCACTCACTGGTGTGCCGCTTTGCTGCTTTGCAGGGCCAAGTACGGGATCGAGGAGATGTGCAGGGACCAGTGGAACTGGGCCAAGAAGAACCCGTATGGCTACTGCGGCAACGCTGCTGAGAACAAAGACTGATTCGGTGGCCCGTCGCGAGCCTTGTAACGTGAAAGAAAAGATGTGTCAATAAGCCCAGGGCATTAAAGTGTGCCCAGAAAATGTTTCCTGTTGTGGTACTATTCGTAAGTTGGAACTTGAGTTGGGTTAGACTGGACTGTCACTGGGCCGGGCTGTTCCTTGGTGAAGAATTTGGTCTGGTTTCGAACATGGGCCGTCATCTGCTTCCTTTTTTTTCAAATGATAGAGCGAGACCGATGAGGCAAATCATTACAAACCTTTTACTGCTTGGAGCAATAGTACTTGCAGGGTGCCTTCGGTTACCTGCATCGTTTTTTGGCACTTTGCATACTTGTCGCAGTTGGGTCTGGTTGAGCATGTGCAGCCAAAAAACCCATCATATGCATGTTTATGGTTGCCTGCATCCCCTCTCCTTGCATCCTAGCAACGGTTCTATGCATTGTGTTTGGTTGCTCGCATTGGCCGTGCTCATACTAGTGCATGTTGTTTGGCTGCATACACTGGACATGATTAAGACTTAACAGCTACACATAACACACAGTGTTACACTAGAGTGCCTCGGCGACAGCGGCGGACGATGGTCGCGGTGCTGCGTGCGACACGACGAGCACGGAGTCGCGGGCGAGCGATCACATAGGCGGTGCGGCGAACTAGTTGCTAGCGTCGTCACTGCAGAGAAAGTCTTTGTGGAGTAATGAATAGGAGGGTGCTGAGGCAGAGGATGATGAAGAAAAAATGTAGTGTTCACGCCATGGCGGAGTCAGTGTAGTAGGACGCGGAGGAGGATGCTAAAAAGAACGGCAATGGCAACGGCTAGCAGGACATGGGACATGAGACCAAGAGGAACGATGATGACCCCGCGAGTGTTGTCGGACACGAGAGAGGAGGTTGAGAGGAACGACGCCGGAGGTGGCTCTAGTGCAACAACAAGCGGGAGAGAACGACGATGGCGACGTCGCCAGTTTAGTAGGACGTGAGCGAGGAGGCCAAGAGGAACGACCTCGCGATGGCTTCAGTGTAGCAGGACATGGGACAGGAGACCGAGAGGAACGACGAGGATCATGCGAGTGTAGTCAGACACCAGAGAGGAGGTTGAGAGGAGCGTCGTTTGCGGTGGCGCTAGTGCGGCAACACGTGGGATATAATGACAATGGCGACGTTGCCAGTGTAGTAGGAAGCGAGCAAGGAGGCCGAGAGGAACGACGCTGACAATGGCTTCAGTGTACCAGGACACGGGAGAGGACGCCAGTGTAGCAGGACACGGGAGAGGAGACTGAGATTAAGGAGTGTCATTAACACATGCCACACGTATGCATATATACGTCTAAAGAGGGTCTAAAGAGGGTAATGTTAGATCTAATCCACGAAACACAAAGAAAAAAGTTTAAAATAAACCTTAAATTTGTGGACGAAAGCTAAATCGAACCCTAAATTCAAATTCTGAAAATCAGCACAACAAACTTTTTGATCCCGGTCTATTTTCAACCTTGAGTAAGTTTCCAAACATGGATTGTCGACATGGCAATGCTAAATGCCGGGATTGTTGGCGGTGGACTCGACTAGGCCGGCCCAACAGGCACTAAGCAAGTTCTTTTTTCCTTGACGAGCTACGTAAAAAGTCTTTCTCTTAAAACGACTCAAGCAGAGTTGAACATGGGACCTGCCAAGAGTTGATCTCATCCCGCTAGCCACTAGAACAAACAACTATTAGTGGTTAAAAAAAGACCCAAACTATTTAAGTACACACCGAAGCATTAACTTTGAAACATTTTGTAGGGGCAAACAAATATTCAAAACATAAACAATTTTGGAAATGTCCGAACATTCTATAAAGTGTGAGCACTTTTTAAAAATTCTGAATACTTTAAGAAAACAACTATTTTTTTTAAAGCAATCAATTCTGAAAAAGCAAACACTTTTTGAAACATAAGGATTTTTGAAGCCTGAAGAAAATTTGGAAGTGCGAACACTTTTTGAAAATTGTAAAAATGGGAACAAATTTTGAACCCTGAACAAATGTGTACGGAAAATGTTTGTGACATCTAATAAATATCATGAGTTTAGATAAATGTATGAGGCATTTAAAAAAATGGATGTACAATGTAAAATAGTATTCATGTGATTCAATTTTTTTTCGAAAAATGTGCTTGTGATGTAAAAAAATGTGTCATACCCTTAAAAGACTATATGTCACATGTGTTTGAAAAAAGTGTATACAATTTAAAAAATGTGTAACAAAAATGTTTGCGTTATGTAAAAAAAAGTGATGTACCCTTTTTTTTGCAATTATGTAAAAAATTGTGCCATACCCTTAAAAGACTATATGTGACATGTGTTTGAAAAAAGTGTATACAATTTAAAAAATGTGTGACCATGTAAAAAAAATGTTCATCTAGTTTATAGAAAGTTCATTGTTGTTAAGAAAATGTAAAACGTGTCTTTAGAAAAATATTACCATGTATTCACAAAATATTGAAAACATGTATTTTAAAACATGTACGTAATATATTGAAAAATGTTGAAAGTGTATCAAAATATATTTCATGTCTGCGCTAAAATTGTACATTGGTTACTGAGAATAATTAGACCTGTGTAACAAAGAAAACTAGTTACCGATAAAGAAACAAAATAAAAGCGAAGAAACAAACAATATGAAGACAATAAAAAAAGAAACAAAAAAAATGAAAAGTGTAACAAAGAAAGAAAAACCAGAGATAAAACAAAGTATAATGAAGAAAAAAATAGAAGAAAATTGATGAAAAACCAAAGAAAAAACAAACAAAAAGAACAAGAAAAGAAAAACAAAGAAAAACTAGAGCAGCGCGAACGACTACATTAATGGGCCGGCCCAATTCAGAGGATACCAGCTAAATCCTCTCAAGGTTCAGAATAGACCAAGATCAGAGAATTTGGTGTGCTGATTTCAGGGATTGAGAGTTTAGGGTCTGATTTAGCTTTCACCTACAAGTTCAAGGTTTATTTTGGACTTGTTTCAAACACAAAATGTGCAACGCGAAAGTCGTGTGAAACTGTGAGACGAAGTAACCGGTCAAAGGAAATTTCAAACGGTCGACGGTGCGCGATGAATTTGAACAAATTCGTCCAAAATAGCTCCAAACATGAACACAAAATTGAACATTTATGGTCAACAAAACTGTTTCAGCCAAACAGCTTCCAGCTTTTCCACAGCTGAAAGTTCACAGCAGCTTTTTCACAGCTCACAGCTCACAGCAGCTTTTACAGAATCTGCAGCTCAACCAAACACAGCCTTTTACAGAAGTGATCACAAAAAGAGAACCAATAATATCGATGTGCATCTTTTTCATGTAGAGCTTATCTTGAATCGAAGCACCATTGTGTAGATTAGAAGGAACAAAGGAAAGAAGATTAGAGAGGGAACTTACTGGAGTTAGGAGAGAAACCAGGTACATGGTGTATATTACTCCCTCCGTTTGAAATCACTTGTCTCGAAAATGGATGTATCTAGAACTAAAATACGTCTAGATACATCCATTTATGCGATAAATAATTCCGAACGGAGGGAGTAGGTCGCATCCTCTCGCGCAAGAGGGCTCACCATGTGCGCTCTATTGTGGCTCGACTCAGCCTGGATCGCTAAATATTAATTTTAACAACTTCTGATTATCGTGCTACTAATATTTTGCTGCACAGAAACAACTTTCTCAGGTGTGGTTCAATTGACAAGTCAACTGCTAAAGCTTATAAATATTCTTTCGCTCCCTTGTGTCGAATCAATAAATTGGGTGAAATACTATTCTCGAAGACTGTTGTGATCCCCTATACTTGTGGGTCATCAGTGAGTCCCGTACATGAGAACGTCCCTGGTTTTGGAAAGGTCCTACCCTTGGTTGTGGTTGATTGATACACCTCGCCTTATCTGGGAGTTGGGGTTGTCGAGGAACTCCAATCCTCCTTTTGTCACTTGTCTGAGGATCCAACAGTTCCTGTGTTTGTGCGTGGACAGTTTATCTAAAGAGGTGCAGTGACTTGCGCATGGTTCATCGAGTACAATATCCAGTAGAGATTTAGTTCCGCCACTGCTCAACCGATTTTTCTTCCGTGCAAGTTGATCGTCAAGCTTATCGGTGTTGTTGCGCTTGGACCATCGATTAGGGCCTGGGCGCCTACTTCCTTCTTCTGCTTCGATTAACTCCGAGCTATGGTTCTGGCAACGTTGATTGGCTATCCAGGCGTTCTCCATGGTGCACTATTTTGTTACTAGGTCAGAGAGTTCGGTGAACGTCCTCAGACGATGTTGAAAGACCTCTCTCTTGATCCCCTCATCGTAAACATTGAGGCGGAATGCAATTATGGCTTCCTGATCTGTGCAATCCAGAATTTCAATTTTTTTGTGAACAAAAAACAGGTCCCGAATTGCCGAGTCATCATATTTGTGTTTTGCGCAACAAGGGCCAAATCCTAGATCTCAGTTGGCCCGGTTTTGTTTGGGCAGTACCCGACATGGGTAGTGGGTGGGAGCAAAATTTTCATTCCGATCCGATTTTGACATCGTTCTCCCAGATGAGTTCTCCCAAGGTCATTCTAACGTCGATCCTACTCATTTTTGCGAGGCCTGGCTTGCCTGGCCACAGTATTCTACTGTCGGATCCGAGCTCCAGGCTTGGTTTGGTAAGGTGCAACTTCTGTCCCATGCCCGATAGAACGCCAATGCTTGGGTTCAAGCCGCCTACTGTTCCTCGGTCAGATCTAAAGTCACAAAGAAGGGGATCACAACAGGATCTGATTTGTCGACCTCGATATCTTGACAAGGGATTGGAGTTTGAATCTTCTCCGATGGTTTGGTCCACCCGAGGTGCGGTGCAGAAGTTGTGCTAGCGCCGATGTGATCATCGGTTGTTGATGCCATCGAACCGCATTGGCTACACCAAGGGACCTACATGGGCACCAATGATGGAGTCGAATCCGATAGATTTTGGGTAGGGGGCCCCGAGCTGGTAGTCTTTGCATGATGGTAACAGAGACACATGATTTTACCCATGTTCGGGCTCTCTCTAAGAGATAAGACCTTGCGTCCTTCTTTGATTGTATTGATTGATGATATACGGAGTACAGCTTGATCTACCATGAGACCGAGTATGAATAAGTTGGTCTCTACGGTCTACACCCCTTAGCTTATATGACACCGGGGTACCTAGGGTTACACATAGGTCGGTTACATCTAATGATAAACATGCCAAAGATTGCCTCCGAGTCTTGAAGTACATGCCAAGTGTTTGGAAGATTCCATATTGATTCCTCCGGGGAGGGGAGGGGGCGACGACTTTGGCCCACTGGTTGGTTACTTTGGGGTTCCTCAGCCCAGCCCACATGGTCAGGTGCAGACATGGTTAACACCCCCTTATCCGGGACACCATCACTTCCCCCAACGAAAAGAAGGAAGCTAGGGACGAGAAGGAGTAGTGCGACTTGCAGCGCTCGTATGGCCACAGGTGGCAGTATTGTATCGCACACCTGGGTAGTCAAGACGGTTAGAAGGAATCCGAGATCACACGGAATCCACGAACCACGACCATGGAAGGCGAAGATGGGTAGTCGCGTGTCCCTGCAAAAGATCAAAATTGGAAATTAAGCATGAGGAGAGAGGATTCAGGGCAAAAAAAGGTGTATAGGATCAATGGATGGCTCACCAGCAGCGACTGGCGCAATGTTAGAGGTCAACGTGCTAACAATGTCTATTAAAAATTCAGCGGAGCATTTTTGCTCGAACGACTAGCCATGACATCGGTCTGAATCGCTTGCACCAAAGCGATATTTTTTCTTTCAAGAGGAATAGCTATCGACTGGTCTCACAACTACCGATGGAACACCTCTATCGCAGGTCGAACAGTTGATGGATCCTAGCATGTGTAGCCAGTTGGGCCAGGAGGACTAGTTTTTAGCTAAAAATGCCTAGTTAGCTAGGGACCTCAATTTTTTCCTTTGGAGAAGCAACTCTTTAGGACAACATATCTAATAACATAAAATACCGCAATCACGAAAACGAACGGTTAGAAACAATGAGGTGACAAAAGGGTTGAGATTTGCCTCGATTTTACTGTCCTAAACTACAAAATGGCGTGGCGCATAAACATGAAGAGATATGCAGTATAGTTATCAAAATGTCTTGTACAAGTCCTATTAATGGGATGGACAAATTTTACACACATAAAATACCCATGAAAGAATGCATTCCCTCTGTTCGAAAATATAAGTGTGACGTTTTATGGTATACATTCCCTTTTCACATGAGAGGTAAGAGTATAAAAGAGATTTGAGCTGTTGGTCTCTCTTAACCTCCCCTTTGGCTCCAAGTCGTTTTTAGAGATTTTAATAAAAACTACATATGAATATATATAGATATTTTATAATATAAATTCACTTATTTTACATAGTCTGCATTGGAATCTCTAAAAAGACTTGTATTCGGATAGTGGACTGACAAAAATAGCACAAATACCAAGTACAAATATCAGAAGATCAGAGAACGTTCTTTCCAATGGTAGGCTGACAAAAAAGCACAAAAATCAATTCATATCGAAGCTTAGAGAACCTTCTTCGAATAGTAGGGTGACCAAAAATGCACAAATACCAAGCATCCGACGCATAAATCCAGGTCCCCCTCGCAAAACAAAATCTTATCCATACCACCGGCGGGATGGTCGACACGTGCTCGCATCCAGCCTGGCACAAGCCCGCGCGGACCTGAACCTTCCAGAAAGCCGAAGGGCGACAAGCCATCGAAGTTTCTCGCACTTTCCCAACCCCTCGGCCCCACCGCACCCATGCCGCGGGCCACCCCGCAATAGAACCAAATCTCGCCCGAAGGCCATCCGGGCCGTCCGCTGCCACCACCAGATGCCCATCCGACAGCCGGGTGCGGCCGCTCGGCGGAAGATATCCATGCGTGCCGGGTCCACCCCGCCGCGGCTTTCTCGGTACGAGTGGTGTGCGTCGTGTCGCGGTCGAGAAAATTTATTTTTATCAAAGTGCGTTTTCTTTTGCCCCTCGCCTTTCTCTCCATTTTTTCATTTCTCTTATTTTTATCGTCCTTCTCCTCCTCCCGTTGGGTATAAGTCTGATAATCCCGCGGGCGAAGCTTCCAGAAGGCTTCTTCCGTACGTTCCTTTCTTTGGTGAGGTGGCCCTCTACCGCATCTGGAAGCTACTACGGGGTTCCCCGGGCCAGATCCGGCCGGGAGGGGCAGAGGAGGCGCCGGCGTGATGTCGGCCGAGCATGGCGCTGCGGCGGCGGACGGGGCTGGGGCGGAGCCTCCTCTCCCGGCGCCGATGCCGGGGCTGGCGACGTCGGCGGACGCGGCGGGGCAGAGGTCCCTGCCGACGCCGTTCCTGACCAAGACGTACCAGCTCGTCGAGGACCCGGCGGTGGACGACGTGATCTCGTGGGGCGAGGACGGGTCGACGTTCGTGGTGTGGCGGCCGGCGGAGTTCGCCCGGGACCTGCTCCCCAAGTACTTCAAGCACAACAACTTCTCTAGCTTCGTGCGGCAGCTCAACACCTACGTACGTGCGCTCGCTCGATGGGTTCGGTTGGTTGATTCCTCGGGCTCGGGTTGGGATTTGGCCTTTCTGGATTTTTGGCGTGGAATGCCCATGTCGTTGATCCTTGGATTTTGCTTGCTGTGGCGTATAGGGATTTAGGAAGATCGTGCCGGACCGGTGGGAGTTCGCCAACGACTGCTTCCGGCGAGGCGAGAAGCGCCTGCTCTGCGACATACACCGCCGGAAGGTGGTCCAGTCGGCCGGGCTTGCTGCTGCGGCTGCCGCCGCCGCGGCTGGGGCGGTCACGGTTGCCACTGCGGCGATCCCTATGGCGCTGCCGGTTACGCGCTCCGGCTCGCCGGAGCCGCAGCTCTCCTCCGAGGAGCAGGTTCTGTCGTCCAACTCGGGATCCGCGGAGGAGCTCCCGCTGGCCGCACCGTCCGGCTCAGGCTCCGGCCTGGGCGGCGCCGCTGCCGGCTCCTCGTCCGGCGATATGGGCGAGGAGAACGACCGGCTGCGGCGGGATAACGCGCGGTTGACCCGCGAGCTGGGGCAGATGAAGAAGCTGTGCAACAACATCGTGAGCCTCATGTCCAAGTTCGCCTCGAGCCAGCAGCCGGACGGGGGCCCCGGGTCGCTGTCGTCCGTGGTGAACTGCTCGGGCGAGTCGGCGCTGGCCCCTCCGCCGCCGCTCCCCGCGGGGATACTGGACCTGATGCCATCGTGCTCAGCGCTGGCCACGGCCGCCGGCCTCGCCGTCGACGGCGGGCCGGAGACGGACGCGAGGCTGTTCGGCGTCTCCATCGGGCTCAAGCGAGCGCGAGACGAGGAAGAAGACGGCGACGGCGAGGAGCTTCCTAACGGCGACGGCGCGGGCGTGAAGCCGGAGGAGGCAGCGGAGCGGCGGGCCGACGGCGGCAGCGAGGATCGGCAGTCGTGGCCGATATACCGGCCCAAGCCCGTGTACCGGGCCTGCAACGGGCAGGACGGGGCCGGGGCCGGGGCCGGTTCCGGGTCAGACCAGGACAGATCCAACTCGAGGTGAGTGGACGATGTTGTAGAAGCTTCGAGCACCCACTAATTATCAATCACCACCAAATAATATACTACTGTAAGCATCACTAGAGTCGTGATAGGATCTTGCATTACTTTGCTAGCTGGTGGGGAGCTCGGCTGCCCCCTCTACCCCTGTAATTGTGATGTTCCTGTTTCATTTGATCTATAATATGTGTTGTGTAATCTGTCGTGGTAGAGCGTACCGCAGAAATGAAAAGGTGCATTCCCGGTAGGCTGATCGGCCATTTCATATGCTGTATGTAAATAGCCCCTTCCTGCTTGTGCTAGAAGTGTAACTACGATTTGCTCCGCTCACAAGTGGTATTATTATTATTTTTTGATAACTTTCATAAGTGGTATTTTAGTCAGCTGCGTGGGCGATAGCTGTAGACGGTAGCGGGGTTTGGCGGCCAGATATATATGGTGTAGGTGCTAGTCATGTTCAGACGGGTCAATGCGAATGGTACACGTGCGGTGTGCGACTCAGGGGTTTGGTTCCAACTCAAAAGAAAAAAAAAACAGGGGCTTGGTTTGGTTTGGGTCGGTTTGGTCTGGTCTTGCCGGGCACGTCACCGGAGCACTCGCTAGAAGGCGCGCGCGGAATGCGCCCCTTTGTTTGTTCGCTCTCGGCAACGGATGGGGCGGAGACGGCGACGCGCCGTCCAATCGCTGCGGGTCAGGTGAAGCAACGTGCGCTGCCTTTTTGCCCGGTTGTTCTCTTCTCTCTCTTCCGTGCCGTCTCCGCCATTTTTTTTCTTTCTGACGAGAAGGTGTGGTAGTACTATAAAAAATCTCCGCGCCAGAGGGACAGCTGCTGTGTCGCTACTCGCCGGTGGAGTCCGTTCCGTCCGGGATCTCCAAAAAATCTGGCGCCGGGGTTCTGGTAGAGTGGACCACGGCGCATCGGCGTATGGGTTCTTGCTAGAAACTTCAGGCGCTCTTGGCCCGGCGTGACGGAACAGACACTACTTTGTGCGTAGCCTTTGTGTGGACTAGCCCGGCTAGGAACGACGGACGCCTTCCCTTCTAGACAGTTCGCCCACCCTGCATCTTTTTGGAATGTTCGCTGCCCGAACAATGAAGAAAACGGCTGATACATGACAAAGTCCCCGCACCGCACGGCATGCTCCTTCCCGGACGCATGCCTTGGCTCATTTTGACTACTTTGATACTCTGCTTATTTTGCTCAACTGCAAGTGTTCATTTTCTTAGGCCAACTTCACCGCACGGCCTCAAATCGGACGTTCGAATTTGTCCGCTTTTTGTCTGTTTGGGGTAAAAAACGGACACGCATGTCCGGTTTGGGTCGTCTGCGGATTTGTGCACCCAATGGGATGACCAACCTCAAACTGTCCGGCCGCGCCTCCATCACCTTTGAGCTCGCGCGCCCGCCACGCCGCCCGCGCCCAACCGGCCACCCGCGCTCGCGCCAGCAAGCTGCAAGCTAGCAAGCGCAGGCGGCGGCTCGCTAGCTAACTACTCCCTCCGTTCCAAAATAGATGACCCAACTTTATACTAAAGTTAGTACAAAGTTGAGTCATCTATTTTGAAACGGAGGGAGTAGTTAGCAAGCACGCACGTACGCGGCTGACTAACTAGCTAGCAAGCAAGCCCCCTGCTGTGCTCGCATGCGCTCCGCCGCCGTGTGCTCGCCCAAGCCATGCCTGCCCAGCCGTGAAGCACCCGCGCCATGTAGCTCGCCCGCACACCGGCAGCTGCAGCTGCAGCAGACCCTGCTCGCTCGCCACCCTGTAGCAGCGCGCGTCGTTACTTGCAGCTGTGCCCTGCCGCCCGCCCGCGGGTTCGTATTTGTGCCGCCGCCCGCGCGCTCTGCTTCGCCACTTCCGCCCCTCGCGCCGCACTCGCCCGCCCTTGCTCTCCGCCGAGCTCACCGCGCCCGCGCCTGCTCTTCGTCGAGCATGCCGCGCCCCGCCGAGCTCGCCCGCCCGCCCACGCCCTCGCCTGCTCGCGCGCGCCTGACCTCGCCTGCCTCAGCCTCGCCCTCCCGCCCTCGCCTGCCCGCCGCACGCCAAGCCAACGTCACCGAGCTCCGCCCCGCGTCCACGGCCCCCGCCAGCACGCCCTCGCCCACCAGAGCTCGGTCCCGCGCCTGCCAGATTCGCCTGCGCCGAGCTCACCCGCCGCTTGCTTCGCGCCTGCACCCCGCTCTGGCCGCCGCCAGCGCCGCGCCGCGTCCCGCTCCGGCCGCCACACCAGCGCCCCGCTCCGGCCGACGCCGCGCCGCTCCGATAGACAAGCCCGTGGCTGCATGCGTTGGTGGGTGGGCGGACATGGTGGGCCAGGGGAGAGAAAAGAGAGAGAGGGTGACATGTGGGGCACGCCCGGACACAGCGGACGAGAGGACGCGGAGGCGTCCATTTTCTGTCCGCTTTTGCCTCAAATCCAGACCAACTTTGGGCCAGAGATGGGGTGAAACGGACACGAAGCAGACGAAAAAGTAAAATGGGGTCTGCCGCTGGGTCGTTGCATGTGTCCGCTTTTACCCAAACGGCGTCCGGCGGACAAGATAGGGTTCTGCGGTGGAGATGGCCTTACATTCTATATTAACATTTTAGGGGGTGTTTGTTTCCAAGGACTTTTTGGTGTAGGGACTAGAAAAAGTCTCTCTTAGAGACTTTTTAACCAAACATGAGGGACTACTAGGGACTAAAAGTTGCTTTTTGGGACTAAATGAAGAAGACTCTCAAGGAGAGTCTTTTTTGGACTTTTTCAACAATGCCCCTTCCTGCACCCGTTGCCCCGCCGCCCCATGGTGTTATTTGGTTGTTATTTTTCTGTATACTAGGGGTAACATGGTCTTTTACATGTCATTTAATAACCTCTAGGGAGGGACTAGGGACTTTTTAGTCCCTGGAAACAAATAGGAAGGGACTTTTTAGGGACCAGGGACCTTTTAGTTGGGATTAGAAAAAGTCCTAGGACTTGAGAACCAAATAGGGTCTTATTCAATCTGGGGCCACTATTCCAAGGGGCAAACTGGGCAGGACAGCCATCTTAAATACTCCCTCCATCTAGGTGTGTAAGTCACCTTACGAAAACCAAATAATCCCAAAACACTTAGGCACGGTACATTAACTCCCTCCTCGTTTATTGTTTTGTGACATATCAACCAATAAGAGATGTGGGCCGTGCATGCTTTCAATGACTTGAAACTACCAAAGATGACATGCAGTGGTTAGTTCATTGCATGCAACGCTATTAATTAGCAAAAAGACATTAAGTTTTCTCGTTTTCCTCTCCGCCTTGGTCGCGGTGCACAACGTAAGATGACTTACACACCTAGACGGAGGGAGTACGCTTGTTTCTTTTTATATATATATATAGAAAAAAGTGAAGAGGTTTACCCTTTGAAAAACTACTGCTGGGTTAAGCTGAGAGGTTTTCAATACATTCAATTATTGGTGGTAACTTGTGATTACTTGATCTTGTGGTTGTGCCCGCACACCCGCAACGATCTTGTAGTCCCTGGAAGGGTTCATCATTTATGGCAAATTATTTTTGCCTGCTTGCAAACCTTTAGAAGAGGGCACATTTGGCGAGTTGGATCAGGCAGCCAAATTATCATTAGGAAGGCCACCCGGTCCCTGGAAGTCCTTCTAGGAGCAAGTATAATAAGGTGACGTAGGTGGGCTGTAAGACTTTAAATATATTACATTTTTGCTGAGTTGGATGAGAGAGAAGAGGAGTGGGCTCTATAGCACGAGCTCCAAGAAGCTAGGTGAGAATGTATGGTGGGTCATGTGGTAATAAAGTAGTACTTCTTTGTAGTCCACTGATATACATGTTGACTATTATATTGGCTATAAATGACATGGCAAGGTGTTATAGCCATTAGTTGGCTATATTAGTAACCATGCTCTATGAAAGTTTTGACGAGCAAGGGGCTGAGAAACAGTTGATGAACTTATTAATCCAATGGCTGGCGTGTGGGATGGAGATACTATCGTAGACATTTTCTTATTGGTTGATGTTGAAAGAATTCTCAGAACCCCATTGAATGCATATTTGGGTGCGGATTCTGTTGTCTGGAATAAAACCCACACATACTCCTTTTAGACCAGATTTGCATACTACTCCCTCCGTCTAGGTGTGTAAGTTATCTTACGAAAACCAAATAATCCTAAAACACTTAGGCGCGGTGCATTAACTTCTACCTCGTTTCTTATTTATTGACATATCAACCAATAAGAGTTGTGGGGTGTGCATGCTTTTAATGACTTGAGACTACCAAACACGACAAGCAGTGGTTTAGTTCATTGCATGCAATGCTATTAATTAGCAAATAAACATTAAATTCTCTCGTTTTTCCCTTCTTCTTGGTCACGGTGCACAACCTAAGATGACATTCACCTAGACGGAGGGAGTATGTTGAATCGGAGCATCAATTTACCAACTGAGTAAAAAATGATGATGTTGGCTCTTGAGCAACAATCTTGTACCAAGCAAAATTAAAATATTTCGGTGGAAAGCTTTACATGGAATTATATCAGGCATGTGTGTGCTTGCGAATCGCCATATCCCAGCAATGGAGGGGTAGAAGATGTTCGATACCTTATGTTCACGTGCCAGCGGTAAAAATGTTTGGAAGGCTTTGGATCTAAATAAAGTGATTGAACAAGCATTAACTATGGATAGAACGGGAAGTGTGACTCTTGCGCTTCTAGGGGTTGTTTGGAGGAAGCCCCCGCCAGCCCCGCCAGCCCCGCCAAAGTTGGGCGCGCCAATTATTTGGCGAGGAAATCGGCACCCTAGTTTGACCGTCGCGCTGACACAGAATCTGAACCGCAAAGGCAAAAAATTGGCGTGGATGGAAAGATTGGGCCACCATCCAAACATGAGCCAAGGCTCTCAGTCAGCGCTAAAAATTTGGAAGGGGAACTCTCAGCCACAATCCAAACAGCCTCCTGCTCAGAGAGTAGGGTCGTCCGTCCACTTGATTTTCTCGGCTTGCATGAAGTCATTCTTGTAGGGTTGTGGTGATGGTGTCCTGGACTAAGGGGTGCTTGCCACGTAGGCTCCCGTTCACATGGGTTGACCGAGGACTGCTACTTGTGAGTTACGTTGGGATTTTCCCCGAAGAGGAAGGGTGAAGCAATATAGTAGCGGTAAGTATTTCCCTCAGTGAGAACCAAGGTTTATCGAACAATAGGCGAACCACACAAATTCCCGTCTTCTGCACCTACACACACAAAAGCAAACACTTGCACCTACGCATGCAAGAGGGTTGTCAATCCCCTGAACTCGTTACTTATAAGGATGAATTATTATAGTGATAGAAAGATAAAAAGAAAGTAAAATAAAAAGAATAGAACTACCACAAGATATTTTTGGTTTTTAGTAATATGATTAAGTAGACCCGGGGCGATAGTTTTCACCAGAGGCTTCTCTCTCGAACAAATAACATACGGTGGGTAAACAAATTACTGTTGGACAATTGATAGAAAAGTGCATAGTTCTGATGTTATTCATGACAATGATCACATATATATGCATCACGTCCGTGATAAGTAGACCGACTCCTGTCTGCATCTACTACTATTACTCCACCAATCGACCGCTTTCCAGCATGCATCTATGGTATTAAGTTTATGACAAACAGAGTAACACCTTAAGCAAGATGAGATGATGTAGACAAAGTAAACTCAAGCAATATGAATAAACTCCATCGTTTATCCTTAGTAGCAACAATACAATACGCGCCACGCTACCCATTCTGTCATGAGTGAGGAAATCACAAGATTGAACCCACTACAATGAACCTCTCCCATTGAGGATAAATTAGTCTAGTTGGCCAAACCAAACGGATAGATCGGGAGAAATACAAAGCTATCATAATCATGCATAATAAAGTTTAGAAAAAAACTCAATTGCTTTAAATGAATAATCTAATCATAAACCCACAATTCATCGGATCCCAACAAACACCCCCACAAAAGAAGATTACATCGGATAGAACTCCAAGGAGATCGTGGAGAACATTGTATTGAAGATCAAAGAGAAGAAGCCATCAAGCTACTAGCTATGGACCGTAGGTCTGTGGTGAACTACTAACACACCATCGGTAGGGAAGCAAGGTTGATGTAGAAGCCCTCAGTGATCGATTCCCCTCCGGTGAAGTATCGGAAAAGGCCTCCAGATGGGATCGCGGAAGAACAGAAGCTTGAGGCGGCGAAAATATTGTTTCGGGTGGCTCTTTGGGGGTTTCTCAATATTTGAGAATTTATAGAAGTGAAATTAGGCAAACAAAGCCACGTGGGGCCCACAAGGTAACAGGGAGTGCCCTATTGCTTTGTCGTCCCCTTGTTTGTCGTCTGGTCTCCTCCCGAAGCTTCTACAGTCTCTTCTGTCCAGAAAAAAATCGTCAAAAAGTTTCGTAAAATTTGGACTCCGTTTGGTACTGATTTTTTGAAAAACCAAAAAAAAGAAGAAAAAAAGAAAACAACTGGCACTAGGCACTGGGTTAATAGGTTAGTTCCCAAAAATGATATAAAATTGCATATAAGAGCATATAGAGCATTCAAGGTTGATAATATAATAGCATGAAACAATAAAAAAATATAGATCCGTTGGAGACATATCAAGGAACCCTATGATGATCAACCAGTGGACCACATTTGTCAGCCAAGGAGCACTAAGATGGATATCTTCCGAAGACTTGGCACGTACTCCAAGACTTAGAGGTTGTCTTCGTCATGATGTAACTGACCTGTGTGTAGACCCTAGGCACCTTCGGTATCTATATAAATCGAGGGGTGAGGACCGTAGACGACAACCTCATACATAAGCGATCTAGTGGTAGATCAATTTGTAACTTATACTCCCTCAAAATCAGTACAATCAAGTAGGATGTAGGATATTATGTTTTCGAGAGAGCCCGAACCTAGGTAAAGCCCTGTGTAGTGGCGGAGCTTGGCTCACATATTAGGAGGGGCAAATGGGCTGGGGGAGACCAACATCATGCTTAGGCCGGATTTGAGTGATTATATGTGCAATTTACTGATGATAATATGAACAACCCTCCTGGGCTAGGGGGCGATGGCCCGGGTTGGTCTCCACAAAGCTCCGCCACTATCCCATGTGTCTCCTATTACCATCGCACCAGGCTACTAGCTCGGGACCCCCTACCCAAGATTTGCTGGTTTTGACTCCATCACGTGATACATATGGTGGCAACATAGAGAAGCGCTCAAGGGCGAAGGGATTGATAGTCTGGCTAGATCAACCTTAGCTATACATGCAATAACTTCAAATTCAGCCTCGGCAATTGGAATGGTCCGGATCAGGAAGGACAAGTGGTCCAAGCCTTCAACAAACTCATATAAAGTGAATGTTGATGCTTGCTATTTTGATGATGGTATATGAGTGACATTGACCGTTCTTCGCAATCACCACGGCGAGGCGCTGACAAGTATATCTTGCTTCATAGACCATGTTATGGATGCTCCAACGCTGAGGCTTTGGTAATAAAGAATGGATTGGAATTGGCTGGTCGACTTGGCTGTTCAATGTTCACGGTGGAATCTGATTGTCTTGAGCAAGCTTTTAAATCTAGGCCGATACAACCGATATATAGGCCGATATATCACTTTTGGGGCTCTACCGATATAAACTTAGCATATCATTTTGTACATACCATTTTCAAACATATCATCCGATATGGACCGAAATATCAACCGATTTGGCCGATATCTAGCCCGATATGTCCACCGATATAGAACAATAGGGAGATGACAACAATTCTTTATTAGAAAGCAGTGAAATAAGATTATGCATTTACAACTTCATTATATATTATCAAAGTCATGCACAATGTTTCGTACAAATGCATATATATTGTATTGTTGTTAATCATAGAGCAAGGACTTTGTGAATCTTTCCTTAATAGTTTCTTAAACAACAAGTTAATAAACTAGGAATCTAAAGATGTTATGTTAAAGCATTTACATCATACACTTTTTTTTTACTAAAATACATGTTTTGAACAAGAATCTTGAAAACAAATAGACATGTTTTCTCCAATATGTCTACATAGCATCTGATATATCACCCGATATCCGACATCCGATACGTCGAAGCCAAACCGATATGAACCTGATATCCGATATTTTGAAGCTTGGTCTTGAGATCGTTCAAGCTTGCAATGGTGATTTACGAACATGGAGTCCATACTCTTCAATTCTTGCCCAGTGCTTTCATTTAGCCCATAGGATTGGTTCAGTATCCTCTATGCATTGTCCAAGGGAAGCAAACAACGTGGCACACTCATTAGCTAGGAAATCTTATGATACAAATTGTGTTTATTCTTGGGATGGTGATCCTCCAAATTTTTTATTAGCTGAACTGATTCGTGATGTAACTATAATTTGATGTTAACAAAGTGTGCCACACCTTAAAAAATATCTTGTAGCTTGTGCCTCCTCATCTCTTGGCGGGCGAAATTCATGATCCTATAGGTTTGGGCGGCTGTGTTGTCTCCATCGTCGTATTCTCTCTTTGGGGCATCATCTTGGAGATCTTGGTCCCATTTGTACTTCCTGCAGGCTATACGTGCTTGACCGACAGTAAATTTGGTGTGGCATTGTGACTCTTGTGGGAATAGTGATGGTGGCAAGTGGAGCAGGGTCGCGACATGTCCTTGGTCATCAACTGTTCATCGTGTCCTTGAGCATGAAGTCTGAGCTGTAGTTTCACAGGCAACACAATGGCAAGTGAGGTTGTGTTAGACTGGCCCACCCCCACATGAACATGGGCAAGCACCCTTCCTGTTCGCATGAGGCATGGTACTGTAGTGCTCTGATCGAGGGATCTAAGAATCTCTCCTATCTAAAAAGAACTTGGGCACCTCCAATGCGGAATACCAATGTCTGGACTAGACTGTTCGAACAGTTTTTTCCATTCCACGACGGTCATGAAAAAATTCTGGACCTGTCCGGACATTCAAAATCCCATAAACTGAAACCAAATTAAGGGGCGGGTTGGGGTTGTTCGGACGTCTGCCACATAGGCCTTTGGCAAGCGGCACAACATAAAAAAACTCTGTCTACTCTACCTAGATCTTGCTCCGTTCCTCTTGTCGCATTAATGCCGATCAGAGTGGACGCAAATGAATGAGACGAACAGATAGATTCCTACACGCATTCAAGCCTGCTGTCCGGCCAGAAAACATTTCCTCACATTCACGCCTACACGCCGCCCGAGAAGCCTACTCGCCTCGCTGCCCGCATTGAAGCGGAGCCGGTCCGCGTGCCCCGGCTCCATTAGTTTATCACACGTGGCAACTTTGTTGTCAAAATAGGCATGAAGTGGCATGAAAATCACCTTCAATGAGGGATGTAAAAAAGCCATACATGTTTGCATCACAATTTAAATTGAATGCAAGAAGAACATATGTTGTTTATATGAATGTGTGGAATTAGACTGGTTAGTATTTCTAGCTGATACGGTGAAAACAACAAGCATAATCACTAACATTCTTTGTTCATAGAACTTTAATTTACATATATCTGACTTGTGCACATGGATGGCAGACACTACAAAGAAATGTTTTAGTTGACCTACTGACGTATGATGGGAATTCATGGTGGTGTATGTGAATATCTTAGCCGCATCAAGGAAAAAATGATTTCAAAGAAAAAGTTGTGGTGAACTTGGCTATCACACTGCAAACTTGCTTGCTTTAATCTGATGAAGGGTTCTATTGTCATTTTGTGCATGCTTACTTTGATATGTTATGCAGAATTGATGCTAGCTTATATATCTCAATGTTGCTCAAAACAACATGTTTATAAGATGTGCAGAGCTTAATGAAACAATCCACACCAACAACCAAAGCCAACAAGCCACCACTCAAACCGCTTTCTCCATCTAAGCTTAAGTAGATTAAAGTATCTCGTGATTACTTACCATGTTTTATAACGATGATCTTTTTTGAGTTGAAATTTTGCGGCTTCTATGGCAACACATGAGCACAAACTGTAAAGGCAAAAGCATTTTTTAGAACAGGCAAAATCATATGATTCATGCACCCCTGGACCCTCATGGATCGGACTACGTACGAGATGAAGAGGATTTTTTTGGGTTTTTTGCAATGGTTGCTCTCGTTTTATTGTTTTCCCCCGCCGAATCCTCTACTAGGTTTTACCGTTTATCTTATAGTTTTTATTTTCTATTTTCTATTTTTCATATTCATTTATCTTAATCTTGTTTTCCCACCTTTTCTTTTTTTCTTCCTTTTTTATTCATGAATATTTATAAACCTCATGAACATTTTTTATTTCATCTAAACTTTTTTCGATTGGTGATTATTTTTTAAATCTCAAAATTCTTAGAAAAATATGAACATTTCATAAAATTTCATGATATTTAAAAAAGGTTCATGTGTGTAAAGATAAGATCCTCGCATTTTAAAATAATGTTCACGAAATGTAAACATCTGTTGCCACAATTTTTTTACAAATGTTCATAGCATATAAAACAAATTCTGACATTTTTTAAAATGTTCATCACACTTAAAAAATGTACACACATTTTAGAGAAAAATCATGAAAATGTACAATTTTATTCGCTCAATTTATGTTTGCACACTAAAACCGGGTGGATTACTGTAACGCCCGGATAATCAAGCTACAGTAATCACACGCTAATGGTGCCACGTCACCACAGTTACTGTTGCTAATCTACCGTTAGGTCAAACCGTTTCAAAATTCAAATTTAAATTAATGTCGACAATAAAAGTTTTTCAAAATTTAAAACAAAAATGTTCGGGAGATGCCATATTTTGCATATGTGAATATGGTGTAATAAACACATTTTTATAAAATGCCTAGATAAATTAAAATGATTTAACATAGAAAAGAAAATAAATAAAAGAAAAGAAATTACAAAACAGAAAAAAAGAGAAAACCCCCTGGGCCGTGGCCCAACTGGGCCAACCCATCAGGCCTAGCCGGCCACCCACTCCCCCGGTCGCCTCCCTCCTCCTTGTTCACCCGACCCAGCGACCGCGCTCGCCGGTCGCCGCCGAACCCTCTCGCCGTCCCCGTCGGGGAAGGGATAAGGGCAACGCCCTGCATCCCCTGGCCCCCTGGCCCCACTCCCCCTCGACGCCCCCTCCCAGATCCACTTCTCCTCCGTCTCCGATCCCCTTCCCCACCTCGCCCGAACGCCACCATCGCTATGACTGCGACCTAGCCACGGCCACCGTGCCCGTCCCACAGTCCCACTGTGTCCCCGAGGATCACCGCCCTCCGCTACCTCGATTGTCGCAACGCGTGGGAGCCCGGAGCCACCGCAGCGCCCACGTCGTCACCATCTTCCTCCTTTGCTCCGACAAGCTTCGCCGCTGATTCCGCCGCACCGAGCCCTCCTCGAGCACGCTTGAGCACATCTGCAGGAGCACTGTGAGCCCCGCCCCCTTTCCCCCCTCTCCTCGCGCTTCTCTTCTTGCCCCGTAGCTGCTCCCACCGTCGTGCCCGAGCTCGTCGCCGCGGTGGTGCTCGCCGCCATGGCCACGGCTCGCAGAGCTCGCGGCCGACCACCCCGCCGTGCTCAGCACCTCCGCCCGCGCCCACTGCACGCGCCTGCTACTCCTCCCGCTCCCCCTGGCGCCGTCCTCGACGGGCCAGTGCTTCGGCCGCCGCCGCGAGCTCGTCTCCGGTGAGCTCGTCGCCTCCCGCCTACTTTCGACTGCGGCAGTGGATGCGCGCGAGCACCAGCCGCCCGTAGAGCCGCTCCGCGCGGCAAGCCGTGTCCCGAAGCCCCATCGCCGTCGAGCGCCCGAAGGCCACCGCCGCCCGTGCTCCACGCCGACGCCGTTTCCGGCCGCCCCGGGGCCGGCCACCACCGCGGTTAGCCGCGGCTCGCCGCTCCCGTTCGAACGGCGTCGGCCGCGTCCATTTTGGCCGCCGAACGGCGAATCCCGACGCACGGCCGCACCCTCCGCCGCGTTTTGGCTCGCCGGAGCCAACTCCGGCGCCGGCCGCCGACGTGGCTGGCCTGGGGCCACCCCAGAGCCACTGCCAGTGGGCCCCGTGGGTCCCAGTTGACTGGGTTGACCCAGTCAACTGCTGACTGGGCAGGCCCCAGCCACTGACGTGCGGGCCCCACCGCTTAATCCTATAATTAAAACATTTTAATAATTAAAACTAATTAGTTTAGTTGATTAGACAATGACAGGTGGGGTCCAGTAGTTAACTAATCTAAATTTAGTTAGTTTAAACATCTGTTAGTCCACTGTCTATGACAGGTAGGACCCACTGGTCAGTTTGACCTGGTCAACCGCTCTGTTGACTGCTGAGGTCATCATCACGTCATGCTGACGTCATATTTCCTTTTCTGTTAAATTAAGTAATTCCAGGAAATGATTAAATCTTTAAAAAAATCATATAAAATAAACCGTAGCTCGGATGGAAAAACTGTGTACATGAAAGTTGCACAGAACGACGAGACGAATCCGAATACGTAGTCCGTTTGTCAGCCACACGTTCCTAGCATAGCGAACGTGGAACTTTTCCCCTCCGGTCCGTCTGTCCGAAAACGCGAAACATCGGGAATACTTTCCCGGATGTTCCCCCCTTCGCCGGTACCACCTACTGTCGCGTTAGGGCACACCTAGCACCGCTCATTGTCATGTCACGCATCGTCATGCTTATGTTTGCATTGTATTTACTGTTTCTTCCCCCCTCTTCTCTCTGGTAGACTACGAGACCGACGCAGCTGCTGCCCAGTTCGACTACGGAGTTGACGACCCCTCCTACTTGCCAGAGCAACCAGGCAAGCCCCCCCCCCCCTTGATCACCAGATATCGCCTATTCTTCTCTATACTGCTTGCATTAGAGTAGCGTAGGATGTTACTACTTTCCGTTAATCCTATACTGATGCATAGCCTGCCCTTGCTTCTACTGTTGTTACCTTTACCTGCAATCCTACATGCTTAGTATAGGGTGCTAGTTTTCCATCAGTGGCCTTACTTTCTTGTCCGTCTGCTGTGCTATACTATCGGGCCGTGATCACCTGGGCGGTGATCACGGGTATATACTTATATACTCTATACATGACACAGGTGGTGACTAAAGTCGTGTCGGCTCGTAGGAGTACCCGCAAGTGGATCTTTGTGGCGGAGCGACAGGGCAGGTTGAGACCACCTAGGTGAGAGGTGGGCCTGGCCCTGGACGGCGTTCGCGGTTACTTCAAAATAACACGCTTAACGAGTTCTTGGTATTTGATCTGAGTCTGGCCATTTGGTCTATACGCACTAACCATCTACGCGGGAGTAGTTATGGGTATCCCGGCATCGTGGTATCAGCCGAAGCTCTTTTGACGTCAGCGACTGAGTGGCGCGCGCCGCATTGGACCGTAAGCTCGCGCTTGTATTAAGGGGGCTAGGTCTGCTTCCGGCCGCGTACGCAATGTGCAGGTGTGCATAGGGCGATGGGCCCAGACCCCCTGCGCGCATAGGGTTTAGACCGGCGTGCTGACCTCTCTATTGAGCCTAGGTGGGGCTGCGACGTGTTGATCTTACGAGGCCGGGCATGACCCAGAAAAGTGTGTCCGGCCAAATGGGATCGAGCGTGTTGGGTTATGTGGTGCACCCTTGCAGGGAAGTTTATCTATTCGAATAGCCGTGTCCCTCGGTAAAAGGACCACCCGAAGTTGTACCTTGACCTTATGACAACTAGAACCGGATACTGAATAAAATACACCCTTCCAAGTGCCAGATACAACCCGGTGATCGCCCTCTAACAGGGCGACGAGGAGGGGATCGCCGGGTAGGATTATGCTATGCGATGCTACTTTGTGTTCTACTCGTGCATAGAAACTACGCATAGACCTAGCTCTGATACCACTGTTGGGGAACGTAGCAGAAATTCAAAATTTTTTACGCATCACCAAGATCAATCTATGGAGTAATCTAGCAACGAGGGGAAGGGGAGTACATCTACATACCCTTGTAGATCGCGATGCGGAAGGGTTGCAAGAACGCGGATGAAGGAGTCGTACTCGTAGCGATTCAGACCGCGGTTGATTCCGATCTAAGCGCCGAACCACGACACCTCCGCGTTCAACACACGTGCAGCCCGGTGACGTCTCCCACGCCTTGATCCAGCAAGGAGAGAGGGAGAGGTTGGGGAAGACTCTGTCCAGCAGCAGCACGACGGCGTGGTGGTGATGGAGGAGGGTGGCAATCCTGCAGGGCTTCGCCAAGCACCGCGGGAGAGGAGGAGGGAGAGGGGTAGGGCTGCGCCAAGAGAGAGGAAGTCTCATGTGTCTGGCCGCCCCAAACCCCCACTATTTATAGGGGAGGGGAAGGGGCTGCGCCCCCATCTAGGGTTCCCCCCAAGGGGTGCGGCCAGCCCTAGATGGGACTTGGGGGGCGGCCAAGGGGGGAGAGAGGGAGGCGCACCACTAGGTGGGCCTTAGGCCCATCTGTGCCTAGGGTTTCCCCCTTCCCCCCTTCCTGCGCCCTGGGCCCCTTGTGGTAGGCGCACCAGCCCACCTAGGGGCTGGTCCCTTCCCACACTTGGCCCACGCAGCCCTCTGGGGCCGGTGGCCCCACCTGGTGGACCCCCGGGACCCTCCCGGTGGTCCCGGTACGTTACCGATAGCACCCGAAACCTTTCCGGTGACCAAAACAGGACTTCCCATATATAAATCTTTACCTCCGGACCATTCCAGAAATTCTACATCATTTCGGATCAACAATATGTCATACACATATACTTATCAGAAATGTTGTAGCGCTCCCACTCACTTTATTGTAAATACAAGTTTCTAACAAACTTTGTATAAACCCAAAAACTTTGATCACTCCATCAAAGCGTATATTCTGACTCCGAGATGCTTGCTCTAGTCCATGGAAGGATCGCTGGAGCTAGCATACCTTTTAGCATCCTTAGGATCGACAAAACCTTTCTGATTGTATCACATTCAACCTTTCCTTACGAAAACTGGTAAGGAAACTTGTTTTGACATCCATCTGCCTGATTTCATAAATGCAGCTAATGCTAACATGATTCCGACGGACTTAAGCATTGCTACGGATGAGAAAATCTCATCGTAGTCAACTCCTTGAACTTGTGAAAATACTCTTTGCCACAAGTTGAGCTTCATAGACGGTAACCTTACCGTCCATGTCCGTCTTCTTCTTAAAGATCCATTTATCTCAATGGCTTGCCGATCATCGGGCAAGTTCACCAAAGTCCATGCTTTGTTCTCATACATGGATCCTATCTCGGATTTCATGGCTTCTAACCATTTGTCGGAATATGGGCCCACCATCGCTTCTCCATAGCTCGTAGGTTCAGTATTGTCTAACAACATGATATCTAAGACAGGATCACGTACCACTCTGAAGTAGCACGCATCCTCGTCGTCCTACGAGGTTCGGTAGTGACTTGATCCGAAGTTTCATGATCACTATCATAAGCTTCCACTTCAATTGGTGTAGGTGCCACAGGAACAACTTCCTGTGCCCTGCTACACACTAGTTGAAGTGACGGTTCAATAACCTTATCAAGTCTCCACCATCCTCCCACTCAATTCTTTTCGAGAGAAACTTTTCCTCGAGAAAGGACCCGTTTCTAGAAGCAATTACTTTTGCTTCCAGATCTGAAATAGGAGGTATACCCAACTGTTTTGGGTATTCTATGAAGATGCATTTATCCGCTTTGGGTTCGAGCTTATCAGCCTGAAACTTTTTCACATAAGCATCGCAGCCCCAAACTTTTAAGAAACGACAACTTAGGTTTCTCTAAACGGTGTCGTCTCAACGGAATCGCATGGTGCCCTATTTAAAGTGAATGCGGTTGTCTCTAATGCCTAACCCATAAACGATAGTGGTAATTCGATAAGAGACATCATGTTATGCACCATATCCAAGAGGGTTCAGTTATGATGTTCGGACACACCATCACATTGTGGTGTTCCAGGCGGTATTAATTGTGAAACATTTTTCACAATGTCTTAATTTTTTGTGCCAAACTCGTAACTCAGATATCTCTATGATCATATCATAGACATTTTATCCTCTTGTCACGACGATCTTCAACTTCATTCTGAAATTACTTGAACCTTTCAATAATTCAGACTTGTGTTTCATCAAGTAAATATTCTCAGCATCTACTCAAATCATCTGTGAAGTAAGAACATATCGATATCCACTGCGTGCCTCAGCACTCATTGGACTGCACACATCAAATGTATTACTTCCAACAAGTTGCTCTCTTGTTCCATCTTACTGAAAACGAGGCCTTTCAGTCATCTTGCCCATGTGGTATGATTTGCATGTCTCAAGTGATTCAAAATCAAGTGAGTCCAAACGATCCATCTGCATGGAGTTTCTTCATGCATATATACCAATAGACATGGTTCGCATGTCTCAATCTTTTCAAAAACGAGTGAGTCCAAAGATCCATCTACATGGAGCTTCTTCATGCGTTCTATACCAATATGACTCAAATGGCAGTGCCACAAGTATGTGGTACTATCATTACTATTTTATATCTTTTGGCACGAACATGTGTATCACTGCGATCGAGATTCATTTTAGGTGCAAGACCATTGAAGGTATTATTCAAATAAACAGAGTAACCATTATTCTCCTTAAATGAATAACCGTATTGCGATAAATATAATCCAATCATGTTTATGCTCAACGCAAACACCAAATAACAATTATTTAGGTTTAACACCAATCTCGATGGTAGAGGGAGCATGCGACGCTTGATCACATCAACCTTGGAAACACTTCCAACATATATCGTCATCTCACCTTTAGCTAGTATCCGTTTATTCCGCAGCTATTATTTCGAGTTACTAACACTTAGCAACCGAACCGGTATCTAATACCCTGGTGCTGCCAGGAGTACTAGTAAAGTACACATTCATATGATGTATATCCAATATACTTCTGTCGACCTTGCCTGCCTTCTCATCTACCAAGTATCTAGGGTAGTTCTGCTTCAGTGACCGTTCCCCTCATTACAGGAGCACTTAGTCTCGGGTTTGGGTTTAACCTTGGGATTCTTCACTAGAGCAGCAAATGATTTGCTGTTTCATGAAGTATCCCTTTTGCCCTTGACCTTCTTGAAACTAGTGGTTTTACTAACCATCAACAATTGATGCTCCTATTTGATTTCTACTTTCGCGGTGTCAAACATCGCGAATAGCTCAAGGATCATCATATCTATCCCTGATATGTTATAGTTCATCACGAAGCTCTAATAGCTTCGTGGCAGTGACTATGGAGAACCATCACTATCTCATCTGGAAGATTAACTCCCACTCGATTCAAGCGATTGTGGCACTCAGACAATCTGAGCACACGCTCAACGATTGAGCTTTTCTCCCTTAGTTTGCAGGCTTAAGAAACTTGCCAGAGGTCTCATACCTCTTGACATGGGCACTAGTCTGAAAATCCAATTTCAGTCTTCGGAACATCTCATATGTTCTGCGATGTTTCAAAACCGTCTTTGGTGCCACAATTCTAAACCGTTAGCATTACACACTGAACTATCACGTAGTCATCAAAACGTGTATGTCAGATGTTTCGCAACATCTACAGACGACGCTGAGGTTCAGCACACCGAGCGGTGCATTAAGGACATAAGCCTTCTGTGCAGCAATGAGGACAATCCTCAGTTTACGGACCCAGTCCGCATAATTGCTACTATCAACTTTCAACTAAATTTTCTCTAGGAACATATCTTAAACAGTAGAACTAAAGCGTAAGCTATGACATAATTTGCAAAGACCTTTTGACTATGTTCATGATAATTAAGTTCATCTGATTATTTAATGAACTCCCACTCAGATAGACATCCCTCTAGTCATCTAAGTGATACATGATCCGAGTCAAACTAGGCCGTGTCCGATCATCACGTGAGACGGACTAGTCATCATCGGTGAACATCTCCATGTTGATTGCATCTACTATACGACTCATGTTCGACCTTTCGGTCTCTTGTGTTCCGAGGCCATGTCTGTACATGCTAGGCTCGTCAAGTCAACCTAAGTGTTTCGCATGTGTTCCGAGGCCATGTCTGTACATGCTAGGCTCATCAACACCCGTTGTATTCGAACATTAGAATCTATCACACCCGATCATCACGTGGTGCTTCGAAACAACGAACCTTCGCAACGGTGCACAGTTAGGGGGAACACGTCTCTTGAAATTTTAGTGAGGGATCATCTTATTTATGCTACCGTCGTTCTAAGCAAATAAGGTGTAAACATGACAAACATCACATGCAAATCATAAAGTGACGTGATATGGCCAATATCATCTTGCGCCTTAGATCTCCATCTTCGAGGCGCGGCATGATCACCTTCGTCACCGGCATGACACCATGATCTCCATCATCATGATCTCCATCATCGTGTCTTCATGAAGTTGTCTCGCCAACTATTACTTCTACTACTATGGCTAACGGTTAGCAATAAAGTAAAGTAATTACATGGCGTTTTCATTGACACGCAGGTCATACAATAAATTAAGACAACTCCTATGGCTCCTGCCGGTTGTCATACTCATCGACATGCAAGTCGTGATTCCTATTACAAGAACATGATCAATCTCATACATCACATATATCATTCATCACATCCTTTTGGCCATATCACATCACATAGCATACCCTGCAAAAACAAGTTAGACGTCCTCTAATTGTTGTTGCATGTTTTACGTGGCTGCTATGGGATTCTAGCAAGAACGTTTCTTACCTACGCAAAAGCCACAACGTGATATGCCAATTTCTATTTACCCTTCATAAGGACCCTTTTCATCGAATCCGATCCGACTAAAGTGGGAGAGACAGACACCCGCTAGCCACCTTATGCAACTAGTGCATGTCAGTCGGTGGAACCTGTCTCACGTTAGTGTACGTGTAAGGTCGGTCCGGGCCGCTTCATCCCACGATGCCGCCGAATCAAGATAAGACTAGTAACGGCAAGTAAATTGACAAAATCGACGCCCACAACTACTTTGTGTTCTACTCGTGCATAGAAACTACGCATAGACCTAGCTCTGATACCACTGTTGGGGAACGTAGCAGAAATTCAAAATTTTCTACGCATCACCAAGATCAATCTATGGAGTAATCTAGCAACGAGGGGAAGGGGAGTGCATCTACATACCCTTGTAGATCGCGATGCGGAAGCGTTGAAAGAACGCGGATGAAGGAGTCGTACTCGTAGCGATTCAGATCGCGGTTGATTCCGATCTAAGCGCCGAACCACGGCGCCTCCGCGTTCAACACACGTGCAGCCCGGTGACGTCTCCCACGCCTTGATCCAGCAAGGGGAGAGGGAGAGGTTGGGGAAGACTCCGTCCAGCAGCAGCACGACGGCGTGGTGGTGATGGAGGAGCGTGGCAATCCTGCAGGGCTTCGCCAAGCACCGCGGGAGAGGAGGAGGGAGAGGGATAGGGCTGCGCCAAGAGAGAGGAAGTCTCATGTGTCTGGCCGCCCCAAAAACCCCACTATTTATAGGGGAGGGGAAGGGGATGCGCCCCCATCTAGGGTGCCCCCCCAAGGGGTGCGGCCAGCCCTAGATGGGACTTGGGGGGCGGCCAAGGGGGGGAGAGAGGGGGGCGCACCACTAGGTGGGCCTTAGGCCCATATGTGCCTAGGGTTTCCCCTTCCCCCTCTTCCTGCGCCCTGGGCCCCTTGTGGTAGGCGCACCAGCCCACCTAGGGGCTGGTCCCGTCCCACACTTGGCCCACGCAGCCCTCTGGGGCTGGTGGCCCCACCTGGTGGACCCCCGGGACCCTCCCGGTGGTCCCGGTACGTTACCGATAGCACCCGAAACCTTTCCGGTGACCAAAACAGGACTTCCCATATATAAATCTTTACCTCCGGACCATTCCGGAACTCCTCGTGACGTCCGGGATCTCATCCGGGACTCCGAACAACATTCGGTAACCACGTATTTCTATTCCCTATAACCCTAGCGTCATCGAACCTTAAGTGTGTAGACCCTACGGGTTCGGGAACCATGCAGACATGACCGAGACGTTCTCCGGCCAATAACCAACAGCGGGATCTAGATACCCATGTTGGCTCCCACATGTTCCACGATGATCTCATCGGATGAATCACGATGTCGGGGATTCAATCAATCCCGTATACAATTCCCTTTGTCAATCGGTATGTTACTTGCCCGAGATTCGATCGTCGGTATCCCGATACCTTGTTCAATCTTGTTACCGGCAAGTCTCTTTACTCGTTCCGTAACACATCATCCCGTGATCAACTCCTTGGTCACATTGTGCACATAATGATGATGTCCTACCGAGTGGGCCCAGAGATACCTCTCCGTTTACACGGAGTGACAAATCCCAGTCTCGATTCGTGCCAACCGAACAGACACTTTCGGAGATGCCTGTAGTGCACCTTTATAGCCACCCAGTTACGTTGTGACGTTTGGTACACCCAAAGCATTCCTACGGTATCCGGGAGTTGCACAATCTCATGGTCTAAGGAAATGATACTTGACATTAGAAAAGCTCTTAGCAAACGAACTACACGATCTTGTGCTAGGCTTAGGATTGGGTCTTGTCCATCACATCATTCTCCTAATGATGTGATCCCGTTATCAACGACATCCAATGTCCATGGTCAGGAAACCGTAACCATCTATTGATCAACGAGCTAGTCAACTAGAGGCTTACTAGGGACATGGTGTTGTCTATGTATCCACACATGCATCTGAGTTTCCTATCAATACAATTCTAGCATGGATAATAAACGATTATCATGAACAAGGAAATATAATAATAACCAATTTATTATTGCCTCTAGGGCATATTTCCAACAAGAACATAGGCGTCTGCTTCTTTCATCTAGTAGGAAGGAGCTCCTATTCCCCTAAAAAAGTAGGAGTTCCTATTTAGACGCCAGCGTTATGTCTCACATTAAGTGAGATGGTGTTAGGACCGAGAGTATATTGACCAGAGGGGGGGGGTGAATGGGAGATTCAAAAATTCTTTCGAATGTTTTGAATTCATCCCAGACACAACAGCGGAAATAAGGTTCGGCAAACAAGTTATCAATCGAGCACACTAGATAGGAACATATCTATCGAGGAAAGAAGTGATAATAATTCGAGCGTAATGTATCACATGTCTGACAACAATGATAGTGATGCAGTATGCAAACAGATATAGTAACATGAAGGTTAACTGGGTTGGCACTACGAAGTGAATGCGAATGATATGCAACAACAATAGTTGATCAGGTAATCTATCGACACAGAGCATGAATGAAAAATGTTGAAGATAATGTAGTAAAATAGATAGAACCAGTGGTGCTCAATGGCGACAGAGAGATTTGGTAGACCAGTTCGCCCTTCTGCCAAAGGACTACGTCTGGTTGTAGGGGTTGTGATTTAACACAGAAGATAAACTCTCTTCGCCCTATTCCACTTCAACTCGAAGCTGATCAGACTTCAGTTGATTTCACTCGTGGTAGATACTTGTCGGCGATCTCCAAACCTTCGGCCGACCTTCGCAAACCACAACGACTCTTGGTTGTTGAAGATCTAGCTCGGTGAGGACAACAACTATTCAATCACTCGAGCTGAAACCTATCCGTCTAGAGAGTGCGCAGATCTCAAGAGTAATAGGTACACGAACTCTAACTCAAAACAACTGTGATGCTCAACCACTGTCTAAGTTTGGGCTCTTGATTTTTCTCTCAGTGGATCTTAATCTCAAATCACTCGGAGAGGGGATACTCAGTCAATCTTCTCCAAAATCTTAAGCGAAGCACCAACCAGAGAAAGCTGGCACGGGGTGGCTATTTATAGCCGCAGCCTTCCCTGAAGGGAAAATACCAAATTGGATATCGGGAGCAGCCAATGGCCGAACGACACGAGTCCAATGGTTGGATTTTGAGCACAACAGTAACATTACTTGCAGAGCAAGTAATGCTAACTCCTCAGTCCGAAAGATATCTCCTGCAGCACAAAGAACAACGTCTACTGCTGCTAGGTAATCATTCGAAGCATAAAGAGATTTCTCTCGCATCTTTCAGGTTTGGGCCCCTCTTAATAGTACGGAGGTCATATGACTCAATTGAACAAAAGAAGAACAACGAAAAGAATACTGCGCCTTCACTTTGTCTTCGACTTCAGTTTGCTGCAGTCAATTTCTTCGGACTGAAACTTTGAACCAATTGCTTTGCGTCAGCAATAAATTTTCGAGGGGCTAACTCCTTCTCATCAATCTTCTCGCCTACATGTCTTCAACAAATGTAGCTCATTCTTTTCTGCAACGCAGATATTCTTCGATGAAGTTCTCGAACTTGACACTTGAGACAACATTCTCTTCGGTACTGTATGGACTATTTCTCTTTGTGTGCACTAGCAAACAAATCAGTCCATGCCTGTTTCTGTCAACAATCTCCAAAACAAAGGAGGCAAATATTGCACCAAGAATCTCCCCCTTTTTTGACGATTGTTGACAAAACAGAACGCATCAAAGGATAGATAAAGCAATGAAATGAATGTGAAGGATAATGAAAGACGAGAGATAATCACGAAGATAAAGCACGCTCCCCCTGAAGAAATGCATCGAATGCATTTATGATAACTTGAAGGTAGCGAGCTGAGTCTTCGTGCGAGTGATATTGATGTATGATCTCATCCATGGTTTCTCCAATACACTCGACAATGTCTGAGGTGTTTCCTGTCACACAATCTTTGACAAAGGTTTGTTAGATCAAGTGAGTACTTTGAAATGATTTGTGACGAAGGATAAGTCATGACGATTTTCTCAGAGCATTGTTTGATCCACATGAGATATAAATTTCCTGCAAGTTAGATACTCGAGGAAAATCAAAGCAAGGAAATACAAGTATATTTGCTCGGAATGGATATGCTTCAGACAAGTTTTCCTGCAACACGGATGATGGTATAGGTGCGAGGAAAAACAACTTATGACAAAGATAGGTAGAGTTTGCTTTTGAAACTCGAGGGTTTCAAACTGAAGCAATTTTCTTCTCCTGCAGGGTTAGATATTAAAGATAATTAATCTCGTGCAAGATAGTCTCAAGGAGTAAAATATCTCTCCTATAGATTAGGATTTTCAATCCTCCTTGAAACGCTTTCATTTTCCCTGCACGATAATATCGAGGATAATTATTGCAAGGAAAGTAAGCTTTCGGTAGCACCTGCAAACAAATAGTTGAAAGCAAATAACATTGCATGGGGTTATTAACGTTACATGACGACCAGGTTTAGCAACACCACAAGTGGTGCTTTAAGTTCCACAAGAAAAACGTTCGACAAGACCAAATTGTTCGGAGGAAAGACCAAATGAAAGGCGAACGGAAACACCCCTGCAAATAACCCGCGTTACTATCACTCGATGTTCTTCTCCCCCTTTTTGTCAACAAGTGTCAAAAAGAAAGAGAATGCATACGAGGAACTGATACGTCTCCAACGTATCTATAATTTTTATTGTTCCATGCTATTATATTATCAATCTTGGATGTTTTATATGCATTTATATGTTATTTTATATGATTTTTGGGACTAACCTATTAACCTAGAGCCCAGTGCCAGTTTCTGTTTTTTCCTTGTTTTTGAGTTTCGCAGAAAAGGAATATCAAACGGAGTCCAAATGAGCTGAAAATTTACGGTGATTTTTTATGCACCAGAAGAAGCCCCCGAAGTAAAAGAGTTGGGCCAGAAGAGCCACGAGGCCTCCACAAGGGTGGAGGGCGCGCCCTACCCCCCTTGGCGCGCCCTCCGACCTTGTGGGCTCCTCATGGACCCCCCTGACTTGAAACCGACGCCAAAAATTCCTATAAATACAGAAACCCCCAAAAAGAAACCTAGATCGGGAGTTCCACCGCCGCAAGCCTCTGTAGCCACCAAAAACCAATCGGGACCCTGTTCCGGCACCCTGCCGGAGGGGGAAATCATCACCGGTGGCCATCTTCATCATCCCGACGCTCTCCATGACGAGGAGGGAGTAGTTCACCCTCGGTGCTTAGGGTATGTACAAGTAGCTATGTGTTTGATCTCTCTCTCTCTCTCTCTCGTGTTCTTGATTTGGCACGATCTTGATGTACCGCGAGCTTTGCTATTATAGTTGGATCTTATGATGTTTCTTCCCCTCTACCTTCTTGTAATGGATTGAGTTTTCTGTTTGAAGTTATCTTATCGGATTGAGTCTTTAAGGATTTGAGAACACTTGATGTATGTCTTGCATGTGCTTATCTGTGGTGACAATGGGATATTCACGTGATCTACTTGATGTATGTTTTGGTGATCAACTTGCGGGTTCTGTGACAACTTATGCATAGGGGTTGGCACACGTTTTCGTCTTGACTCTCTGGTAGAAACTTTGGGGCACTCTTTGAAGTTCTTTGTGTTGGTTTGAATAGATGAATCTGAGATTGTGTGATGCAAAGCATATCATCAAACCCACGGATACTTGAGGTGACATTGGAGTATCTAGGTGACATTAGGGTTTTGGTTGATGTGTATATTAAGGTGTTATTTTAGTACGAACTCTAGGGCTGTTTGTGACACTTATAGGAATAGCCCAATAGATCGATCAGAAAGAATAACTTTGAGGCAGTTTCATACCCTACAATAATCTCTTTGTTTGTTCTCCGCTATTAGTGACTTTGGAGTGACTCTTTGTTGCATGTTGAGGGATTGTCATATGATCTAATTATGTTATCATTGTTGAGAGAACTTGCCCTAGTGAAAGTATGAACCCTAGGCCTTGTTTTGAAGCATTGCAATACCGTTTTCGCTCACTTTTGTTACTTGCTACCTTGCTGTTTTTATGATTTCAGGTTACAAAAACCTTTATCTACTATCCATATTGCACTTGTATCACCATCTCTTCGCTGAACTAGTGCACCTATACAATTTACCATTGTATTGGGTGTGTTGGGGACACAAGAGACTCTTTGTTATTTGGTTGCAGGGTTGTTTGAGAGAGACCATCTTCATCCTACGCCTCCCACGGATTGATAAACCTTAGGTCATCCACTTGAGGGAAATTTGCTACTGTCCTACAAACCTCTACACTTGGAGGCCCAACAATGTCTACAAGAAGAAGGTTGCGTACTAGACATCAGGAACTACCCGTCAGAAGAACCCTCAGAACCAAAACTGGAGCTGTTCGACGAGGCAGAACAAGCAATGGTTGAGGCCGAAGTAGGAGTTGGCGTTGCAGCTTGGGCTTCGGGATTGGCTTCAGGAGTTGTTGCACGAGGTATATCTGGCTTGAATATGAGTGTTCCAGCTGTGTCTTCAAGAATATCATCAGCTTCGACAAACTGGAGGTCAGTTGAGGTAGAGTGCTGAGGAAGAACAGGGGTTTGCCTTCGGATTCGAGGCACTTAAAATAGCTCTAGATAGTCATATTGCTTCTCAATGCCTTTAGCAGACAGTTGCTTCCGAGAATAACACTTGCGCAACATAGTCCAGGAACACTTCTTCTGTTCCTTTTCATAAAGAACGGCTTGGCGAGCATAATTGTGAAGCTTGTTCAGTTCAATCATCATCTCCATCTTCTCTTTGTGGACGAGCTTTATGTGGCTTTCCAATGCTTTCTGGGTGCGGAGAAAAATCTCATACAACAAAGGATTTTCATTGCGAGGGATTTCAACTTTATCTTTCTTGACCTTCAGAGCAGATGCAGACGCAGAAGCAGGAGCAGTAGCATCAACACGCATTTTTCCTTTGCCAATGTCCTTTATAATTCGCAGTGTCACGAACTGGTGGCATGAATACTTTCGGGAAAAAAGGGGCAGAATAATTTTTCTTCAAGAAGTTGCTCAATAGCGTACATTATCCATGGTGCATATGGTTTCAGAGCTTGCAGGGTATCAGCTGCATAGGCCAAGTTCTGAATGAAAAGATCTAGGACATTGAAGCGAACACACTGAGCAATAGCAAGCAGTGCATTTCCCACGATACCATTGATTGTTTCTGGCCTGTTGGCAGGAGTGAGGGAGTTGCACAGGATATAGAATAGAACTTTATTCTCATGGGCCAACTTCTTCGGATTTACTTCAATGCATTCATCAATAACAAGTGTTGGATCCATCAGCATGTGTAGTTGGGCCTCGGAAACTTCCCAGTAGTGTAGCATGTGTTCATGTTTGGCATCGAACTCACATCGAGGAAGATTCAACAGTGCCAGGAATTGATCTGCCGAGCATTTAATCCTTTGCTCTCCTGACATCCATTCAAGGATCCAGGTCCTACTATCTGTGAGATCTCCAGTCATATAGAGAGTGGCATAGAATTGATAAATTACTTCTCGATTCCACCCATGATTGAAAAGCGCATGAAATCTTTCAGGAACACATGTTCAATGTGCTCGATAGTGTGGTGGAAGCAGGGCATTTCTTCGAGTTCAGCAAAGTTCAGAATCTGGAATTCTTTGGATTTCCATCGGAGAACATAGTGAGGGCATTAGTGACTAATTCATCCTCATGCTAACTGAGAGCCGAGGGAATTTCTTCTTCTTCTTCTTCGGATTCTGACTCGGATTTCTTCTTCGGTGACTTGGGTGGCTTTGATTATTTTCCTCCACCAATCAATCTCATATGGTCTGATCTGAGAGGAAGCTGAGGAATTTCTCCATCGGAATCTGTGTACTCATCAAAACTCTGAGCCATTGCCAGAAGAGAATAGGTACGAGGGAAAACATGATTGGCTCATAAACATGCACAGAGTGTTTTGAACTAAAATGAATATTTTTCGGAAGAACATAGGAATCCATAGAGTATATATAGAAGATACCATCGATAGCTTTGCAACATGCCATAGAATCGAGGCTGAGAAAGAACTATCTAATCTTTCGGCTAAACACTCTTGAACCCTAGATCCAGAAGAACTAGTACAAGGTAAAAGCTACAAACCATACCAGTCATAACCTAGAGAAATCATAAAGATCTACCATAGTGAATAAATCACAAGGAATGGCGTTGGTAAGAACAACCCTTAGAACAGAGAAGCAGAACAGGGCAGCTCCAGATCTAGATGCCCTAACTTGGAGGTCTGGATCAACTACGACAATGCAGAGAAGAAGATTTACCGCACCGGCGCGACCAACGACGGCGAGACCTCACCGGAGTTACACGGAGAGGCACTTCGACGACGTTGCTTCGAGCTCGGGCTCGGAATGAGGTGGATGAGAGCAAGAGGAAGTAATGAGGTAGAAGATATCAGTAGGGGTATTTATAGCACGAGAGCAGAACCACCTCTCCAATATCGACGGCCTACAGAGGCGGGATGTTCCACATTCAACGGACACGATAACGATCTCGGAGATCGTGGGAACGTGGCAACCGTCACGTGCGAAAATCTTAGAAATTGAGCAGGAGACCGAAAGATTTCAAGGAGGGAAAATGCCAAAACAGATTAAAGTTCTAAGTCAATTTCTTTCGTGACCAAGGACGTCGAAAAGAAATTTCCTTCAGATCAAGTTGCATGTTTATGATGGACATCATAGATTGGATGAGCAAGAATAGAGGGAAGACAGCGTCCAAAACAAAACACTCAGCCAGAAGCGAGAGAACACAAAGTAGACGGAGCAATGAGTGAGTTGTTCATCGGACAGAACACAAACACAGAGACACGAACGAAAACACACCAACAAAGGCAAATAAACACAAGGATCTAGCACCAACAATAATAGATCTCAAGGCTTAGAGTAAGCGAGAGGTATCCCTGAGAAATTTATTGCAATAGAGATTAGTTCTTTTTCACAACCCACACTTGCGTGGGCGGTGAGACTCTTATTTGCTTAGTCTGAGCAGGAACATTCATTCGGTGAGACCTGTAGTTCACCTGTGCATATCGAGTGTAATCATATGAATAGGCATTGAAATTATTTCAAGAGACATGAGCATAATGATTTGAAGAGGTACACATGTACTCCTTCCGTCGAAGGTTAGAATCATAACCATTCAAGAAAGTTTCTGTCTCGTTCTGCGAATGATGACTATTTCCTCGAAGAGAGTTACTATGCACAGTCAGGTTAGCAGTGACAGATAAATTTTCAATAATACACTTCTTCACCCAGATTTGCTTCTTGGGTGAACCTGACCCGCAGTTAGTTCCCACACATCGAGCGAAAACCTTACCATTCTATTGTTTGAATACCTTGTAGTTTGAGTCATCTGACTCATCAGCATCAACCGAAATGGGTGAGTCATATCCAGGTAGGATTCCAGGTTCGAGAGTTTTACTCTTAGCACGAACCCAAGTCGTTCAAGGATATTGCTCGGGAGTCCAATAGGTTCCATCGACGTTGAGTTTCTTTTCGAAACCCAAACCTTCCTTTCGAGAGTTTTTTGTGCAGAATGGACTTCTTGAGCAAGTAACAAAGAGTTTGATGCCCGTTCAGGCTCTTTAGCATTCCTGACTCAATCAAATCCTTCAACCTGCAATTTTCATCAGAAAGAGCAACAAATTCCTCGATGGAGGGGTTAGAGATATCATCCGTAGTTGTTGCAATACTCTCAATGACAACATTAGAGGTTTCAACATTTGAATCAGCATTGCTACGTTCTAGGTATTTCAGACAGGGAGGTACAAAGTTATCAGGAAGTCGAACAAATTGCTCGGTGAAGAAGGAAGCTTTTTCCATAGCAAGCACGTTGTGAGACTCTTTCAGTGACTCGAGTTCTTGATTCCTGTTAAGGAGTTCATCTGATAAATTCTTGTAGTCGACTGTAAGGGAATCATACCGGTGGGAAAGATCATCATTAGTTGAAGAAAACGCTTCATGCTTTTTGATCAACTCTTGATTCTTCTCCATCTCTTTGACCAGTAATCCTTCGGTTTTCATAGGCAATGTATTCAGGAGAGTATTCATTCATGGATGATCGATGTTTTGCTGATACCTGATCCTTCGAGGTTTTGGCCATGAGACAGAATGCGATTGGCTCATCATCACTTGAAGCGTCATCATCAGTGTCTGATTTAAGTGATTTTTTAGATGATTCAACGACAACGAATGCATTGCTTCTCCCAATCATTCTGTTAAGCTCTTCATCTTTAGAATCTGATTCGGATGTCTCATCTTCTGAATCCATTGTCATTTCAGCACAGACTTTGTTCAACTGAGATATTCTCTTCATGTTGGATTTGATGGTTGCTCTGGCTTGAATGTCAGTGAATGGTCTCGTTGAAGAGGATGACGAAGTTTCATTTTTCTTCGTGAGCTTAGTATGACGATCCATTCGAGTGAATCCATTGTAGTGAAGATATTCCCATCGATTATTGGGTTTTTCATCCCAACACGGACAATCTGCTATGAAATGACCGAGTTGTTTGCATTTGAAGCACTTTATTTCTTTCGGAGGTGATTGTCTTGAAGATTCAGGCAAGTCAAGTTCATCAGCATCATTTGTGAGATACAGATTCTGTCTCCTGAGATCACTTAGCCTTTCAGTCAGCATCTCTAGTTCCCTTGTGATCGAATGTTGATTCTCGACATCTTATTCTACTTGAGAACAACCATAGTGTGAGAGAATTCCTCTTTCATTTTCCAAAGAAGATTCTTGATCTGCATTTTCTTGTTCCGTCTTTTCTTCATGAATTGACAACAGTGTCATGACCTCTACATAGTGAAGTTCTTCATAGTTTTGTCTTTGCTTGATTTCTGCTATGATGGGATCGAAGGTTGAGTCAAGAGCACTTAGTAGCTTGTCGACTACATCTCTATCAGTGATGTTAGTTACGCCTCATTGATGAAGTCATTCAACAATGTTGGTCAACCGATCGGTGAGCTCCATGGCACTTTCTTTACGAAGACTTCTGAAACCAGTAAACATGGCACGAAGCATCTGATTGTGATAATCTGTTCTGGAGATGAATTCTTCATGAACATTTTTATGGCATCCAAGAGTTGCTTTGTAGTATCAAGCTTTCGGAATCGAATGAAAATGTCCTTTGAGATACTTTCGCAGATGATGTCTTTTGCTTTGCATTCAACCGTAGCATAGGTTTTTCATCAGAGATTGGAATATCAGGTTGCTGAATGATATAACCATCTTCCACAATCAGCCATAGATCTCTGTTGATGGCTTCCTTCACAAAGCTTCTATTTGGACAGAAACTTTGAAAAATTCCAACTCATTTGGATAACCCTAGCTTGCACTTCCTTCACAAAGCTTCTATTTGGACAGAAACTTTGAAAAATCACAAAGGAAGATTGGCTAGGCAAATAAAGTTGAATTTTGGCATGAGACAATCATTTGGACATAAAAGAATTCCCAACAAGTTTGGGAGAAAACAAGATTGGATAGGTGGCACTTGCTTCACAAAACGCCACTCTGGACAGAAATGAAGAATAATTATTGGGGAATTATTCTTGGGCTAGGATAGGAAAGTTTGGGCATATTTGAGCAAGATATGACCCAAAGGAATTATGAGAATTATTTGGGGATTTTTGGATGGACAGAAATATAGGTTGCTTCACAACCTAGGGCAGATAGGGTTATTCCTTTAATAGAAAAAGGAATATGCCCTAGGAAAAGATTTTAGGGTTTGGTCAAGGAGTGAAGTGACATGATCTTGGCAAGGTTTTGAGAATGATGAGCCACTTGGGAGGGGTAAATTAGGATGATTTCCCAGGTGGCAAGGCCACAGAACCACTCCAAAAAGAAAAACAGATCAAAAACCAAATACATCAAAAGAAAAAGAAAAGGGACAAAATCCAGGCTGTTACAACTCTTACCCCCTTAAAGAAATCTCGTCCTCGAGATTTTGTTGCTCAGGGAACAAGTATGACTTGAGGACACCGTTTCCAACTCGGGTATCCTTTTTTCCTTTATTTATTGTTCCCCCAAGAATTTCAGATGATCAACTTACCTTGCTCTGGGGTGGCTTGCTTCACCTTTCCCCGAATTCTGACGGGTCTTTGCTCATATACCAATTCCTTTTTACTGATGTTGATTCTCCATACCTGTGGTGATATCCAATGGATCTGAGCATAAATTTTCTTTTGGTCATGAAAACCTCTTTTACTTCTGTCATGGGTTGCTTCAAATAAATGTAGGCCTTCTGGTTTCAATAAATGCTGAGAATTAATCATGGCCATCTTCTGACGGGATATGTTTTGATTTATTCCTTTGGCTCGAGCATGAGATATGTACCAAAGATTCGACTGCCTTTTGTCGTGAGCAATATAACGGTGTATGGAGTTATAGCCGTGTCATACCTCAAATATTTACATCTTGAGACTGGCCCGACAGGGGCTGACGGACAAATGCTTTTCCTGACAGACTAACCATGTACTTGATTCCGTCGGTGAGTATACCAGGTCTGAGCTGATTGTTCAGATTTTGATTTTCTCATTTTTTCGGTGTACCCATTGGGATTTTGCCCATTAACCATTCCAAGCGGGTCAGCGGGATATGAAATCCTTGTAAAACATAGTAGGCCGCTGAGAGTATGCCTTTGTGGATCCATATGGAATTACGGCCTTCAACTGATTTGGGTATCCGGACCCTGATGGTCGTGCAAAAATCATCATACCTTTGCTGTCAGTCTTACCCTTTAACGGTCATGATTTTCTTTGTTAGGATACCTTGCTGAAATAACTTGGCCACACCTGTCCTTGATTCTTCGTATGACCAGGGACGTGATTAGTGCAATATTTTTGACATTATTCCTTGTGCCTATTTTCTGACCTGGGTCCTCACACATATGACATATACCGGGGTTTGTAGCTATACGAAGCTCATTGCTGAGGCCAATCATACAAGAAGGTGACAAGGTTTTAGGACATCTCCTTGTCAGTTGCGGGAATAATGACCTTGATGACCATTGTCAAGACTGTTGATTCAGTGATGCCATATCCAGATCTTGTCGATTCTTGTAATTCATGAGATGTATCTATGCTTATTTTCCCTTGCCTGACTCGTGAGGTTGTGGGATCCTTACTTTCCTTAGGTATATCTACTGGATCCTTGCCGCATCTCGTATGAATGACTAATCTGACTGGGGATGCATGCTCACCATATATAAGAACCACATGCGACCAAACACGTGATTCTTCAACAAGACACATGCCCTGACTGATTTGTGCTTCCGACAGAAATGTTGCGAGTCTGATTCTTGAGCCGTACTTCCATACATTGGCAACTCATCATATATCCTCTGAGGACGGTGTATTAGTATGATACTGACGCAGACTGAATGGCTTACGAGAGAAGCCATCCGAGTAGCTTGCTGAGGAAGACTTGTTAACTTCTGCTCAATCTTTTGTCTGTGTATCATGCAGAAGAAGGCTCTATAGCTTACACATGAAACTTGGTCTGATTATTGTGCTGGAGAAGCCCGAGTTCCATACTTGAGAAGCTTCTCCTCGGGTTTGCTTGTTGAGAAAAATCCATTTTCGTCTGTCAAAAGTTTTTACCGAGGTATCTTGCTGAGAAAAACCGGGTATCTTGGGCTGGAAATTGTTCACATATCATGCTGAGGAAAATTGAGGAGCCTTGCATCATAAATTTCTCCTGATAACGTGTGGAAGAAGACTGAGTTTCTTAGATCCAAAGCTTCATACTAATATGCAGACTGAAAAGATCATTAAAAAAGCATGAGCCATTATTAAAACATTATAAAGTTGATGATTCCCACCAAGAATTTGATCGCCGGGTCGGGCTAATTCCATACGAATCAGTACGGAGAAGCATGTGCCCATCACTCCTGCAATGGCACCGAAGATGAAATAGAGAGTCCCAATATCCTTGTGGTTAGTAGAGAAGAGCCATCGAACCATATTTGTCATTTTTTATTTGAGAAATGAAAACTTTCCTTATCAAAGAGGGGCCGGGGGGCTGGAAGAGAAAAGAAAGAGGGGCCCTCCCGGGGGCTGGAAGAGAAAAGAATCAGAATTACTGAGCTACCCCGCTTTTTTTCTAATTCCCTTCTAAGATCCTCCGACTTAAACAAGTCGAGAGCATGCTCGTGCTTAGCTCTTTCGAGACTTGCCTTGCTCTTGGGGATTTCTTCCCATCGGATCCTCTGTTCCACTTCCAGGCACCTCCTTGCGGAGCTTTCCGCCTCAAGGAGATCCCGGTTGTGGGAAACAACATCTCTAAAGAAAACAGATCCTCCATCATTCTCCCGCAGATCTTGATAAGACGCTTGGAGAATAGTGAAAGAATCAGTTGCGTGAATATGGTCCAGATAGGAACGAAGTGCTTCATCGACCAAGTAGGGCTCGATCGGTAGATAAGGCCCTATTCTTTGATAAAGTGCCACAAATTCCTGAATGACATCTTGTCGCATACTAGACAGCTTCCATTAGGAAGAGCTTAAGCCGTCCAGGTATGTCCTCCAGAGGGGTATTGTGATTAAGATCGTTCTGAATGAACGTAACCCATCCAGGATCCTGCTCGTAAAGGCTCAGATAGAAGTTTAGCCCTGCTAAATGAGCTAGAGCTTGGGGATCCTGAATCTCTGGAGGAAGAGTAATAATGAAGGAGGCTCCGAAAAGATTGCAAATTGGGAGAAGAATAATCGAAATAAAACGCACTATAAATAAAAATAGACAAATAGAAAATAATAAAAAATCGTATATATAAGGAAACTTAATACAAAAGTGCAAATAGAAAGCAGTAAACCTACTAGTGGAGAAGAGCCAAGAACCATATTTGTCATTTTTATTTGAGAAATGAAAACTTTCCTTATCAAAGAGGGGCCGGGGGCTGGAAGAGAAGAACTTGAATACTAAACGCTGGAAGAGAAGAACCTTAATACTAAACCAAGTTTTGGGAACTTCTTGGTGACTTGATTGGTTCCCTTCCCCCAATTTGCAAAGGATGATTCCCGTGAAGGTGATCTCAGGCATGATAGTTTCAATTTCTTTTGGAAAGCAAGTGCGGCTCAGTCATAAGTGTTAGTAATAGCATGAAGTAAGTTGTCGGTAGCCGGCATTAGGTAAAAGGAAAAGCTTCTCAAAAGCATCCAGAAATACCATAGAATGGTGATCGAGATCCTACACACACACCCATAATATTCGGTGGCTGATTATTTGCATGAGAAAATTTGTTTGACTGTCTTCCTTGAGCATATCACATCCTGAATTCATTTTGGATGATAACATATTTCAAGCATCATGCATTGCTGAGCCAAAATTTTGTATATGATCCATACCTTTGACTGAAAATATATCGTTGATCTTGTACCTGACTTGGCTTGCTGCTGACTTGATCATTACAGCTGTGAGGAATTTGTACTGATGTAGACTTGAGTTATCCGTACTGTTGTGAGGAGTGCCCACTAATGCAAAATTGATTATCAGCCTCAAGATCAGATCTTCCCCATTTCACTGCAGTCGGCTAAGAATTCCATTCTGTTTAGCTGAGTTTCCAAATATTTAAAATTCTTGTTGCTTCTTCAAATCCGATGTTGGTTGATGAGCAACTCTTTATAGGGGAAAAATAATGTAGCACCGGGGCCCAAAAAGAAAGAAGCAAAAGAAAACTCACTAAACAAAAGCACACAATAACAAACAATACACACTCAAACAAAGTCACATAATACTGCTAGTCACACAATATGTATGCCTACTTAAGCACACAAATCTCGCGGGATCTCCGGTTCTACGATCTAGCATGCTGTGACGATGTGCACGAGGACGAATAAATGTGTGGAAGAATTGGTGTAAACAACGCTACACCAAGTGCTAGCTTAGCCGGGCAGCAACCTGGACTAGCTCGGAGGCGAGGACGCACTCGGTAATCATGTAGTGGGACACGAAGGTCGCAACCACATTATTATCAAGTGGACGGGAAAAGATCCGTACTCGTCCAAGAAATAGGATAGCGGGGAAAAACTGAGGCTGCTGACATTGCCCTTTCTTGATAACTAAGATCATTAAGGGTGGCCAACATGAAAAAATGAAAGAGCGATTCGGGATAGAAGCATGTCCATCACCGAAACGATAGGCGGGGCTGAAAGAAGGATATCGGCGAGATACCTGAGCACCATTTTTGCAAACAGTGTCGGGATCACTTGGCATCACTCTGCTGGGACAGAAATGACACCAAGCACCGAAAAATGAGCAAGAAAAGAAAACTGGAGAAATGCAAAGGCTGAGCTGTAGTGGATCCGAACTGATGCCATCTACACTCACCAGATAAACCGTTAGCAACAACTACTAAGGCTATATGCATGCTATGCAACAAACAAATGCAGCAACCAAATGCAATAAATAAGCCGGACTTTAAACTACTGATTTCTACCAGTTTCTACCACTCGCGCTGACTAGGGCATCCTACAGCCAGACCTGCTCTGATACCAAGCCTGTGGCACCCTGGCTCAAAGAAAACCGGAACGCCCCGTATTCCAGCCAAGAGATCGAGGAGAAGTCTTCTGGAATACGGCACTGCTTAGCATAGAACAAATCAACTTTCTATTATTACACGAATATGAATACAAGGTCTTCGATATTACAATGAATAACATCGGCACGACGACACTACGCCATCCTCAGTTGCTCTATGCAAGCAGCAGAACAACACGATGCAGCGGAATAATTCTAGCAGCAGAACAACGACGATGGTGGTGAACTCCACTCCGCAGGGACTCTGGCTGGAACGCTTATCCTAGCTCGCAAACAAGGAATCCACGGCAAACAAGCAATCAAATCCGGCATGACCTGCAAACTAGCATGACACGCCAGGTCAGTACATTGAATGTACTTGCAAGCTCACAATAACCAGAAGCATTCAACACAAACATCAGCATGGCAATTACAGGTTAAGCAGGAATTATCATGAGATCATCAGAATAACATGGCTTGAACAACATAAACATGATACAGCTAGGACAATATGAGCATGGCATGAACATATAAATCTGATGATACTAGCATGCAACATGATGACACTATATGCACCACTTATTCTGCTCGGGTTACCTCGTAACCATCACATGCATTACTTACCAACCTCGGACATCACACGATCATCTCAGGATCAAATCAAGCTTGGTATAAACAATACCGTAGTGACCATTAAATGACCACAAGAGCTTGATCTTTACCCACGATTCTCGCACAACATCACGAATATCCAACAACTCGGTATCCTCGATACCACGGTGATCATTCACGGATCACAAACGGAACCACTCTTGGCTCAACGGGTTACCTCGTAACCAAACGGTGATCATTCACGGATCACATAACCAACTCATCTCATCATCGAACCAGGGTTGTTATTAATCAGTTTATTATTATTACTGTTGACCCATAGTGTGACCAACTACGAACTGGGCCCTTATCCATAGGCGCGGCTATCGATAGATTTAATATACACTCTGTAGAGGTTAGCACACTGTACCCACACCACGGAACCCATGGCCTCGCACTCCCATTCTGATGGACCAACGGCGTTCCGACAAAACCGATCTACTGCCATGACACTCTCCCGGCCACTCCGACTCACTCCCCACTGGGCTAAGTCCCGGGTGGCCCCGTGCCTACCAAAGACACCAACGACCACCGTCGTGGCAAAACATAAATGGTCCCAAACGGGGACAAGGTACCATAACAACAACAACGGGCACACAAGGCTTATGTCTGCCTACCTGATCAGGGTAGCGCGCGCCCATAACCTTCCCTCGTTGGAGGCACCAGCGAGAGGTATGACAATAGACCCAGTTAGGACCTTCCCAAAAAGGCAAGCGTGGTTGTACTGGTCAGCTCGATATGGTGGCACCATGACTCAGCCAACAGTTGTTCAAGTTCAATTTAATCCGGTTAAACTTGAATGCAAATATGCTGAGCCATGATAAAATAACATGATGCAATTACAATGCATGATCATGACATCACATAAGCATGAGGGTACAACATAACTATCAACCATATCGACATGAATCATATCCAACTGAGCAGGGCATACTGACGAGCATGAATATTTCAAGTACAACACTACTCATATTATAACATGACCATTATCATCAACAATATGTACCATGCAAGAACACATCAATAACATAACCGAGTAAACACTTCATCAACTAACAACATGGAACAATGCATATCACCGGTACTCGGTAACCGACGACAGTCATGCACCGGAGATCATGACCAACCCAACATGTACTGCTGCCAAACATGACCAACATGAAAGTAATACTAGCAGGAAGAACATGATAACAGAGTGCTTGAAAACATAGCATGACGGTAACCACCGATCCATAAGCATAACCGAAATAACGACAGCAGTAGCAAAACAAACATACAGTTATTAAAGATTCAAGTTGAAAACCAATGCTACTGCATGGCTATCATGCAAATGGTGGTTGTGGCTTGCCTGGGGGTAAAGGGTACACCAGGGAGAAGTGCAGAAATATCGCAGAAAGATTCGCTGGAAACACTTCTCTCTCGAAAGGGGTCGTTAGGGGCAAGGGCAAAATGGTCATTCAATATGTTAACACATGGGGAAAATGATACCAATAGAACGGGGTCGACGAAACAAAGAAGTGGGCTTTGGAATCACCTCATTTGGAGTTGTGAGTAAAAAGTTATCAAGTGTTTTCTGCCAGGGACCTATTTGCAAAGAAAAACTTCACAATCTGGGCCTGGACAGAAAAATAGAAAACGTCTTTAGATAAATGTGCTTTCAGGAAGAGAAAGCGTACTCCAGGCCGAAGAAGAAATGGAATGCGTTTTTGAGAGGCGAAAGCGTATTCACAGAAATACGTTTTCACTTAAAACATGCGGGCCCGGGGCTGGTTAGTGATGTGAGACTTACGAGTGGGGCCGGCCACTTATCCACGTGGGCAGGGCGGGGTCAACGCCGGGTGGCTGACGAGGGGGTCCCATGCGCTGGTGGGGCCCGCCCGGCCGGTCGTCGCCTTCAACCTCCCCCGCACCCACGAGGCAAAGGCACGCCCGACGCCCGACGGCTACTGCGGGCAGCTCCGGCCACCTCCCGCGCCGTGCCACCTACCGGAGTGCTTAGCGGGATGAGCCGCATCTCCCTAGACCCTTGGTTTTCGCCGGAGGGGTCAGGGTCGAGCAGGGCTCCCGCGGCGGCGGACGACGGCGGCGGGCGATGATGGAGCTCGCGGACAGAGGCCACCGGAGGCGAGGGGAAGTTGCTGGGGAGGTTCGATGGTGACTGGGTGGAGCTATGGTGGAGGAGGAAGGAGAAGAAGAGCTGGGCCTTGAACGAATTTAGGGGAGTGGCCGCGGAGGCCATGGCGGCGATGGGGGTCGAGGAGAGCTGCTCGAGCTCGGGCTAGTGGCTGGGCGTGGTCCTGGGGGTGTGGTGAGGAGGATGGAGAGGAGAGATGCAGCCGGGGCGGCCTTATATAGGCCGGGGAGGAGGAGGCGAGTTGGCGTCTCCGCGGGCGCGTGTCCGGCGCCGCGGACGCGTGCCCACGCTCGCGAGCTCAGAGATAGATGACGTAGGAGGAGTAGTGGAGGCTCTCACGGGGCAGAGGAGGCCAAGGGACGCAGGGAGAAGCGGTTGAGGAGGAAGACGACGGTCGGCGCACTGTGCTCTCGCGGGCGTTCGGCGGCGAGCGTCGGTGAGGAAGCGGACGGTGGGGGAGAAGGGTCCAGGGGAACGGCGACGACGCGGGCTAGCTGCTGGACACGCTCGTGCTCGCTGAGACGCCGAGCAGAGGAGGGGCCCGAGCAAGATGACGCTCTGGACGCGGTCAGTGCGTGCCAAAACGGTGGTCACCGCGTGAGCTGGCGAGGAGAAGGTGCCAAAGGTCTGCAAACGTTGTCTAGTGGTAAGTTCTTCCAGGGTAGGTTTCAACTGCGGTGGTAGATCGATGAAAAGCTCTGTGGTTAAATGGTAATCATCCTCTGAAGTTTACTGCAGTAAACTTGAACGTGCACTGGTGATCAACAGGAAAGTGATTGGGCCAAATGGATTTGTTTGGGGTGATTATTTTAGGAAGGACTATAATCCTGGAGAGTTTAAGGAGAAATGGACCAAGGATTAATATAGTTGCTTCACAACTACATATTTGGTCCAGAAACTTGATCATGATGGTTCACTCACATGGTGATGCCACTTGGGCTCCAATTTGGCATAGGATGATGATTTGGTCATACAATGATGCTGTAAAATTTCATAGCAATTGGATTTACCAAAATGGTACTTGCTTCACAAACATCCTTGCTGACTAGAAACTTGCAATAATTTTGGAGAGATATTGGCTAAGGTAAATGGTGCCAAATTTGGTGGAGAGATGTTATAAGGGTAGAAGCACAATCTGGTAATTTATCAGGATTTTTGAAGCAATATAAAATGCACTTGCTTCACAACCTGAAAATATTGCCAGAATCAAAGATTTGGTCCTGTGCTCACATAGATAATTGGATGGGGCTGAAATTTGGAGGGGTGTGCTAATATGGCCACATGCAGGAGTGTGCAAAATTCCAACTCATTTGGATAACCCTAGCTTGCACTTCCTTCACAAAGCTTCTATTTGGACAGAAACTTTGAAAAATCACAAAGGAAGATTGGCTAGGCAAATAAAGTTGAATTTTGGCATGAGACAATCATTTGGACATAAAATAATTCCGAACAAGTTTGGGAGCAAACAAGATTGGATAGGTGGCACTTCCTTCACAAAATGCCACTCTGGACAGAAATGAAGAATAATTATTGGGGAGTTATTCTTGGGCTAGGACAGGAAAGTTTGGGCATATTTGAGCAACATATGACCCAAAGGAGTTATGAGAATTATTTGAGGATTTTTGGATGGACAGAAATATAGGTCGCTTCACAACCTAGGGCAGATAGGGTTATTCCTTTAATAGAAAAAGGAATATTCCCTAGGAAAAGATTTTAGGGTTTGGTCAAGGAGTGAAGTGACATGATCTTGGCTAGGTTTTGAGAATGATGAGCCACTTGGGAGGGGGAAATGAGGATGATTTCCCAGGTGGCAAGGCCACAGAACCACTCCAAAAAGAAAAACAGAGCAAAAACCAAATAAATCAAAAGAAAAAGAAAAGGGCCAAAATCCAGGCTGTTACAACCTGGATGCCCATATTGTCTCCTACATATTCTACGAAGATCTTTATCGGTCGAACCATTATGACAACATACGTAATTCTCTTTGTCCATCAGTATGTTACTTGCATGAGATTCGATCGTCAGTATCTTTATACTTAGTTCAATCTCATTACCGGCAAGTCTCTTTAGTCGTTTCGTAATACATCACCTCGTAACTAACTCCTTAGTCATTTGCTTGCAAGCTTATGATGTGTATTACTGAGAGGACCCAGAGATACCTCTCCGATACTCGGAGTGACAAATCCTAATCTCGATCTGTGCCAACTCAACAAACACCTTCGGAGATACCTGTAGAGATCTTTGTAATCACCCAGTTACGTTGTGACGTTTGATAGCATAGCACACTAGGTATTCCTCCGGTATCCGGGAGTTGCATAATCTCATAGTCGAAGGAATATGTATTTGACATGAAGAAAGCAACAACAATAAACTGAACGATCAATATAGTAAGCTAACGTATGGGTCTTGTCCATCACATCATTCTTCTAATGATGTGGTCCCGTTATCAAATGACAACACATGTCTATGGTTTGGAAACCTTAACCATCTTTGATCAACGAGCTAGTCTAGTAGAGGCTTACTAGGGACATGGTTTTTGTTGATGTATTCCCACATGTATTTAAGTTTCCGATCAATACAATTCTAGCATGAATAATCAACATTTATCATGAATAAGGAAATATAAAATAACAACTTTATTATTGCCTCTACGGCACATTTCCTTTAGTCTCCCACTTGCACTACAGTCAATAATCTAGTTCACATCACCATGTGATTAACACCCATAGTTCACATCGCCATGTGACTAACACCCAAAGAGTTTACTAGAGTCAATAATCTAGTTCACATTGCCATGTGATTAACACCCAAAGAGTACTATGGTGTGATCATGTTTTGCTTGTGAGAGAGGTTTAGTCATCGGGTCTGCCACATTCAGGTCCGTATGTATTTTGCAAATTTCTATGTCTACAATGCTCTGCATGGAGCTACTCTAGCTAATTGCTCCCACTTTCAATACGTATCCAGAATGAGACTCGGAGTCATCCGAATCGGTGTCAAAGCTTGCATCGACGTAACCCTTTACGACGAACTCTTTATCACCTCCATAACTGAGAAACATTTCCTTCGTCCTCTTAGGTAATTAAGGATAATTTTGACCGTTTTCCAGTGATCTACTCCTGGATCACTATTGTACCCCCTTGTCAAACTCATGGCAAGGTACACAACAGGTCTGACTCTCATTCTCTCGCTATCTTCTACCGTGGTCGGGTTTTGAGTCTTACTCAACTTCACACCTTGCAACACAGGCAACAACCCTTTCTTTGACTGATCCATTTTGAACTTCTTCAAAATTTTGCCAAGGTATGTGCTTTGTGAAAGTCCTATTAAGCGTCTCAATCTATCCCTATAGATCTTGATGCCCAATATGTAAGTAGCTTCACTGAGGTCTTTCATTGAAAAATTCTTATTAAAGTATCCTTTTATGCTATCAAGAAATTATATATCATTTCCAATCAACAATATGTCATCCACATATAATATTAGAAATGCTAAGCTCCCACTCACTTTCTTGTAAGTACATGCTTCACCATAAGTCCGTATAAAACCATATGCTTTGATCACCTCATCAAAGCGTATATTCCAACTCCGAGATGCTTGCACCAGTCCATAGATGGATCGCTGGAGCTTGCACACTTTGTTAGCACCTTTAGGATCGACAAAACCTTTTGGTTGTTTCATATACAACTCTTCTTTAAGATATCCATTAAGGAATGCAGTTGTGACATTCATTTGATAGATTTCATAATCATAAAATGTGGCAATTGCTAACATGATTCGGACTGACTTAAGCATCGCTATGGATGAGAAAGTATCATCGTAGTCAACTCCTTGAACTTGTCGAAAACCTTCCGCGACAAGTCCATCTTTGTAGATAGTAACATTACCATCAGCGTCAGTCTTCTTCTTGAAGATCCATTTATTTTCTATGGCTTGCCGATCATCGGGCAAGTCCACCAAAGTCCACACTTTGTTCTCATACATGGATCCTATCTCAGATTTCATGGCCTCAAGCCATCTGTCGGAATCTAGGCTCATCATAGCTTCTTCATAGTTCGTAGGTTCACCTTGGTCTAATAACATGACTTCTAGGACAGTATTACCGTACCACTCTGGTGTGGATCGTGCTCTGGTTGACCTACGAGGTTCAGCAGCAACTTGATCTGAAGTTTCATGATCATTATTATTAGCTTCCACTCTAGTTGGTGTAGGCATCACGGGAGCGGTTTTCTCTAATGTGCTACTTTCCAATTCGACAGAAGGTACAATTACCTCATCAAGTTCTACTTTCCTCCCACTCACTTCTTTCGAGAGAAACTCCTTCACTAGAAAGGATCCATTCTTTAGTACCAAAGATCTTGCCTTCGGATCTGTGGTAGAAGGTGTACCCAATTGTTTCCATGGGTACCCTATGAAGACACACTTCTCCGATTTGGATTCGAGCTTATCAGGCTGAAGCCTTTTGACATAAGTGTCGCAACCCCAAACTTTAAGAAATGACAACTTAGGTTTCTTACCAAACCATAGTTCCTACGGTGTCGTCTCAACGGATTTTGACGGTGCCCTATTTAACGTGAATGCGGCTGTCTCTAATGAATAACCCCAAAATGATAGTGGTAAATCGGTAAGAGACATCATAGATCGCACCATATCTAATAAAGTACGGTTACGACGTTCGGACACACCATTACGCTGTGGTGTTCCAAGTGGCGTGAGTTGCGAAACAATTCCACATTGTTTTAAATGAAGGCCAAAATCATAACTCAAATATTCGCCTCCGTGATCAGACTATAGAAACTTTATTTTCTTGTCATGATGATTCTCCACTTCACTCTGAAATTCTTTGAACTTTTCAAATGTTTTAGACTTGTTTTTCATCAAGTAGATATACCCATACCTACTCAAATAATCTTGTGAAGGTCAAAAAATAACGATACCCGCCGCGTGCTTCAACACTCATCGGACCGTATACATCGGTATGTATTATTTCCAATAAGTCATTAGCTCGCTCCATTGTTCCGGAGAACGGAGTTTTAGTCATCTTGCCCATGAGTCATGGTTCACAAGTATCAAATGATTCATAATCAAGTGATTCCAAAAGTCCATCTGCTTGGAGTTTCTTCATGCGCTTTACACCAATATGAAATGGCAATGCCACAAGTATGTTGCACTATCATTATCAACTTTGCATCTTTTGGCATCAATATTATGAATATGTGTATCACTATGGTTGAGATTAAATAAACCATTCACATTGGGTGTATGACTGATACATCTCCAACGTATCTATAATTTTGGATTGTTCCATGCTATTATATTATCTGTTTTGGATGTTTTATGTGCATTAATATGCTATTTTATATTATTTTTGGGACTAACCTATTAAGCTAGAGCCCAGTGCTAGTTTATGTTTTTTCCTTGTTTTTTAGCTTCGTGGAAAAGGAATAGCAAATCGAGTCCAAACGGAATAAAACCTTCGCGATGATTTTTCTTGGACCAGAAGACACCCTGGAGACTTGGAGATGAAGTCGGAGGAGCCACGAGGCGGCCACAAGGGTGGAGGGCGTGCCCAGGGGGGTAGGACGCGCCCCCTGCCTTGTGGCCCCCCGTGACTCCCCTGACCTAATTCTTTCGCCTATATATTCATATATGTTCCCAAACCACCGGAGGCATCCATGAAAACACTTTTCCACCGCTGAAACCTTCTGTACCCGTGAGATCCCATCTAGGGACCTTTTCCGGCACCCTGCCGGAGGGGGATTCGATCAGGGCGGGCTTCTACATCAACTCTGTTGCCCTTCCGATGAAGCGTGAGTAGTTTACCACAGACCTACGGGTCCATAGCTAGTAGCAATATGGCATATTATCTCTCTTTGATTCTCAATACCATGTTCTCCTCGATGTTCTTAGAGATCTATTCGATGTAATACTTTTTTGCGGTGTGTTTGCCGAGATCCGATGAATTATGGATTTATGATCAACTTATCTATAATATTATTTAAATCTTCTCTGAATTCTTTTATGCATGATTTGATATCTTTGTAATTCTCTTTGAACTATCGGTTTGGTTTGGCCAACTAGATTGGTTTTTCTTGCAATGGGAGAAGTGCTTAGCTTTGGGTTCAATCTTGCGGTGTCCTTTCCTAGTGACAGTAGGGGCAGCAAAGGCACGTATTGTATTGTTGCCATCGAGGATAAAAAGATGGGGTTTTCATCATATTGCTTGAGTTAATTCCTCTACATCATGTCATCTTACTTAATGCGTTGCTCTATTCTTTATGAACTTAATACTCTAGATGCATGCTGGATAGCGGTTGATGTGTGGAGTAATAGTAGTAGATGCAGAATCGTTTTGATCTACTTGACACGGACGTGATGCCTATATTCATGATCACCTAGATATCGTCATAACTTTGCGCTTTTCTATCAATTGCTCGGCAGTAATTTGTTCACCCACCGTATTATTTGCTATCTTGACAGAAGCCTCTAGTGAAACCTATGGCCCCTGGGTCTATTTTCCATCATATAAGTTTCTATTTTCCATCATATTAGTTTCCGATCTACTATTTCTGCAATCTTTACTTTCCGATCTATAAACCAAAAATACCAAAAATATTTACTTTATTGTTTATCTATCTCTATCAGATCTCACTTTTGCAAGTAACCGTGAAGGGATTGACAACCCCTTTATCGCGTTGGGTGCAAGTTGTTTGATTGTTTGTGCAGGTATTCGGTGATTTGTGCGTTATCTCCTACTGGATTGATACATTGGTTCTCAAACTGAGGGAAATACTTATCTCTACTTTGTTGCATTACCCTCTCCTCTTCAAGGGAAAAACCAATGCAAGCTCAAGAAGTAGCAATGACCATAGAAGGTTTTATTCATGTAAACAGAACATCAATTAATCTCCGACTTAAATGAATAATCGTATTGCAATAAACATGATCTAATCATATTCATGCTCAACGCAAACACCAAATAACATTTATTGAGGTTCAACTCTAATCCCGAAGGTAGAGGGAGTGTGCGATGGTGATCGTATCAAGCTTGGAATCATTTCTAACACATATCGTCACCTCGCCCTTAACTAGTCTCTGTTTATTCTGGAACTCTTGTTTCGAGTTACTATAATCTTAGCAACTGAACCGGTATCAAATACCCAGGGGTTACTACGAACACTAGTAAGGTACACATCGATAACATGTATATCATTCCCCTAAAAAAATACCATGTATATCAAATATACATTTGTTCACTTTGCCATCCTTCTTATCCGCCAAATATTTGGGGTAGTTCCGCTTCTAGTGACCATTTCCTTTGCAGTAGAAGCACTCAGTTTCAGGCTTAGGTCCAGCTTTGGGCTTCTTCATGGGAGTGGCAAGTTGCTTGCCATTCTTCTTGAAGTTCCCTTTCTTTCCCTTTGCCCTTTTTCTTGAAACTAGTGGTCTTGTTAACCATCAACACTTGACGCTCTTTCTTGATTTCTACCTTCGCTGATTTCAACATTGCGAAGAGCTTGCGAATCAATTTTGTCATCCCTTGCGTATTATAGTTTATCACGAAGTTCTAGTAGCTTGGTGATAATGACTAGAGAACTCTGTCAATCACTATCTTATCTGGAAGATTAACTCCCACTTGATTCAAGCGATTGTAGTACCCAGACTTTCTGAGCACATGCTCACTGGCTGAGCTATTCTCCTCCATCTTGTAGGCAAAGTACTTGTCAGAGGTCTCATACCTCTCGACACGGGCATGAGTCTGAAATACCAATTTCAGCCCTTGGAACATCTCATATGCTTTGTGGCGTTCAAAACGTTTTTGAAGTCCCAGTTCTAAGCCATAAAGCATGGCCCACTAAACTATTAAGTAGTCATCATATCGAGCTTTCCAAACGTTCATAATGTCTGCATGTGCTCCTGCAATAGGTCCGTCACCTAGCGGTGCATCAAGTACATAATTCTTCTATGCAGCAATGAGGATAATCCTCAGATCATGGACCCAGTCCGCATCATTGTCACTATCATCTTTCAACTTAGTTTTCTCTAGGAACATAAAAATAGGGAAGCTATATTGCGAGCTATTGATCTACAACATAGATATGCAAAAACTATTAAGACTAAGTTCATGATAAATTTAAGTTCAATTAATCAAATTACTAATGAATTCCAATTTAAATTAACATCCCTCAAGTTATTTAAGTGATACATGATCCAAATCAACTAACCCATGTCCGATGATTAGCTTATCTATGAATATTATTTGAATCTTCCCTGAATTCTTTTATGCATGATTTGATATCTTTGTAATTCTCTTTGAACTATCGGTTTGGTTTGGCCAACTAGATTTCTTTTTCTTGCAATGGGAGAAGTGCTTAGCTTTGGGTTCAATCTGGCGGTGTCCTTTCCCAGTGACAGTAGGGGCAGCAAGGCACATATTGTATTGTTGCCATCGAGGACAAAAAGATGGGGTTTTCATCATATTGCTTGAGTTAATTCCTCTACATCATGTCATCTTACCTAATGCGTTACTCCGTTCTTTATGAACTTAATACTCTAGATGCATGCTGGATAGCGGTCAATGTGTGGAGTAACAGTAGTAGATGCAGAATTGTTTCGGTCTACTTGACACGGACGTGATACCTATATTCATGATCATTGCGTTAGATATCGTCATAACTTTGCGCTTTTCTATCAACTGCTCGGCAGTAATTTGTTCACCCACCGTATTATTTGCTATCTTGAGAGAAGTCTCTAGTGAAACATATGGCCCTTGGGTCTATTTTCCATCATATAAGTTTCCGATCTATTATTTTGCAATATTTTACTTTCCGATCTATAAACCAAAAATACCAAAAATATTTACCTTATCGTTTATCTGTCTCTATCAGATCTCACTTTTGCAAGTAACCGTGAAGGGATTGACAACCCCTTTATCGCGTTGGGTGCAAGTTGTTTGATTGTTTATGCAGGTATTCGGTGATTTGTGCGTTTTCTCCTACTGGATTGATATCTTGGTTCTCAAACTGGGGGAAATACTTATCTCAACTTTGCTGCATCACCCTTTCCTATTCAAGGGAAAAACCAACGCAAGCTCAAGAAGTAGCAGGAAGAATTTCTGGCGCCGCTGCCGGGGAGAAGTACGCCAAGTCAAGACATACCAAGTACTCATCATAAACTCTCATCTCTTGCATTACATTATTCGCCATTTGCCTCTCGTTTTCCTCTCCCCCACTTCTAAAACGATTTTCAAAAAGATCTGCCTTTTTCTCAACATTCTTCCGTTCGTCTTCTTCGTTTGCTTTTTGTGTGCTTGTGTGTTGGATTGCTTGCTTTGTCACGATGGCTCAAGAGAATACCAAATTGTGTGAATTTTCCAACACGAATAACAATGATTTTATTAGTACTCGGATTGCTCCCGTCACTAGTGCGGAATCTTATGAAATTAATGCTGCTTTCCTAAATCTTGTTATGAAAGATCAATTTTCCGGCCTTCCTAGTGAAGATGCCGCATCCCATCTTAATAGTTTCGTTGAGTTATGTGATATGCAAAAGAAAAAAGATGTGGATAATGATATTGTTAAATTGAAGCTATTTCCATTCTCACTACGAGATCGTGCTAAAACTTGGTTTTCATCTTTGCCTAAAAATAGTATTGATTCATGGAATAAGTGTAAAGATGCTTTTATTTCCAAGTATTTTCCTCCCGCTAAGATCATCTCCCTTAGGAACAATATTATGAATTTTAAGCAACTTGGTCATGAACATGTTGCACAATCTTGGTAGAGGATGAAATTGATGATATGAAATTGCCCTACTCATGGTTTGAATTTGTGGATGATTATACAAAAAATTTATGCCGGATTGAATTTTGCTTGTAGAAATCTTTTAGATTCGGCCGTGGGAGATACTTTAATGGAAATTACTTTAGGAGAAGCTACTAAACTCCTAGATAATATTATGGTTAATTGTTCTCAATGGCATACCGAAAGATCCTCCACTAGTAAAAAAGTGCATGCGGTTGAAGAGATTAATGTTTTGAGTGGAAAGATGGATGAGCTTATGAAATTATTTGCTAGCAAGAGTGCTTCTGTTGATCCTAGCAAGAGTTCTTCTCTAAATTCTTTTACGCATGATTTGATATCTTTGTAATTCTCTTCAAACTATCGGTTTGGTTTGGCCAACTAGATTGGTTTTTATTGCAATGGGAGAAGTGCTTAGCTTTGGGTTCAATCTTGTGGTGTCCTTTCCCAGTGACAGTTGGGGCAGCAAGGCACGTATTGTATTGTCGCCATCGAGGATAAAAAGATGGGGTTTTCATCATATTGCTTGAGTTAATGCCTCTACATCATGTCATCTTACTTAATGCGTTAGTCCGTTCTTTATGAACATAATACTCTAGATGCATGCTGGATAGCGGTCGATGTGTGTTGTAATAGTAGTAGATGCAGAATCGTTTCGATCTACTTGACACGGACATGATGCCTATATTCATGATCATTGCCTTAGATATTTTCATAACTTTGCACTTTTCTATCAATTGCTAGGAAGTAATTTGTTCACCCACTGTATTATTTGCTATCTTGAGAGAAGCCTCTAGTGAAACCTATGGCCCCTGGGTCTATTTTCCATCATATAAGTTTCTATTTTCCATCTTATTAGTTTCCGAGCTACTATTTCTGCAATCTTTTACTTTCCGATCTATAAACTAAAAGTACCAAAAATATTTACTTTATCGTTTATCTATCTCTATCAGATTCACTTTTGCAAGTAACCGTGAAGGGATTGACAACCCCTTTATCGCGTTGGGTGCAAGTTGTTTGATTGTTTGTGTAGGTATTCGGTGATTTGTGCGTTGTCTCCTACTGGATTGATACCTTGGTTCTCAAACTGAGGGAAACACTTATCTCTACTTTGCTGCATCACCCTTTCCTCTTCAAGGGAAAAACCAATGCAAGCTCAAGAAGTAGCAATGACCATAGAAGGTTTTATTCATGTAAACAGAACAACAATTATTCTCTGACTTAAATGAATAATTTTATTGCAACAAACATGATCTAATCATATTCATGCTCAACGCATACACCAAATAACATTTATTGAGGTTCAACTCTAATCCCGAAGGTAGAGGGAGTGTGCGACGGTGATCGTATCAACCACTACTAGGGAGAACCTTATACACAGAGGTATAGCAGTAACACTGGTCAGAACTAAGCGCTACTGCTACATTGTAGTAGCGCGTGTCAAAAAAGTTCGCTACAACTATAGTTGTAGCAGTAGAGCATCTGCACAAAAAAGCACTACTACTATAATTCCCACACGGTTGCTGGTAGGCTAGGAATAGTAGTAGCGAGCCTGAGGAAAACACGCTATTGCTCAGTGCTTTGTAGCAGCGCGTTTCTGTTGTAGAGCGCTACTTCTAAGAAAAAGAAAATAAGTAGAAAAATAAATAGAAAAGTAAATGCAAATGAAAGAAATAGAAAAAGGAGAAATGAAAAAAAAAGAAAAAGAAAAGTAAAAGGAAAATAGAGGAGAAAGGCATAGCAGTAGCACTTGTTCTCACAAAGCGCTATAGCTGCATTAGCAGTAGCGCTTTTTGGGTTCCTGCGCTATAGCTAAGTTCCTTAGATAAAAGGAAATGAAAAAGGAAAATACATAGCTACTTCTTGTAGCAGTAGCGCGTTTTGGTGGAAAGCGCTATAGCTAACTTAGCTACAGCGCGTTTTCCCTACCAGCGCTACTGCTAGTTTGACTTAACCATGCCCGGGCTCAAAATTTTGCTAAGTCCTTCCCCCTCTCCCCTTATCTCCCACTAGATCTGTCGCCGTCGTCGATCGCCCTGCGCACGAGACACCGAGCGTCGCCCGAGCCCGCTCCCAGCCTCACCGCCGCCGCCCGAGGCCGCCCTCGACCTCACCGCCGCCGCACTCGACCTCGCCGCCGCCGCCCGAGCCCTCCCTGCACCGTCGCCGCCTAAGCCCGCCCTTGCCGCGGAATGTAAGCCTGTCCCTGTCCTCTCCCCTGCTCTCCCTCTCTCTCTCTCTCTGCTAGCTAGGGAAAATTTCATAGAGGGCTACTTTGATGATGTTCATATGAACCCTAGATTTGTTTAGGGCAGTAGGCATTTTTTTAGCATTTAGGAAAAAAGATTAGTAATTTATTTAGCAAATTAGCTAGGGAAAATTTTGATGAAAATGCCTAAGCAGTAATTCCATTTATCTTTAAATTAACAGAGGGTATATAAATTATAGTAGCATTTAGCTTTAAATTAATAGAGGCTATAAACAAAAAACAGTAGCATTTAGCTATAAAAAATTATTTGGACTATGGACCTGAATCTGGTCCAAATTTCATTCAAATGGAGTTCCTTTGCAATTTCTAATAAGGCAAGTATTGTTGGAATATTTGCTCTAAAACAATTTGGATGAAAAGAAAATAAAATGAGTGTGTGTGAGAGGAATAGCTAGAAAATAATTTGGGTTTTGTCCTAGGCAGTGAAGTGTTTAGTGAGGTCATGTTGCAAAGGTTTTGGGTTTTTGAGAAGTCCATTATTTTTCAAGGAAAATAATTTAGGCAAGTTTTATTTTAAAGATGATCCCTTCCTAGACTTTTAGCTTTAGATAAAAAACAAAAGTATTTAGCTTTAAATAAAAAATAGTACCTATGGCATTTAGCTATAAACAGAAAACAGAATTGTTTTTCTTTTAAAAAACTTGGTTAAAGTAATTGTTGCTATGTAAACGAAGAACAATATTGATGTTATATGATATATGTCATTGATGTTCGTTTGCATATTCCATTATTGTTGATTTTATCTTTTCACTAAAGTGGTCATGTTATATGCAAATTCCTCAATAGTGTTTGCTCATGTTATATGCCACATTGAAGTGGTTCAATTGTGCCCAAGTGGCCTTTTGTTGTTTCCAGGGAATGAAGCCGAGTGGCCTATGTTTTGCCGGAATGTTGATTCATTTATGTTCCGACAAATTTCAGGTGCTCGATTTGTCCACTTTTTAGCAAAGGTCATGCCAAAATTTTCTGTGAATTTCGGCATGACTTGTGCTACAAACTAGGACATATTGAGTGCCCGGGATTTGCCGCACCGGGAAGGAATCAACGTTCCTGCAAAACATAGGCCTTTTTATGTCATTATTCATTTTATTAGGTCCAGAATTAATTGACTAGATTTAATCATAGGAAACATGGCTAGCAACAATGAAGGACAGGGTTCTGGTGATTGTGACGTCTACATGGAGGCAAATGCTTATTTGAACCTTCTCGACGAGCAACGGTTGTTGTAGGGCCCACCTATCACATCCGAGACCGACATCGAGACCGGCCTCGAGACTGGCGTTGAGAACCAGACCAGCACCGATACCGGCACCGAGACTGGTGAAGCCGGTATAGAACCGAAACCGAAGAGGAGACGTCGACGCCCAAACCATCTCATCACTACTAGACTGGTGGTCACGGAGGTGGATGACGGCAATTTTGAGCCAAAAGAGCCTGCGGAAGTGCGAGCGTGCTACGACAATCGAATAGGCTGCATTGTACGGACAACCGCCACCATCAATGATGAGAAACTAAAGAAGATAGAAAATATGAAGCACTCCCTCCTAACGAAGCTGCACCAGGTATTCTTGTTCCTGGGGCGGGATGAAAAGAAAATACTGATCCAGATAAAGACCCGGCAATGAAGAATATAAACAAACGCGCCATGAGCAAGTTTAGCGACGCGTTTGTCGCCTGGAAAGTAAGGGTGAAAGCAAGGATCATCGACAAAAAGGAACCCTACTCCGAGATTGTAAAGGATAATCCGACAATTACGGAAGAGCAGTGAGGGAGTCCTGGATTAGGGGGTCCTCGGACAGCCGGACTATATCCTTTGGCCGGACTGTTGGACTATGAAGATACAAGATTGAAGACTTCGTCCCGTGTCCGGATGGGACTCTCCTTCGCGTGGAAGGCAAGCTTGGCAATAAGGATATGTAGATCTCCTCCCTTGTAACCGACTCTATGTAACCCTAGCCCCCTCCGGTGTCTATATAAACCGGAGGGTTTAGTCCGTAGGACAACAACAATCATACCATAGGCTAGCTTCTAGGGTTTAGCCTTTATGATCTCGTGGTAGATCAACTCTTGTAATACTCATAATATCAAGATCAATCAAGCAGGAAGTAGGGTATTACCTCCATCGAGAGGGCCCGAACCTGGGTAAACATCGTGTCCCCCGCCTCCTGTTACCATCCGCCTTAGACGCACAGTTCGGGACCCCCTACCCGAGATCCGCCAGTTTTGACACCGACATTGGTGCTTTCATTGAGAGTTCACTGTGCCGTCGCGATAAAGGCTTGATGGCTCCTTCGATCATCGCCAACGATGCGATCCAGGGTGAGGTTTTCCTCCCCGGACAGATCTTCGTATTCGGCGGCTTCGTACTGCGGGCCAACTCGCTTGGCCATCTGGAGCAGATCGAGAGCTACGCCCCTGGCCGTCAGGTCAGGTTTGGAAATTTAAACTACACTGCCGACATCCGCGGAGACTTGATCTTTGACGGATTCGAGCCCATGTCAGGTGCGCCGCACAGTCACGACGAGCACGACTTAGCTCTGCCGCCGGACGGTGTTCGGGAGATCACACCTATGCCTACTCCGGCCCTAGATCCGGAGTCGATTGCGCCGTCCGAGGACGGGTGGATGGACCCTGCCTCAGAGGCCACACACTCAGTGGCGATAGAGCCGAATACTGACTTCACCTCCTATGAGACCTGTGTCGCCGGATCCTCGGATTCATCCCCGGCCACAGGCCCCGAACCGCCTGCGTCCATGCCTATCGAATCTGATTGGGCGCCGATCATGGAGTTTACCTCCGCGGATATCTTTCAGCACTCGCCTTTTGGCGATGTGCTAAATTCATTAAGGTCTCTCTCCTTGTCAGGAGGCCCTTGGCCAAACTATGTCCGGCCCGAACGGGAAGCGGACGACAAAGAAATTCGTTCCCCACCCACCACCCACTTAATAGCCACTGTCGACGATTTAACCGACATGCTTGATTTTGACTCCGAAGACATCGATGGTATGGACGACGATGCAGGAGAGGAACAGGAACCACCGCCCACAGGGCGCTGGACAGCCACTTCATCAGACGATATATATATATGGTGGATACACCCAAAGAAAACAATGACGAGGAACGGAAGGATGCAGCGAAGGATAGCTCCCTCGAGAAGCAACCAAAGCGACGGCGTAGGCACCGCTCCAAATCCCGCCTCGGCAAAAACAGCGATAACAGCGCAAGAAAAAATAATACCCCGGTCGAGTCCAGAGGAAACGACGACCACACGGACCCAGCGACAGAGCAAGATGAAACAGCGGACGACGAACATAGTACGGAGCCGCTGTCCGATCACGGCGACGCCGAGGATAAAGCTCATCAACCTCTCTCCGGAGAGGAAAACAGTCCGGACGACGATACACACATCATCCTGGAAAGGCACTTGGAACAAGAGAACCTCCGTAGAAGGCTTATTGCCACCGCGAGGAGTCTGAAGAAGCAGAAGCAAAGGCTTAAGGCCGCGCAGAATACGCTCAACAGTAGATGGAACAAAGTGCTCGACACTGAAGAAAAGTATGGTGGTAGTCGCCACACAAAGAGCTATCCAAAGCGCAAGCTGTTGCCTGAATTCGATGATGAGGCCTTAGAGCCTACACAGCCGAAAAATAAAACGGCCGACCGGTCGGATCGACCACCTCGTGGCCGCGATAGGGCGGCTAACGAGGCCGCACATAAGTCAGCACACGATCCACGCGAGGACTTGCATCAAAAGGCCGGCGTGACCAGATCCATCTACGGATCTAGGAAGCGCGCTCCAGCGCATAATCAAAACCGAACACTACAACCGTGAGAACGCCATGACACATCCAAATACAGGGGTGCCGCGCACCCCCTATGTTTCACCGATGAGGTGCTGGATCACGAATTTCCAGAGGGATTCAAACCCGTGAACATAGAGGCGTACGACGGAACGACAGACCCTGGGGTCTGGATTGAGGACTTCATCCTCCATATCCATATGGCTCGCGGAGACGATCTCCACGCCATCAAGTACTTGCCCCTCAAGCTGAAAGGACCAGCTCGGCACTGGCTGAAGAGCCTCCCCGAAAATTCAATTGGAAGTTGGGAGGAGCTTGAGGATGCTTTTAGGGCTAACTTTCAAGGGACCTATGTCCGACCTCCGGATGCAGACGATTTAAGTCATATAATTCAACAGCCCGGAGAGTCAGCCCGAAAGCTTTGGAACAGATTTCTCACTAAGAAGAACCAAATCGTCGACTGCCCGGACGCCGAAGCCTTAGCAGCTTTCAAACACAGCGTCCAAGACGAATGGCTCGCCAGACACCTCGGCCAAGAAAAACCGAGGACAATGGCAGCCCTAACAAGCCTTATGACCTGCTTTTGCGCGGGCAAAGATAGCTGGCTGGCCCGTAGTAGCACCAGCGACCCAGGCACATCTGAAGTCAGGGATGGCAATGGAAAACCACGACGCAGTAAAAGCAAGCGTCGAAATAACGAAGACAGCCCAGACAACACGGCGGTAAACGCCGGATTTAGGGGCTCTCGACCCGGTCAACAGAAAAAGCCTTTCAAAGGCAACAGAGATGGACCGTCCAGCCTCAACAAGATTCTAGACAAATTATGTCAGATTCACGGCACCTCCGATAAACCTGCAAATCACACCCACAGAGAATGCTGGGTCTTCAAGCAGGCCGGTAAGCTAAACGCCGAACACAAGGGGAGGGAGACACCAAGTGAAGACGAGGATGAGCCTCGTCAGCAAAACACTGGGGGACAGAAAAAGTTCCCACCAGAGGTCAAAACAGTGAACACGATTCACGTGACGAAGAGGAGGAGCAAACACGCACTCCGAGACGTATGCGCCGTAGAGCCCGTCACCCCCAAGTTCAACCCTTGGTCGACCTGCCCGATCACTTTTGATCGCAGGGATAGCCCGACCAATGTCCGGCACGGAGGATCGGCTGCCTTGGTGCTCGACCCAATAATCAACGGATACCATCTCACCCGAGTCCTCATGGACGGCGGCAGTAGTCTTAATCTGATATATCAGGACACAGTCCGCAAAATGGGGATAGACCCAACGAGAATTAGCCAAAGCAATACTACCTTTAAAGGAGTAATACCAGGCCCAGAGGCCAGCTGCACGGGCTCTCTCGTACTAGAGGTTGTATTCGGTTCCCCCGACAACTTCCGAAGTGAAAAGTTAACCTTCGACATCGCTCCATTCCGAAGCGGCTATCAAGCACTACTCGGAAGAACGGCCTTCGCTCGTTTTAATGCAGTACCGCATTATGCTTATCTTAAGCTCAAGATGCCCGGTCCACGCGGCATCATCATAGTTAGCGGAAACACTGAGCGTTCCTTACGCGCGGAAGAATGTGCGGCAGCTTTAGCAGCCGAACACTAAATGGCCTCTCCAACTAGCATAAACGATCGGTCGTCAAGACCGCGGACACGGCTAGACGAGTCCGGCGCACCACTAGCTGTAACAGCTTAGATAAACCTGAGATGGGGTTGATGAATATACCCCCGTAGACGGTGCTAGGGGCTTCCCGCATGTAAAAAACAAAGTCTACAGTTCGGCTCGACCTTATTTTGAATTTTAATGGTTTATTAAGAATAACCAATTTTTCGCACGACAAATTTCATCTAAGTTCTTCTCTTTTAACAGATGATAATCGTGCTACACCCTTCCAGGATACGGCACAACGGAGACACAGGCGCAGACGTGCAGCAGGGCCCCGCTCAAAGGTTTCTTTTTAGATTAAGACCCTGTGTAAACCTTTCTTACTGTCTCTTGTTGCTTCACACCCTCCGGATACTCAACACAACCGAGAGGGATGCTGGCGTTATTGGCATTTCGCCACGTCAGACTAATGCACGTACCTGGAAATTCAGGGTTCAAGGGCGTTACTCAGCCCAGTATATGTTGTAAAGACCGAATACCTTAGGGAGTGTTCGGCGTCGCGAGTTTGGCCTTATATGCATCAGCTCTGAATCATGTCTTTGGTCAATGTTGGGTTTTCCCGGCTCCCGTGTTTTGCTACCTTACGTTCCGCTCTATCGGCTAAGGTGGCACCGGGAGAACTACTGCGATTGTGCCCTGGTTCATCTGGACGAGCACCTCAGTAGAGAAAGCCGAAAACTGACTGTCATGATAAAGCGCGAGACTGGTCAACCACTCGATGACTCATCGGAATCTTTGGGATTCCTCCGCATTAACGAAGGACCGGTTTTCCTGGTCATGTACGTACGGGTACCGTATTCGGATAGACACGGAAATACCAAGGGCTATATAGTAGCCCCACTGTCAAACTCCTATGGTTAAGTGAAACTGTTAAAGCAATATAGTCCGATTGCCTCGTTCGCCGCGCTACCACCTCCTTAATGGACCAAGACGTTGGATCAAGTGTGAACACGCGCTTTTGCGAACACCCCCGCATTATATGCGTGGGGGCTGAAGCCGACGACTGCAAACTTTCAGGTTATATATATATATATATATATATATATATATACATAAACGACCGCACAGGAGGCATAATAATACTTTCAAGCAAAAGTATAAACAAAGCCTTTATAATTCAAATAACATTGTTCTTACAATTGGGATACATGTCACTAGAACATGATACTCTTCGAGCACTGAGCCTCTATTAAACGAGCACCTTCTAGGACTTCTTCAAAATAGTGCTCGGCCGATACCCGGCCTACGGCCGAACTCTGGGTTGCAATAGCGGTGGCCTCCATCTCTGCCTAGTATGTCTTGACAAGGGCAAAAGCCATCCACGCACCCTCTATGCACACCGACCTCTTCACAGCGTCGATATGCGGCACAACACCAAGGAATCGTTGCACTAAGCCAAAATAACTATTCGGCCTTGGTCCTTCCGGCCAAAGATAATCCACAACAGACCTCATGGCAAGCCCGGACAACCTATGGAGCTCAGCCCACTCGGCCATTTGCTCATTTAATAGCAGCGGACGCACTGGAACATTGAACTGCGACCAGAACAGCTTTTCCACTTCGTGATCTTTTTTATCTTTGAAAAACTCGGTCGCATCAGCAGCACTCGCTGCCAAATCCAAGTATGCATCTGCAGAACTCCATAATTGATCCAGAAGGGTATACTTAGGATCTCCGAGCTTCGTCCGCAACAAAAGGGCTTCCCAGCCGCGATATCTCCGGCTTGATGTAGCTCCTCCCTCGCCACTCTGATTTTAGAGCGGGCTTCCTTGGCTGCTACCATGGCTTTCTCCAGGTCCGCCGTCTTCGTTTGGCTTTCCTTTTCAAGAAGCTCATAACGGTCGGCGGCATCTTTCAACTCAACAGCCATCTTGGCTATTTTCTCTTTGCTCTGGCAATGCGCAGCCTGTTCGGCTCTTAGCTCTTCGACCGCCTTTAGGGCGGCCGCATCACTCTTCCTGGCTTGTTCCTTGGCTCGGGCAAGTTCCGCCCGAAGGGTCTCCACGACGGCAGCTCCATCTGTAGTCACAGCATATTACAGATACTAGCATCATGCTCCTCTTAATACGTGTTGATCACCGGAGAATACATACCCTATGCCTCGTCAAGCCGCTTGTTTACAAGCACGATGTCGACATCTGCCGCATCAAGTTGCCGCTTCAGTTTGGCAAACTCACCAGTCCGGCTAGCCACCGGACCCTCAGCCGCCTGCACATGAAAGCATCACAGTTATTTCCTAGGACTATGATCCTCTATTTGCCGCCTTTTTCGACAGCAACCAGAGTCTCAGGGGCTACTATCTGCATAGGGCACACCTAGCGTGTGTGGTACCGTCAAAAAATATATATTACTTTGCGTACCTCAAAGCCTCTCAGCGGGCTCATAAAAGCTTCATGCAACCCGCTTTCGGCGGATGAAATCCTCTCAACCACCGTACCCATTAGCGTACGATGCGCTTCTGAGATAGCCGCTTGCTCCAGAAGATTCATCAGTGCGTCTGGTCGCGCACCGGACAGTCCCGGACTCTTTCTGTTGCTCTCCTTAGGAGCCGAATACTCCGGACTTCGGGTGGCCGAAGGGTTACCTTCTAGCCTTGGCGGATCAGGATAAATCCTCCGTGACGACACCTCAGGGTCGTCTGCTTCATGAGGCGGGGAGGCACGGGGAGGCGTTTCGCTCTCCATCATCTCCGGAAGAAGATCCCCCGAAGACGAACTCTGTCGAGAAGGGCTACGATCCGAACTACAAGACATACGTCTCGGTTATTGTTCTTAGAAATGAAGCAGGGTATATTTACTATAAAGTACTTTTTTTTACTTACAGCTCGGTGGAGGGCTGGTCCCCTTGCGGGTACTGTGCGGTAAGGATGCCCTCTGGGGTAGGGCCCCCTGACAAAGGTTTCTTCCCTCGTTTGAAAACCATTGTTTCCAAGTCTTCAGAGGCGGCCCTCTTCCTTCCTTGCGGAGAGGGAATTTTAGATTCTTCTCCCCGGTTATCCTCCTTTGCGGAGGCACTAATTCCCTCGGTTTGGATGAATAATGAGTGAGGCTCGCTTTCGGCTTCTTTGTTCCTCCCTTTATCTTCCCCTGATGGCGCTTGATAAGGCGCAAGCTCAAGCATCCTGGCTAGTACAGGATCCGGTGAGCCTTCGGGAAGGGGGGCCGAACACCTGATCATCTTCGCCTTTTTTATCCAGTCCTGGTCAAAAGGCGACTTTTCAGAATGATGTTGTGATAAATAAAAAGACAATGTGTTCGGCCGCGGAATTACTTACTTGGGTGTCTGGACGATTGCAGTTCAGACCCGCATCCTCGGTGGTGTCCGGACACTTTATTCGTGATCCGAAGAACAATCCATACATCTCTTCGAGCGTCGCGCCAAAGAATTGCTGAATAGTTCGCGGTCCTTCCGGGTTGAACTCCCACATACGGAGAGGTCGACATTGGCATGGCAGGACCCGACGAACTAGCATGACTTGCATTACCTTGACAAGGCTGACATCTCCCTTGAAGAGATCTCGGATGCGGCTCTGCAATGTCGGCACATCATTAGCTGGCCCCCAGTCCAGCCCTTTGTTGACCCATGACGCCAATTGTGGCGGGGGCCCCGGACGGAAGGCGGGGGCAGCTACCCACTTAGTGCTTCGGGGAGTGGTGATGTAAAACCACTCCCGCTGCCATAACTTGGATGTCTCCGGGAAGGAACCCTTTGGCCATGGAGCATCGGCGCCTTTGTTTATTATGGCACCCCCGCACTCTGCGTGTCACCCCTCAATCATCTTCGGCTTCACATTGAAGGTCTTGAGCCATAAGCCAAAGTGTGGGGTGATGCAGAGGAAGGCTTCACACACGACGATGAACGACGAGATGTGAAGGATGGAATCCGGAGCCAGATCATGGAAATCGAGCCCGTAGTAGAACATAAGCCCTCTAACAAAGGGATCAAGACTAAAGCCTAGCCCTCGGAGGAAGTGGGAAATAAATACGACACTCTCGTTGGGTTCAGGAGTGGGGATGACCTGCCCTTGAGCAGGCAGCCTGTGCGAGATTTCGACGGTGAGATACCTGGCTTCTCTTAGCTTCTTGATGTCATCCTCTGTGACTGATGAGGCCATCCACCAGCCTTGAAGGTTGGATCCGGACATGATTGAAGGTCCGAAGCGCTTAGCCTGAGCCTTGAGTGTTGGAATTCAAGGTGGGGGAAGGGAAGGATCGAGCGCGAGAAGAAAATGACAGGCCTTGGCCCCTTTATAAAGAGGGTGAATATCAAGCGTCCTCCGCGTGGCCGTTTGGAACTTGCCTAAAATCGAAGAGTCATACCAGCAGGCACGATTGGGTTACCCGCACCCGTATTGATGAGAATCCCGTGAAAAGAGGGACACGATCTCTGCTTCGACAGGACGTGCCAATAAAACCGCCTCGCAACACGTGCAGTGGCAGGCTCGGAAAAACGGTTCGTCATGACCAGACCACGGCAGAACGTCATGTTATGAAAAGCTGTCAGCACATTAGATTTGTGGAAATTTTATTCTCTCTACGGTGGTATGTGGAATTTGTTTTGCAGAGCCGGACACTATCCTTGTGTTCAAAATCTTCTATGGAGTATTCGGAGGAGGAACCCGCCTTGCAATGCCGAAGACAATCTGCGCGCCGGACACATCGTCATTGAAGCCTGGTTCAGGGGCTACTGAGGGAGTCCTGGATTAGGGGGTCCTCGGACAGCCGGACTATATCCTTTGGCCGGACTGTTGGACTATGAAGATACAAGATTGAAGACTTCGTCCCGTGTCCAGATGGGACTCTCCTTGGCGTGGAAGGCAAGCTTGGCAATACGGATATGTAGATCTCCTCCCTTGTAACCAACTCTGTGTAACCCTAGCCCCCTCCGGTGTCTATATAAACCGGAGGGTTTAGTCCGTAGGAAAACTACAATCATACCATAGGCTAGCTTCTAGGGTTTAGCCTCTATGATCTCGTGGTAGATCAACTCTTGTAATACTCATATCATCAAGATCAATCAAGCAGGAAGTAGGGTATTACCTCCATCGAGAGGGCCCGAACCTGGGTAAACATCGTGTCCCCCGCCTCCTGTTACCATCCGCCTTAGACGCACAGTTCGGGACCCCCTACCCGAGATCCGCCGGTTTTGACACCGACAAGCAGTTTGAAATATTCAAGGCGGCTTGCGATGCTGAAGCTGCCAAAGAAAAGTCAAAGTACATGAAGGGGCTTCAAGAGAGGAACATGGGATTGTCACCACCTCGGAAGTCGTGGTTACGCGGGGAAGAGGTCCATATGGGCCAAGGAGGATGCGGAACGCGAAAGTCTGGGCATCCCAGACCCCTTGGCGGAGTTCACCGCCCTGCACGAGCGTGACATCCTCAGGGCCCGGTACCGTTGGGACCCAGTGAAGAAGGTTTTCGAGACGGACGCGGTCATGATGGAGTTCATGAGACTGCTGGTAATTTTAGCTTCTGATCAATTCTACTACACGTTTAGTCATATTTGTAAAAGATCCTTGTTCCTTTTGCAGAGAGAGCAGCACAGGATTGTGGCCGAAAGCGACTCGCCGTCTGAGGCGTTGGCGAGGCCCAAGTGGGACACCCCATTCAACCGGGCCTTGAACATATTGAAACGACTCCCGATGGACACTCGGCCATCGTATGGACGCCTGCACGGCGTCGGAGACGACGCTACATGGAAGAAGTACTACCGTGAGACCACAGAGGGGAGAAAGGAAAGACGGAGGTTAAATGAAGAAAACATCGACAAGAATGTTGAGATTGCAGTTGTGAAGAAATCAGTTGAGACAGTCGCAGCAACAGTAGCTGCCGCAAAATAGGAGATTGCAGCTTCCTAAGGTTTCTTAGTTCCGGCTATCGTCAGTTGGAGCGGGCAATATCAAAATAAAGAGGCAGCGGACTTCCCCCTTTCCGACTTCTTCGGGAGCAGCTCGACTAGCGTTGCACCAGCACCTGCTCCTGCACCGGCTCCCACACCTGCTCCTACACCGGCTCCCGCACCAGCTCCTGCACCGGCTCCCTCACCTGCTCATAGCAGCCCATCCTCCGTCTCGGACGTGCTCGGCGATGCTTCATCTTTGGCTGAGCTCGACGCCCTCACGGTACCTGTCACATCGACCCTCTTCAATAAATGTATAATCTCCTGTTTCCGTTGCCTTTCGGATGTCTCACGTCGCAGACATGTCTTTGCAGGCCGGCGTAACCCCGTGCACCATATTGTACACCATCAGCGGCCAGAAGGTGGACGTGGGGAAGGCAACGATAGTGAAGCCGAAGGAACAAATGTTCCACTACTGGCCGATCCCCCTGACCTCTTGAAGGTTTCCGTGGCCAGTGTCAAACCGGGCCACGAGAATTTGGCTCCTCCGGTACTAGGGGAAGATGACGACGATTCCCCGCGGTGGCTTGGCAATTGCAAGAGGTGGGTCCTGTTGTGGCCAAAGAGTCTGCTTCGTCTCGAGGCGGCCGGGAGCACACCCACGACCACGCAGCCTCAGCAAGGTATGAACATTAACACCCCACCTACCCAATTAGCGTCACCTGTCGTGCCGGTTGATAGCGGACGGGGTGAGGAAGAGGCTCCATTAGTCGCTGATGACGTCACCGCCATCGAAGAAGCAATGCATGATATCGATGCCATCGATGAGGATGACGATGACACTCTACAGTATCTCAATACTGGCGCCTATGACGATGAAGGATTGATGGCTCAGCAGTATGAGTACTCGGGGCTTGAGCGTCATGAGTCGGCGCCTGAATTGCCGCCTCCGGAGGCTGAATGTATTATAGATGACCTTCATGTACCAAAGAAGCATAGGAAGAGAGCGAGGAAAGGCAACAAAGCTGCTTCTATGATCCAGCCGCCTCCGAAGCCTCGGGTTCAAGACCGTATACCTGTCATCCAACCCATCACCGTCCAGCAAGCCTATGATGGAATTACTCACGCACGGCGGTGAGCATCATGAAATTGGTGATGGAGGATGGTTGATGATGACGACGGCGATGGATTCCCCTCTCCGGAGCCCCGAACGGACTCCAAATCAGCCCTCTTGAGGGAGTTTAGGGCTTGGCGGCGGCTCCGTATCGTAAACGTGATGATTCCTTCTCTCTGATTTTTTTCTCCCCGAACACGAATATATGGAGTTGGAGTTGTGGTCGGTGGAGCACCAGCGGGCCCACGAGGCAGGGGGCGCGCCCAGGGGGCAGGCGCGCCTCCCACCCTCGTGGACAGGGTGTGGGCCCCTGGCCTTGATTCATTCGCCAGTATTTTTTATTATTTCCAAAAATAATCTCCGTGAAGTTTCAGGTCATTCCGAGAACTTTTGTTTCTGCACAAGGATAACACCATGGCAATTCTGCTGAAAACAACGTCAGTCCGGGTTAGTTCCATTCAAATCATGCAAGTTAGAGTCCAAAACAAGGGCAAAAGTGTTTGGAAAAGTAGATACGATGGAGACGTATCAACTCCCCCAAGCTTAAACCTTTGCTTGTCCTCAAGCAATTCAGTTGATAAACTGAAAGTGATAAAGAAAAACTTTTACAAACTCTGTTTGCTCTTGTTGTTGTAAATACGTAAAGCCAGCATTCGAGTTTTCAGCAAAGATTATGAACTAACCATATTCACAATAACACTTAGGTCTCATGTTTACTCATATCAATGGCATAATCAACTAGCGAGCAATAATAATAAATCTCGGATGACAACACTTTCTCAAAACAATCATAATATGATATAACAAGATGGTATCTCGCTAGCCCTTTCTGAGACCGCAAAACATAAATGCAGAGCACCTTTAAAGATCAAGGACTGACTAAACATTGTAATTCATGGTAAAAGAGATCCAGTCATAGTCATACCCAATATAAATTAATAGTAATGGATGCAAATGACAGCGGTGCTCTCCAGCTGGTGCTTTTTAATAAGAGGGTGATGACTCAACACAAAAGTAAATAGATAGGCCCTTCGCAGAGGGAAGCAGGGATTTGTAGAGGTGCGAGAGCTCGATTTTGAAATAGAGATAAATAATATTTTGAGCGGCATACTTTCATTGTCAACATAACAACCGAGAGATGGCGATATCTGCCATGCTACACACATTATAGGCGGTTCCCAAGCAGAATGGTAAAGTTTATACTCCCCCTTCACCAACAAGCATCAATCCATGGCTTGTCCGAAACAACGGGTGCCTCCAACTAACAACTATCCCGGGGGAGTTTTGTTTGCAATTATTTTGATTTGATTTGCATAAAGCATGGGACTGGGCATCCCGGTGACCAGCCATTTTCTCGTGAATGAGGAGCTGAGTCCACTCCTCTTGAGAATAACCTGCCTAGCATGGAAGATACAGACAGCCCTAGTTGATATATGAGCTATTCGAGCATACAAAACAGAATTTCATTGGAACGTTTAGAGTTTGGCACATACAAATTTACTTGGAATGGCAGGTAGATACCGCATATAGGAAGGTATGGTGGACTCATATGGAATAACTTTGGGGTTTAAGGGATTGGATGCACAAGCAGTATTCCCGCTTAGTACAAGTGAAGGCTAGCAAAAGACTGGGAAGCGACCAGCTAGAGAGCGACAACAGTCATGAACATGCATTAAAATTAGTGAACATTGAGTGCAAGCACGAGTAGGATATAATCCACCATGAACATAAATATCGTGAAGGCTATGTTGATTTGTTTCAACTACATGTGTGAACATGTGCCAAGTCAAGTCACTTGAATCATTCAAAGGAGGATACCACCCTACTATACCACATCACAACCATTTTAATAGCATGTTGGCACGCAAGGTAAACCATTATAAACTCCTAGCTAATTAAGCATGGCATAAGTAACTATAATCTCTAATTGTCATTGCAAACATGTTTATTCATAATAGGCTGAATCAGGAACGATGAACTAATCATATTTACAGAAACAAGAGAGGTCGAGTTCATACCAGCTTCTCTCATCTCAATCAGTCCATCATATATCGTCATAATTGCCTTTCACTTGCACGACCGAATGATGTGAATAATAATAATAGTGCACGTGCATTGGACTAAGCTGGAATCTGCAAGCATTCAATAAATAGGAGAAGACAAGGCAATACGGGCTCCTGGTTAAATCAACAATAATGCATATAAGAGCCACTTCAACGTTTTCATTATGGTCTTCTCCTATCGACCCCCAAAGAAAATAAAAGAAATAAAACTATTTACACGGGAAAGCTCCCCACAAGCAAAAGAAGAACAAGAAATATTTTTGGGTTTTCTTTTAATTACTACTACTACAGCGAGAAAAGTAAACTAGCTAAAGGCTACTACTAAATTTTTTGTTTTCTTCAGGTTTTTTAAACACACAAGAAGAAAGCATAAAAAGCAAAATAAACTAGCATGGATATTACAGTGAAAAAGTATGAGCACCGACAACTAGCAATGAGTGTGTGAACATAAATGTAATGTCGGTGAGAAATACGTACTCCCCCAAGCTTAGGCTTTTAGCCTAAGTTGGTCTATTGCCACGACTGGCCTGGCGGATATCCGAAGTTGTAACTGGGGTCGTACTGAGATGAAGCCTCGGGTTGCCACTGGTTGGCAACCTCCTCCGGATCCAAACAGACTGGCGTGGGGGAACAAATTGTGGTTCCGGATCTAGCTCTGTAGCTGATGTAGGGTTCCGGTAGGCGTGAATGGCCTCCAACGGAACAAGGTACTCGCGAAGGAGCAGGCAAGGTAATAGTCTCAGGATGATTTTTATCAAATAACAGTCTATAGTTAAGCTCCTTTTTCTTGTTCTTAACAATGAAATCATGTGCAACCATACTCTTGTAATCTAGAAAAATAGTAGGCAACAACTTTTCTTCTTTCTCATAGTGCCTAATAGGTATGTTAAAGTATGCAGCGAGGCGCGGGGCAAAGATGCCTCCCAAGATGGGGCCCTTAGTACGGTTAAGATTTAACTGCTTTGCAACAATAGCGCCCATACTAAATGAGTCATCACAAAACAAGGCATGGCACAAAATAACAATATCAGGGGCACTTAGATTGCCACAGTTTCCGCGACCAATTAAGCATCTACTAGCAAATAATGCAAAATAACGTAAAACAAGAAAAATGTATGCTAGTGATTCTTGCATCGGAAACTTTCCTAGTTTCCCCTACAGCAATTGTATCAATAAACGCCTCCACATCGTCACGATGTGGTTCCTCTACGCTGCCCATAAAAGGCAACTTGCAAACCTCACAAAATTCAGAGAGGGGCATCTCCTTGTACTCATCATATAAATAAAAATCCACCGAAGGTGAAGACCTCCTAGAATGGAAATGAAAATTTTGCACAAAGATATTAGTGACTAAGAGGTACTGTTCGCGTTGGTCGCGGAGGAAGTCGGTGAGGCCTGCATTCTCAGCCAATTCATAAAAATCATCATAAATCTCGGCTGCTCTCAAGAAATCATCAGAAGGCCATTCACACGGCCGAACTTCCGCGATGCGAGGGAGATTATACTTGGGCCTCTCTTCTTCTTCTTCACTTTTCTTATCCTTCGAGCTTCGGCTCGAAGAGCCCCTCAAAAATCACTTCATCATTTTCTAAAAATTTCTGAAATTTTTAGTAACTTCAAATAAAAGTGAACCAAACTCAACAAAATTGATAGCAACTACTCTTACAAGTGCCTAGAGACTATATCATGCATTAGAACTACTTGGGACCATATAAATTTGACATGCAACCTCAAGAACAGGGTCACCTAAGGAGCAAAAATTTGCAATGAATAAAGCACTAGAACAAAAACTAATTGGACCATTGGAGGAGTCACATACCAAGGAACAATCCCCAAAGCAGTTTTGTGAGAGGTGCTTTGAGCAAGGAGATCGAAAATGGCAGCTAAATGAACTAGAACTCGTGCTTGAGCTGGTTGGTGATTTTTTTGGGAAGAAGAAGGAGTGTGTGGGTGCAGGAATAAGTGGAGGGGAGCCACCATGGGCCCACGAGGCAGGGGGCGCGCCCAGGGGGTGGGCGCACCCTGGAACCTCGTGGCCAGGTGCTTGCTCCCCCTGTTATGTTCTCAGTGCTCGATATTCTCAAATATTCCAGAAAAAATCATATTTCAATTTCGGGGCATTTGGAGAACTTTTATTTCTGGGGTATTTTTTTATTACACGGATAATTCAGAAAACAGGCAGAAAATACTATTTTTACTTTATTTCAACTAATAACAGAAAGTAAAAGGAGGGTACAGAAGGTCGTGCTTTCTAACTTCATCCATCTCATGCTCATCAAAAGGAATCCACTAACAAGGTTGATCAAGTCTTGTTAACAAACTCATTCCGAATAACATGTAACCGGAGAAATTTCGAATAACACTATGTTACCTCAACGGGGATATGCACGTCCCCAATAATAAGAATATCATATCTCCTTTCGACAGTAGGAAGAGGAAATTCAAAACCTCCAAAAATAATCAATGGAATTTTTCCAATAGAGTTTATACTATGAACTTGAGGTTGTTTCCTCGGAAAGTGTACCGTATGCTCATTGCCATTAACATGAAAAGTGACATTGCCTTTGTTGCAATCAATAACAGCCCCTACAGTATTCAAAAAGGGTCTTCCAAGAATAATAGACATGTTATCGTCCTCGGGAATATCAAGAATAACAAAGTCCGTTAAAATAGTAATGTTCGCAACCACAACAAGCACATCCTCGCAAATACCAACAGGTATAGCAGTTGATTTATCGGCCATTTGCAAAGATATTTCAGTAGGTGTGAACTTATTCAAATCAAGTCTACGATATAAAGAGAGAGGCATAACACTAACACCGGCTCCAAGATCACATAAAGCAGTTTTAACATAGTTTCTTTTAATGGAGCATGGTATAGTGGGTACTCCTGGATCTCCTAACTTCTTTGGTATTCCACCCTTAAAAGTATAATTAGCAAGCATGGTGAAAATCTCAGCTTCCGGTATCTTTCTTTTATTAGTAACAATTTCTTTCATGGACTTAGCATAAGGATTCATTTTGAGCATATTAGTTAATCGCATACGCAAAAAGATAGGTCTAATCATTTCAGCAAAGCGCTCAAAATCCTCATCATCCTTTTTCTTGGATGGTTTGGGAGGAAAAGGCATGGGTTTCTGAACCCATGGCTCTCTTTCTTTACCGTGCTTCCTAGCAACAAAGTCTCTCTTATCATAACCTTGATTCTTTGATTGTGGGTTATCTAGATCAACAGCAGGTTCAATCTCTACATCATTATCATTGCTAGGTTGAGCATCAACATGAACATCATCATTAACATTATCACTAGGTTCATGTTCATTACCAGATTGTGTTTCAGCATCAGAAATAGAAATATCATTGGGGTTCTCAGGTGTGTCAACAACAGGTTCACTAGAAGCATGCAAAGTCCTATCATTTTTCTTTTTCTTATTTTTAGAAGGACTAGGTGCATCAATATTATTTCTCTGAGAATCCTGCTCAATTCTCTTAGGGTGGCCCTCAGGATACAAAGGTTCCTGAGTCATTTTACCCCCTCTAGTTGCAACTCTAACAGCAAAATCATTATTCTTACTATTCAGTTCATTGAGCAAATCATTCTGAGCTTTAAGTACTTGTTCTACTTGAGTGGTGACCATAGAGGCATGTTGACTAATAAGTTTAAGTTCACCTTTAACTCTAGACATATAATCACTCAAGTGTTCAATCATATAAGCATTGTGTTTTAATTCTCTACCAAAATAAGCATTGAAATCTTCTTGCTTAACCATAAAATTATCAAACTCATCTAGGCATTGGCTAGGAAACTTAGTAGGAGGGATTTCAGCTTTATCATATCTATAGAGAGAATTTACCTTTACTACCTGTGTCGGGTTATCAAGACCATGTATTTCTTCAACAGGAGGTAAATTCTTAACATCTTCAGCTTTTATACCTCTTTCTTTCATAGATTTCTTTGCCTCTTGCATATCTTCAGGACTGAGAAATAGAACACCCCTTTTCTTCGGAGTTGGCTTAGGAGTTGGTTCAGGAAGTGTCCAATTATTTTCATTGGTCAACATATTATTCAATAGAATTTCAGCTTGATCAACTGTTCTTTCCCTGAAAACACAACCAGCACAACTATCCAGGTGGTCTCTGGAAGCATCGGTTAGTGCATTATAGAAGATATCAAGTATTTCATTTTTCTTAAGAGGATGATCAGGCAAAGCATTAAGTAGTTGGAGAAGCCTCCCCCAAGCTTGTGGGAGACTCTCTTCTTCAATTTGCACAAAATTATATATTTCCCTTAAAGCTGCTTGTTTCTTATGAGCAGGGAAATATTTAGCAGAGAAGTAATAAATCATATCCTGGGGACTACGCACACAACCAGGATCAAGAGAATTAAACCATATCTTAGCATCACCCTTTAATGAGAACAGAAATATTTTAAGGATATAATAGTAGCGAGTTTTCTCATCATTAGTGAACAGGGTGGCTATATCATTTAATTTAGTATAAGATGTGCCACAACAGTTTCAGATTCATAGCCATAAAAAGGATCAGATTCAACCAAAGTAATTATATCAGGATCAACAGAGAATTCATAATCCTTATCAGTAACAAAGATAGGTGAAGTAGCATAAGCAGGATCATATTTCATTCTAGCATTCAGAGATTTTTGTTTCAACTTAGCTAATAATTTCTTAAGATCACTTCTATCATTGCAAGCAAGAAAGTCTCTATCAGTTTCTTCATCCATAACATAACCCTCAGGCACAACAGGCAATTCATATCTAGGGGGAGAGTCTTCATCATCACTTTCATCAATATTATCAGTTTCAATAATTTCATTCTCTCTAGCCCTAGGAAGTTGTTCATCAAGAAATTCACCAAGTGGCACAGTAGTATCAAGCATAGAAGTAGTTTCATCATGAGTATCATGCATAGCAGAAGTGGCATCATCAATAACATGCGACAGATCAGAATTAATAGCAGAAGCAGGTTTAGGTGTCGCAAGCTTACTCAAAACAGAAGGTGAATCAAGTGCAGAGCTAGATGGCAGTTCCTTACCTCCCCTCGTAGTTGAGGGATAAATTTTAGTTTTCTCGTCTTTCAAGTTCTTCATAATGACCAGCAGATATAAATCCCAAGTGACTCAAAGAATAGAGCTATGCTCCCAGGCAACGGCGCGAGAAAATAGTCTTGATAACCCACAAGTATAGGGGATCGCAACAGTTTTCGAGGGTAGAGTATTCAACCCAAATTTATTGATTCGACACAAGGGGAGCCAAAGAATATTCTCAAGTATTAGTAGTTGAGTTGTCAATTTAACCACACCTAGATAACTTAATATCTACAGCAAAGTATTTAGTAGCAAAGTAGTATGATAGTAACGGTAATGGTAGCAAAAGTGATATTTTTGGGTTTTGTAGTGATTGTAACAGTAGCAACGGAAAAGTAAATAAGCGAAGAATAGTATGTGAAAAGCTCGTAGGCATTGGACCGGTGATGGAGAATTATGCCGGATGCGATTATTCATGCAACAGTTATAACATAGGGTGACACAGAACTAGCTCCAATTCATCAATGTAATGTAGGCATGTATTCCGAATATAGTCATACATGCTTATGGAAAAGAACTTGCATGACATCTTTTGTCCTACCCTCCCCTGGCAGCGGGGTCCTAGTGGAAACTAAGGGATGTTAAGACCTCCTTTTAATAGAGTACCTGACCAAAGCATCAACACATAGTGAATACATGAACTCCTCAAACTACGGTCATCACCGGTAAGTATCCCGATTATTGTCACTTCGGGGTTAACGGATCATAACACATAATAGGTGACTATAGACTTACAAGATAGGATCAAGAACTCACTTATATTCATGAAAACATAATAGGTTCAGATCTGAAATCATGTCACTCGGGCCCTAGTGACAAGCATTAAGCATAGCAAAGTCATAGCAACATCAATCTCAGAACATAGTGGATACTAGGGATCAAACCCTAACAAAACTAACTCGATTACATGATAAATCTCATCCAACCCATCACCGTCCAGCAAGCCTATGATGGAATTACTCACGCACGGCGGTGAGCATCATGAAATTGGTGATGGAGGATGGTTGATGATGACGACGGCGACAGATTCCCCTCTCCGGAGCCCCGAACGGACTCCAGATCAGCCCTCCCGAGGGAGTTTAGGGCTTGGCGGCGGCTCCGTATCGTAAACGCGATGATTCCTTCTCTCTGATTTTTTTCTCCCAGAACATGAATATATGGAGTTGGAGTTGAGGTCGGTGGAGCACCAGCGGGCCCACGAGGCAGGGGGCGCGCCCAGGGGGGCAGGCGCGCCTCGCACCCTCGTGGACAGGGTGTGGGCCCCCTCGCCTTGATTCTTTCGTCAGTATTTTTTACTATTTCCAAAAATAATCTCCGTGAAGTTTCAGGTCATTCTGAGAACTTTTGTTTCTGCACAAAGATAACACCATGGCAATTCTGCTGAAAACAGCTGTTGGGGAACGTAGTAATTTCAAAAATTTCCTATGCACACGCAAGATCATGGTGATGCATAGCAACGAGAGGGGAGAGTGTTGTCCACGTACCCTCGTAGACCGAAAGCGGAAGCGTTAGCACAACGCGGTTGATGTAGTCGTACGTCTTCACGATCCGACCGATCAAGTACCGAACGCACGGCACCTCCAAGTTCAGCACACGTTCAGCTCGCTGACGTCCCTCGAACTCCGATCCAGCCGAGCTTTGAGGGAGAGTTCCGTCAGCACGACGGCGTGGTGACGATGATGATGTTCTACCGACGCAGGGCTTCGCCTAAGCACCGCTATGATATTATCGAGGTGGATTATGGTGGAGGGGGGCACCGCACACGGCTAAGAGATCAAGAGATCAATTGTTGTGTCTGTGGGTTGCCCCCTGCCCCCGTATATAAAGGAGCAAGGGGAGAGGCGGCCGGCCAAGGAGGAGGGCGCGCCAAGGGGGGAGTCCTACTCCCATCGGGAGTAGGACTCCTCCTTTCCTTGTTGGAGTAGGAGAGAAGGAAAGAGGGGGAGAGGGAGAAGGAAAAGGGGGTTGCATAATCTCATAGTCATACGACATGTATAAGTCATGAAGAAAGCAATAGCGACATACTAAACGATCAAGTGCTAAGCTAACGGAATGGGTCAAGTCAATCACATCATTCTCCTAATGATATGATCCCGTTAATCAAATGACAACTCATGTCTATGGCTAGGAAACATAACCATCTTTGATCAACGAGCTAGTCAAGTAGAGGCATACTAGTGACACTTTGTTTGTCTATCTATTCACACATGTATCATGTTTCCGGTTAATACAATTCTAGCATGAATAATAAACATTTATCATGATATAAGGAAATAAATAATAACTTTATTATTGCCTCTAGGGCAAATTTCCTTCAGTCTCCCACTTGCACTAGAGTCAATAATCTAGTTCACATCGCCATGTGATTTAACATCAATAGTTCGGATCTTTATGTGGTTAACACCCATAGTTCACATCGATATGTGACCAACACCCAAAGGGTTTACTAGAGTCAGTAATCTAGTTCACATCGCTATGTGATTAACACCCAAAGAGTACTAAGGTGTGATCATGTTTTGCTTGTGAGATAATTTTAGTCAACGGTTCCGTCACATTCAGACCCGTAAGTATTTTGCAAATTCTATGTCTACAATGCTCTGCATGGAGCTACTCTAGCTAATAGCTCCCACTTTCAATATGTATCCAGATTGAGACTTAGAGTCATCTGGATCAGTGTCAAAAACTTGCATCGACGTAACCCTTTACGACGAACCTTTTTTCACCTCCATAATCGAGAAACATATCCTTATTCCACTAAGGATAATTTTGACCGCTATCCAGTGATCTACTCCTAGATCACTATTGTACTCCCTTGCCAAACTTAGTGGTAGGGTATACAATAGATCTAGTACACAGCATGGCATACTTTGTAGAACCTATGGCATAGGGAATGACTTTCAGTCTCTTTCTATCTTCTGCCGTGGTCGGGCTTTGAGTCTTACTCAATTTCACACCTTGTAACACAGGCAAGAACTCTTTCTTTGACTATTCCATTTGAACTACTTCAAAATCTTGTTAAGGTATGTACTCACTGAAAAAACTTATCAAGCGTCTTGATCTATCTCTATAGATCTTGATGCTCAATGTGTAAGCAGCTTCACCGAGGTCTTTCTTTGAAAAAAACTCCTTTCAAACACTCCTTTATGCTTTGTAGAATAATTCTACATTATTTCCGGTCAACAATATGTCATTCACATATACTTATCAGAAATGTTGTAGTGCTCCCACTCACTTTCTTGTAAATACAGACTTCACCGCAAGTCTGTATAAAACTATATCCTTTGATCAACTTATCAAAGTGTATATTCCAACTCCGAGATGCTTGCACCAGTCCATAGATGGATCGCTGGAGCTTGCATATTTTGTTAGCACCTTTAGGATTGACAAAACCTTTTGGTTGCATCATATACAACTCTTCTTTAATAAATCCATTAAGGAATGCCGTTTTGTTTATCCATTTGCCAGATTTCATAACATGCGGCAATTGCTAACATGATTCGGACAGACTTAAGCATAGATACGAGTGAGAAACTCTCATCGTAGTCAACACCTTGAACTTGTCGAAAACCCTTTTGCGACAATTCTAGCTTTGTAGATAGTAACACTACTATCAGCGTCCGTCTTCCTCTTGAAGATCCATTTATTCTCGATGGCCTGCCGATCATCGGGCAAGTCAACCAAAGTCCACACTTTGTTCTCATACATGGATCCCATCTCAGATTTCATGGCCTCAAGCCATTTCGCGGAATCTGGGCTCATCATCGCTTCCTCATAGTTCGTAGGTTCGTCATGGTCAAGTAACATGACCTCCAGAACAGGATTACCGTACCACTCTGGTGCGGATCACACTCTGGTTTACCTACGAGATTCGGTAGTAACTTGATCTGAAGTTACATGATCATCATCATTAGCTTCCTCACTAATTGGTATAGTAGTCACAGGAACAGATTTCTGTGATGAACTACTTTCCAATAAGGGAGCAGGTACAGTTACCTCATCAAGTTCTACTTTCCTCCCACTCACTTCTTTCGAGCGAAACTCCTTCTCTAGAAAGGATCCATTCTTAGCAACGAATGTCTTCCGATCTGTGATAGAAGGTGTACCTAACTGTCTCCTTTGGGTATCCTATGAAGACACATTTCTCCGATTTGGGTTTGAGCTTATCAGGATGAAACTTTTTCTTATAAGCATCGCAACCCCAAACTTTAAGAAACAACAACTTTGGTTTCTTGCCAAACCACAGTTCATAAGGTTTCATCTCAACGGATTTAGATGGTGCCCTTTTTAACGTGAATGCAGCTATCTCTAATGCATAACCCCAAAACGATAGTGGTAGATTAGTAAGAAACATCATAGATCGCACCATATCTAATAAAGTACGGTTATGACGTCCGGACACACCATTACGCCGTGGTGTTCCAGGTGGCGTGAGTTGCGAAACTATTCTGCATTGTTTCAAATGAAGACCAAACTCGTAACTCAAATATTCTCCTACACGATCAGATCGTAGAAACTTTATTTTTTTGTTAGGATGATTTTCTACTTCACTCTGAAATTATATGAACTTTTCAAATGTTTCAGACTTTATGTTTCATCAAGTAGATATACCCATATCTGCTCAAATCATCTATGAAGGTCTGAAAATAACGATACCTGCCACGAGCCTCAATATTCATCGGACCACATACATCAGTATGTATGATTTCCAACAAATCAGTTGCTCGCTCCATTGTTCCGGAGAACGGCGTTTTAGTCATCTTGCCCAAGAGGCATGGTTCGCAAGCATCAAGTGATTCGTAATCAAGTGATTCTAAAAGCCCATCAGCATGGAGTTTCTTCATGCGCTTTACACCAATATGACCTATATGGCAGTGCCACAAATAAGTTGCACTATCATTATTAACTTTGCATCTTTTGGCTTCAATATTATGAATATGTGTATCACTACGATCGAGATCCAACGAACCATTTTCATTGGGTGTGTAACCATATAAGGTTTTATTCATGTAAACAGAACAACAATTATTCTCTAACTTAAATGAATAACCGTATTGCAATAAACATGATCAAGTCATATTCATGCTCAATGCAAACACCAAATAACACTTATTTAGGTTCAACACTAATCCCGAAAGTATAGGGAGTGTGTGATGATGATCATATCAATCTTGGAACTACTTCCAACACACATCGTCACTTCACCCTTAGCTAGTTTCTGTTCATTCTGCAACTCCCGTTTCGAGTTACTACTCTTAGCAACTGAACCAGTATCAAATACTGAAGGGTTGCTACGAACACTAGTAAAATACACATCAATAATCTGTATATCAAATATACCTTTGTTCATTTTGCCATCCTTCTTATCTGCCAAATACTTGGGGTAGTTCTGCTTCCAGTGACCAGTTCCTTTGCAGCATAAGCACTTAGTCTCAGGCTTAGGTCCAGACTTGGGCTTCTTCACTTGAGCAGCAACTTGCTTGTCGTTCTTCTTGAAGTTCCCCTTCTTCCCTTTGCCCCTTTTCTTGAAACCAGTGGTCTTGTCAACCATCAACACTTGATGTTTTTCTTGATTTCAACCTTCGCCGATTTTAGCATTGCGAAGAGCTTGGGAATTGTTTTCGTCATCCCTTGCATACTATAGTTCATCATGAAGTTCTACTAACTTGGTGATGGTGACTAGAGAATTCTGTCAATCACTATTTGATCTGGAAGATTAACTCCCATGATTCAAGTGATTGTAGTACCGAGACAATCTGAGCACATGCTCACTGCTTGAGCTATTCTCCTCCATCTTTTAGCTATAGAACTTGTTGGAGACCTCATATCTCTCAACTGGGGTATTTGCTTGAAATATTAACTTCAACTCCTGGAACATCTCATATGGTCCATGACGTTCAAAACGTCTTTGAAGTCTCGATTCTAAGCCGTTAAGCATGGTGCACTAAACTATCAAGTAGTCATCATATTGAGCTAGCCAAATGTTCATAACGTCTGCATCTGCTCCTGCAATAGGTCTGTCACCTAGCGGTGCATCAAGGACATAATTCTTCTGTGCAGCAATGAGGATAATCCTCAGATCACGGATCCAATCCGCATCATTGCTACTAACATCTTTCAACTTAGTTTTTTCTAGGAACATATCAAAATAAACATGGGAGCTAAACGCGAGCTATTGATCTACAACATAGATATGCTAATACTACCAGGACTAAGTTCATGATAAATTAAAGTTCAATTAATCATATTACTTAAGAACTCCCACTTAGATAGACATCCCTCTAATCCTCTAAGTGATCACGTGATCCATATCAACTAAACCATGTCTGATCATCACGTGAGATGGAGTAGTTTCAATGGTGAACTTCACTATGTTGATCATATCTACTATATGATTCACGCTTGACCTTTCGGTCTCTGTGTTCCGAGGCCATATCTGTTATATGCTAGGCTCATCAAGCTTAACATGAGTATTCCGCGTGTGCAACTGTTTTGCACCTGTTGTATTTGAACGTAGAGCCTATCACACCCGATCATCACATGGTGTCTCAGCACGAAGAACTTTCGCAACGGTGCATACTCAGGGAGAACACTTATACTTTGATAATTTAGTGAGGGATCATCTTATAATGCTACCGTCAAACAAAGAAAGATAAGATGAATAAAAGATAAACATCACATGCAATCAATATAAGTGATATGATATGGCCATCATCATCTTGTGCTTGTGATCTCCATCTCCGAAGCACCGTCATGATCACCATCGTCATCGGCGTGACACCTTGATCTCCATCGTAGCATCATTGTCGTCTCGCCAATCTTATGCTTCTACGACTATCGCTACCGCTTAGTGATAAAGTAAAGCATTACAGGGCGATTTCATTGCATACAATAAAGCGACAACCATATGGCTCCTGCCAGTTGCTAATAACTCGGTTACAAAACATGATCATCTCATACAATAAAATTTAGCATCATGTCTTGACCATATCACATCACAACATGCCCTGCAAAAACAAGTTAGACGTCCTCTACTTTGTTGTTGCAAATTTTACGTGGCTGCTACAAGCTTAGCAAGAACCGTTCTTACCTACGCATCAAAACCACAACGATAGTTTGTCAAGTTGGTGTTGTTTTAACCTTCGCAAGGACCGGGCGTAGCCACACTCGGTTCAACTAAAGTTGGAGAAACTGACACCCGCCAGCCACCTGTGTGCAAAGCACGTCGGTAGAACCAGTCTCGCGTAAGCGTACGCGTAATGTCGGTCTGGGCCGCTTCATCCAAAAATACCGCCGAACCAAAGTATGACATGCTGGTAAGCAGTATGACTTGTATCGCCCACAACTCACTTGTGTTCTACTCGTGCATATGACATCTACGCATAAAACCAGGCTCGGATGCCACCGTTGGGGAACGTAGTAATTTCAAAAATTTCCTACGCACACGCAAGATCATGGTGATGCATAGCAACGAGAGGGGAGGGTGTTGTCCACGTACCCTCGTAGACCGAAAGCGGAAGCGTTAGCACAACGTGGTTGATGTAGTCGTACGTCTTCACTATCCGACCGATCAAGTACCGAACGCATGGCACCTCCGAGTTCAGCACACGTTCAGCTCGATGACGTCCCTCGACTCCGATCCAGCCAAGCTTTGTGGGAGAGTTCCGTCAGCACGACGGCGTGGTGACAATGATGATGTTCTACCGACGCAGGGCTTCGCCTAAGCACCGCTACGATATTATCGAGGTGGATTATGGTGGAGGGGGGCACCGCACACGGCTAAGAGATCAAGAGATCAATTGTTGTGTCTGTGGGTTGCCCCCTGCCCCCGTATATAAAGGAGCAAGGGGGGAGGCGGCCGGCCAAGGAGGAGGGCGCGCCAAGGGGCCGGGGAGTTCTACTCCCACCAGGAGTAGGACTCCTCCTTTCCTTGTTGGAGTAGGAGAGAAGGAAAGAGGGGGAGAGGGAGAAGGAAAAGGGGGCTGCACCCCTTGTCCAATTCGGACCAGAGGGGGGGTGCGCGCCTCCTTCCTTTTGGCCTCTCTCCTCTATTCCCGTATGGCCCAATAAGGCCCAATACTTCTCCCCGGTGAATTCCCGTAACTCTCCGGTACTCCGATAAATACCCGAATCACTCGGAACCTTTCCGAAGTCCGAATATAGTCGTCCAATATATCGATATTTATGTCTCGGCCATTTCGAGACTCCTCGTCATGTCCCCGATCTCATCCGGGACTCCGAACTACCTTCGGTACATCAAAACACATAAACTCATAATATAACCGTCATCGAACTTTAAGCGTGCGGACCCTACGGTTCGAGAACTATGTAGACATGACCAAGACACATCTTCGGTCAATAACCAATAGCGGAACCTGGATGCTCATATTGGCTCCCACATATTCTACGAAGATCTTTATCGGTCAGACCGCATAACAACATACGTTGTTCCCTTTGTCATCGATATGTTACTTGCCCGAGATTCGATCGTCGGTATCTCAATACCTAGTTCAATCTCGTTACCGGCAAGTCTCTTTACTCGTTCCGTAATACATCATCCCGCAACTAACTCATTAGTTGCAATGCTTGCAATGTTTAAGTGATGTGCATTACCGAGTGGGCCCAGAGATACCTCTCCGACAATCGGAGTGACAAATCCTAATCTCGAAATACGCCAACCCAACAAGTACCTTCGGAGACACCTGTAGAGCACCTTTATAATCACCCAGTTACGTTGTGGCGTTTGGTAGCACACAAAGTGTTCCTCCGGTAAACGGGAGTTGCATAATCTCATAGTCATAGGAACATGTACAAGTCATGAAGAAAGCAATAGCAACATACTAAACGATCAAGTGCTAAGCTAACGGAATGGGTCAAGTCAATCACATCATTCTCCTAATGATATGATCCCGTTAATCAAATGACAACTCATGTCTATGGCTAGGAAACATAACCATCTTTGATCAACGAGCTAGTCAAGTAGAGGCATACTAGTGACACTCTGTTTGTCTATGTATTCACACATGTATCATGTTTCTGGTTAATACAATTCTAGCATGAATAATAACATTTATCATGATATAAGGAAATAAATAATAACTTTCTTATTGCCTCTAGGGCATATTTCCTTCAACAGCGTCAGTCCGGGTTAGTTCCATTCAAATCATGCAAGTTAGAGTCCAAAACAAGGGCAAAAGTGTTTGGAAAATTAGATACGACGGAGACATATCAGCTACCAAACGTCACAACGTAACTGGGTGATTATAAAGGTGCTCTACAGGTGTCTCCGATGGTACTTGTTGAGTTTGCATAAATCGAGATTAGGATTTGTCACTCCGATTGTCGGAGAGGTATCTCTGGGCCCTCTCGGTAATGCACATCATTATAAGCCTTGCGAGCAATGTGACTAATGAGTTAGTTGCGGGATGATGCATTACGGAATGACTAAAGAGACTTGCCGGTAACGAGATTGAACTAGGTGTTGAGATACCGACGATCGAATCTCGGGCAAGTAACATATCGATGACAAAGGGAACAACGTATATCGTTATGCGGTTTGACCGATAAAGATCTTCGTAGAATATGTGAGAGCCAATATGAACATCCAGGTTCCGCTATTGGTTATTGACTGGAGACGTGTTTCGGTCATGTCTACATAGTTCTCGAACCCGTGGGTCCGCACGCTTAACTTTCGGTGACGATCGATATTACGAGTTTAAGTGTTTTGATGTACTGAAGGTTGTTCGGAGTCCCGGATGTGATCACGGACATGACAAGGAGTCTCGAAATGGTCGAGACATAAAGATTGATATATTGGACGGCTATATTCGGACACCGGAAGTGATCCGGGTGGTTTCGGAGAAAACTGGAGTGCCAGAGGGTTACCGGAACCCCCCCCCCCCCCCCCCGGGGAAAGTGGGGCCTACATGGGCCATAGGGAAGAGGGGAGGCAGCCCACAAGGGGCAGCCACGCAACCTCCCTATAGGGAGTCCGAATTGGACTAGGGAGGGGGGCGCGCCCCTCCTTTCCTTCTCCTCTTCCTCTCCCTTCCTTTCCCCTTCCTGCTCCTAGTTGGACTAGGAAAGGGGGAGTCCTACTCCTACTAGGAGGAGGACTCCTCCCCTCCTTGGCGCGCCCCAAGGGCCGGCCGGCCTACCCCTTGCTCCTTTATATATGGGGGCAGGGGGGCACCCTAGAACACACAAGTTGATCATTGATCTCTTAGCCGTGTGCGGTGCCCCCCTCCACCATAATCCACCTCGGTCATATCGTCGTAGTGCTTAGGCGAAGCCCTGCGCCGGTAGCTTCATCATCACCGTCATCACGCCGTCGTGCTGACGAAGCTCTCCCTCGACACTCAGCTGGATCGAGAGTTCGTGGTACGTCACCGAGCCGAACGTGTGTAGATCGCAGACGTGCCGTACTTTCGGTACTAGGATCGGTCGGATCATGAAGACGTACGACTACATCAACCGCGTTGTCATAACGCTTCAGCTTTCGGTCTACGAGGGTACGTGGACAACACTCTCCCCTCTCGTTGCTATGCATCACCATGATCTTGCGTGTGCGTAGGATAATTTTTGAAATTACCGCGTTCCCCAACAGCTGGAGTACAGATGGGATCAGCATAACCTTCGCATGTCACCTACATCCGGCGATGCCCATGTTCTGCAATGGGCAAAGAACCTAGGAGATATCTCGGATCATCGACTTCGAGCTGAGTTCTATCACATCCAGCGTGAACTTGCCCAAATCATCATGAAGGAGGTCCTCGAAAAAACAGGGATGTTCTACGAGGAAGGGCAAATGTAGCGGGAAGACATCCAAACACGCGTAGCCGCTCAGCGTCTCGACCTGAAGCCTTTCACTAAGCTCGGGGACTATCTCCCTGACTTGGATGGATGGCACGACATGTTGGAGTGATTGACGATATATGACAATGTGTCCATTTAGTCCATACTTTCTGTATGATGAAACTTTGAGTTATGCACGACGAAACTTTATTTGTGATGTAATCAAACCGTCCTCCTCAACTAGCGAAGATCACTCTAGTTAGGGCATTTTGGGTACGATGAACTTTGTTATTTATGCTTATGATATGTTGCTTCTATTTTTGCCAAGTCTGTCTCTTTCTGTTGCTCAACTATATATGTTGCATATCATCGACTCATGTGACGATGCAGGTGCATAGATCATCGATGGCGAAGAAGTGCTACGGCAGGAGTATACTATGATTGGACGGAGTGTCATGCCCAGGTGTACCGATTTCCGATTTCCGAGCGACAACCAGTAGTTAGGTTCACACTAGTGCGAGAGAGGGATACGAACCGACGCCTCAAGAAGTACTACATTATGTATGATGAGACATGTCATGTAACTTGTATAGCTATATCGTGATTATGATGTGACGACATGATTTGTGTTGGATGATATGATGAGACTATTATGTGTATGATATGATGAGCATATTACATGTTTATGATATGATTAGAATACTATATAAAACCTATACAAAAACATCACAAATGCGCCGCAAAAAAAGATATGAGAAAATATAGTAGTAGCGCTCTTTAGCAGTGGACAGGAAAACACTACTTCTAAAGCACTTAGAGTAGTGCTGCTATGGAAAGCGCTACTACTAAGTAGGTATAGCAGTAGCGCGTGTCAAAATGCGCTACTGTTAAACGTTAGCTGTAGCGCCGTATTAGTAGCGCGGGCACCCGCGCTACTGATACACCAAATACCCGCGCTACTGCTAGGGTTTTCCCTAGTAGTGAACCTTGGAATCACTTCCAACACATATTGTCACCTCGCCCTTAACTAGTCTCTGTTTATTCTGCAACTCCTGTTTCGAGTTACTAATCTTAGCAACTGAACCGGTATCAAATACCCAGGGGTTACTACGAACACTAGTAAGGTACACATCAATAACATGTATATCATTCCCCTAAAAAAATAACATGTATATCAAATATACCTTTGTTCACTTTGTCATCCTTCTCATCCGCCAAATATTTGGGGTAGTTCCACTTCTAGTGACCATTTCCTTTGTAGTAGAAGCACTCAGTTTCAGGCTTAGGTCCAGCTTTGGGCTTCTTCAAGGGAGTGGCAACTTGCTTGCCATTCTTCTTGAAGTTCCCTTTATTTCCCTTTGCCCTATTTCTTGAAACTAGTGGTCTTGTTAACCATCAACAATTGATGCTCTTTCTTGATTTCCACCTTCACCGATTTCAACATCGCGAAGAGCTCGGGAATCATTTTTGTCATCCCTTGCATATTATAGTTTATCACGAAGTTCTAGTAGCTTGGTAATAGTGACTAGAGAACTCTGTCAATCACTATCTTATCTGGAAGATTAACTCCCACTTGATTCAAGCGATTGTAGTACCCAGACATTCTGAGCACATGCTCACTGGCTGAGCTATTCTCCTCCATCTTGTAGGCAAAGTACTTGTCAGAGGTCTCATACCTCTCGACACGGGCATGAGTCTGAAATACCAATTTCAGCTCTTGGAACATCTCATATGCTCTGCGGCGTTCAAAACGTTTTTGAAGTCACAGTTCTAAGCCGTAAAGCATGGCGCACTAAACTATTAAGTAGTCATCATATCGAGCTTGCCAAACATTCATAATGTCTGCATATGCTCCTGCAATAGGTCCGTCACCTAGCGGTGCATCAAGGACATAATTCTTCTGTACAGCAATGAGGATAATCCTCAGATCACGGCTACTATCATCTTTCAACTTAGTTTTCTCAAGGAACATAAAAATAGGGGAGCTATATTGCGAGCTATTGATCTACAACATAGATATGCAAAAACTATTAAGACTAAGTTCATGACAAAATTAAGTTCAATTTATCAAATTACTAATGAACTCCCATTTAAATTAACATCCCTCAAGTTATTTAAGTGATACATGATCCAAATCAACTAACCTATGTCTGATGATCAGCTTATCTATGAATATTATTTGAATCTTCTCTGAATTCTTTTATGCATGATTTGATATCTTTGTAATTCTCTTCAAACTATCGGTTTGGTTTGGTCAACTAGATTGGTTTTTCGTGCAATGGGAGAAATGCTTAGCTTTGGGTTCAATCTTGCGGTGTCCTTTTCCAGTGATAGTAGGGGCGGCAAGGCACATATTGTATTGTTGCCATCGAGGATAAAAAGATGGGGGTTTCATCATATTGCTTGAGTTAATTCCTCTACATCATGTCATCTTACTTAATGCGTTACTTTGTTCTTTATGAACTTAATACTCTAGATGCATGCTGGATAGCGGTCGATGTGTGGAGTAATAGTAGTAGATGCAGAATCGTTTCGGTCTACTTGACATGGACGTGATGCCTATATTCATGATCATTGCCTTAGATATCGTCATAACTTTGCACTTTTCTATCAATTGCTCAGCAGTAATTTGTTCACCCACCATTATTTGCTATCTTGAGAGAAGCCTCTAGTGAAACCTATGGCCCCTGGGTCTATTTTCCATCATATTAGTTTCCGATCTACTATTTCTGCAATCTTCTACTTTCCGATCTATAAACCAAAAATACCAAAAATATTTACTTTATCGTTTATCTATCTCTATCAGATCTTACTTTTGCAAGTAACCGTGAAGGGAGGTGCAAGTTGTTTGATTGTTTGTGCAGGTATTCGGTGATTTGTGTGTTGTCTCCTACTGGATTGATACCTTGGTTCTCAAACTGAGGGAAATACTTATCACTACTTTGCTGCATCACCCTTTCCTCTTCAAGGGAAAAACCAACGCAAGCTCAAGAAATAGCAATGACCATAGAAGGTTATATTCATCTAAACAGAACAACATTTATTCTCTGACTTAAATGAATAATCGTATTGCAATAAACATGATCTAATCATATTCATGCTCAACGCAAACACCTAATAACATTTATTGAGGTTCAACTCTAATCCCGAAGGTAGAGGGACTGTGCGATGGTGATCTTATCAACCTTGGAATCACTTCCAACACATATCGTCACCTCGCCCTTAACTAGTCTCTGTTTATTCTGCAACCCCTGTTTCGAGTTACTAATCTTAGCAACTGAACTGGTATCAAATACCCAGGGGTTACTACGAACACTAGTAAGGTACACATCAATAACATGTATATCATTCCCCTAAAAAATAACATTTATATCAAATAAACCTTTGTTCACTTTGCCATCCTTCTTATCTGCCAAATATTTGGGGTAGTTCCACTTCTAGTGACCATTTCCTTTGAAGTAGAAGCACTCAGTTTCAGGCTTAGGTCCATCTTTGGGCTTCTTCACGGGAGTGGCAACTTGCTTGCCATTCTTCTTGAAGTTCTCTTTCTTTCGAGCCTTTGCCATCCGCCTTTCGAGCCTTTGCCATCCGCCGTGGCAGACGGCAAAGTAGCTGTTTCCTGTAGTGCCTTTGCGCTTTTTCTTGAACCTAGTGGTCTTGTTAAACATCAACACTTGATACTCTTTCTTGATTTCTACCTTCGCCGATTTCAACATCGCGAAGAGCTCAGGAATCCTTTTTGTCATCCCTTGCATATCATAGTTTATCACGAAGTTCTAGTAGCTTGGTGATAGTGACTAGAGAACTCTGTCAATCACTATCTTATTTGGAAGATTAACTGCCACTTGATTCAAGCGATTGTAGTACCCAGACAGTCTGAGCACATGCTCACTGGCTAAGCTATTCTCCTCCATCTTGTATGCAAAGTACTTGTCAGAGGTCTCGTACCTCTCGACATGGGCATGAGTCTGAAATACCAATTTCAGTTCTTGGACATATATGCTCTGTGGCGTTCAAAACGTTTTTGAAGTCCCGGTTCTAAGCCGTAAAGCACGGCGCACTAAACTATTAAGTAGTCATCATATCGATCTTGCCAAACGTTCATAACGTCTGCATATGCTCTTGCAATAGGTCCATCACCTAGCGGTGCATCAGGGACATAATTCTTCTGTGCAGCAATGAGGGTAATCCTCAGATCATGGACCCAGACCGCATAATTGCTACTATCATCTTTCTACTTAGTTTTCTCTAGGAACATAAAAATAGGGGAGCTATATTGTGAGCTATTGATCTACAACATAGATATGCAAAAACTATTAAGACTAAGTTCATGATAAATTAATGTTCAATTAATCAAATTACTAATGAACTCCCATTTAAATTAACATCCCTCAAGTTATTTAAGTGATACATGATCCAAATCAACTAACCCATGTCCGATCATCACGTGAGATGGGGTAGTCATCAATGGTGAACATCTCTAAGTTGATCATATCTACTATATGACTTACGTTCGACCTTTAGGTCTCAAGTGTTCCGAGACCATGTCTGTACATGCTAGGCTCGTCAAGTTTAACCCAAGTATTCTGCGCGTGCAAAACTGGCTTACACCCATTGTATGTGAACGTAGAGTTTGTCACACCCCATCATCACGAGGTGCTTCGAAACGACGAACTTTAGCAACGGCGCATACTCGGGGAGAACACTTTTATCTTGAAATTTAGTGAAGGGATCATCTTATAATGTGAAGGAAATATGCTCTAGAGGCAATAATAAAGCTGTTATTTATATTTCCTTATATCATGATAAATGTTTATTATTCATGCTAGAATTGTATTAACTGGAAACTTAGTACATGTGTGAATACATAGACAAAAACAAAGTGTCCCTAGTATGCCTCTACTTGACTAGCTCGTTTATCAAAGATGGTTATGTTTAATAACCATAGACATGTGTTGTCATTTGATGAACGGGGTCACATCATTAGGAGAATGATGTGATGGACAAGACCCATTCATTAGCTTAGCATTATGACGTTATAGTTTCATTGCTACTACTTTCTTCATGACTTATACATGTTCCTCAGACTATGAGATTATGCAACTCCCAAATACCGGAGGAACACTTTGTGTGCTACCAAACGTCACAACGTAACTGGGTGATTATAAAGGTGCTCTACAGGTGACTCCGATGGTACTTGTTGAGTTGGCATAGATCAAGATTAGGATCTGTCACTCCGATTGTCGGAGAGGTATCTCTGGGCCCTCTCGGTAATGCACATCACTATAAGCCTTGCAAGCAATGCAACTAATGAGTTAGTTGCGGGATAGTGTATTGCGGAATGAGTAAAGAGACTTGCCGGTAACAAGATTGAACTAGGTATTGAGATACCGACGATCGAATCTCGGGCAAGGAACATACCGATGACAAAGGGAACAACGTATGTTGTTATGCGGTTTGACCGATAAAGATCTTCGTAGAATATGTAGGAAACAATATGAGCATCCAGGTTCCGCTATTGGTTATTGACCGGGGTTGGTCTCGGTCATGTCTACATAGTTCTCGAACCCGTAGGGTCCGCACGCTTAAAGTTTGGTGATGATCGGTATTATGAGTTTATGTGTTTTGATGTATCGAAGGTAGTTCGGAGTCCCGGATATGATCACGGACATGACGAGGAGTCTCAAAATGGTCGAGACATAAAGATCGATATATTGGATGACTATGTTTGGGATTCGGAAGGGTTCCGGGCAAGTTCAGACAAATACCGGAGTACCGGGGGGTTACCGGAACCCCCCCCCCCCCCCCGGGGAGTGTAATGGGCCTATTGGTCCTTAGTGGAGAAGAGGAGGGGCGGCCAGGGCAGGCCGCACGCCCCTCCCCCTCTAGTCCGAATTGGACAAGGAGGGGGGGCGGCGCCCCCCTTTCCTTCCCCCTCTCTCCTCCTTCCCTCTCTCCTACTCCTACTCTTGGAAGGGTTCGAGTCCTACTCCCAGTGGGAATAGGACTCCCCTTAGGGTGCGCCTAGGAGGGCCGGGCCCTCCCCCTCCTCTACTCCTTTATATACGGAGGAGGGGGGCACCCCATAGACACACAAGTTGATCATTGATCTTTTAGCCGTGTGCGGTGCCCCCCTCCACCATAATCCACCTCGGTCATATCGTAGCGGTGCTTAGGCGAAGCCCTGCGTCGGTAGCATCATCATCACCGTCATCACGCCATCGTGCTGACGGACCTCTCCCTCGAAGATCTCCTGGATCGTGAGTTCGCGGGACGTCACCGAGTTGAACGTGTGCAGATCGCGGAGGTGCCGTACGTTCGGTATTAGGATCGGTCGATCGTGAAGACGTACGACTACATCAACCGCGTTGTCATAACGCTTACGCTTACGGTCTACGAGGGTACGTGGACGACACTCTCCCCTCTCGTTGCTATGCATCACCATGATCTTGCGTGTGCGTAGGAATTTTTTTGAAATTACTATGTTCCCCAACATAATGCTACCGCCGTTCTAAGCAAAATAAGATGCATAAAGGATAAACATCACATGCAATCAAAATATGTAACGTGATATGGCCATCATCATCTTGTGCTTTTGATCTCCATCTCCAAAGCATCGTCATGATCTCCATCGTCACTGGCTCGACACCTTGATCTCCATCGTTGTGTCGTGGTCGTCTCGCCAACTATTGCTTCTACAACTATTGCTAACGCATAGCAATAAAGTAAATCAATTACATGGCGTTTGCACTTCATACAATAAAGAGACAACCCTAAGGCTCTTGCCGGTTGTCGATATTATAAAACATGATCATCTCATAGAACAACGTATATCACATCATATCTTGACCATATCACATCACAACATGTCCTGCAAAAACAAGTTAGACGTCCTCTGCATTGTTGTTGCCAGTTTTACGTGGCTGCTACGGGCTTCTAGCAAGAACTATACTTACCTACGGCAAAAACCACAACGGCGATTTATCAAGTTTAATATTTTAACATTCTTCAAGGACCGACCGTAGTCAAATTCGATTCAACTAAAGTAGTAGAAACAGACACCCGCCAGCCACCTTTATGCAAAACTAGTTGCATGTTTGTTGGTAGAACCGGTCTCATGTGTGTGGACATGTAAGGTTGGTCCGGGTCGGTTCATCCCACAATATCGCCAAATCAAAATAAGACGTTGGTGGTAAGCAGTATGACCATTCCCGTCCACAACTCTTTGTGTTCTACTCGTGCATACCATCTACGCATAGACCTGGCTCGGATGCCACTTTTAGGAAACGTTGCATGGAAAACAAACAAAAATTCTACGCACACGCAAGATCTATCCATGGAGATGCATAGCAACGAGAGGGGAGAGTGTGTCTACATACCCTCATAGACCGTAAGCGGAAGCGTTTGACAACACGGTTGATGTAGTCGAACTTTCTTCGCGATCGAACCGATCGAGTACCGAACGTACGTCACCTCCGCGTTCAGCACACGTTCAGCTCGGTGACGTCCGCGCCTTCTTGATCCAGCAAGACGGTGAGGTAGTGGATGAGTTCCAGCAGCAGGACAGCGTGGTGACGGTGAAGTTATCTCCGCAAGACTTCGCCTAAGCACTACGAAAATATGACCGGGGGTGTAAACAGTGGAGGGGGGCGCCGCACACGGCTAAGCAATCGTCTGGGGTGTGCTAGGCGCCCCCTCCCACATATATATAGGTGGGAGGGAGAGGGGAGAGGCCGAGGGGCGCCCCAAGTAGGTCCGAATCCTACTTGGGCTTGCCCTAGGCGGCCCCCTTTCCTTCTTTTGGCGCCAAGGGGAAGGAAGGGGGAGGTGGCGCCCCCTTTCCTTTCTCCCACAAAGGGGGAAAGGCGGGAGGAGGTGGCGCCCCCTTTCCTTCTTCTAGGGCCCGCGGCCAGGAAGAGGGCGCGCCAGGCCCTTTGTGGGCTTGTGTGTGCCTCTCCTTGGCCCATTAGGCCCATAGACCTCCCGGGGCCTCCCGGAACCCCTTCCCCTGATCCGATGACTACCCGGTGCACTCCGAAAATATTCCGGTGTCCGAATACCACCGTCCTATGTATCAATCTTTACCTCTCAACCATTTCGAGACTCCTCGTCATGTCTGTGATCTCATCCAGGACTCCGAACAACATTCGGTCACCAAATCATATAACTCATATAACACTATATCGTCAACGAACGTTAAGCGTGCAGACCCTACAGGTTTGAGAACTATGTAGACATGACAGAGACACCTCTCCTGCCAATAACCAATAGCGGAACATGGATGCCCATATTGGCTCCTACATATTCTACGAAGATCTTTATCGGTCGAACCTTAAGACAACATACATAATTCCCTTCGTCCATCGGTATGTTACTTGTCCGAGATTCGATCGTCGTTATCTTTATACCTAGGTCAATCTCATTACCGGCAAGTCTCTTTACTCGTTCCGTAATACATCACCTCGTAACTTACTCCTAGTCATTTGCATGCAAGCTTATGATGTGTATTACCGAGAGGGCCCAGAGATACCTCTCCGATACTCGGAGTGACAAATCCTAATCTCGATCTATGCCAACTAAAGAAACACCTTCGTAGATACCTGTAGAGCATCTTTATGATCACCCAGTTACGTTGTGACATTTGATAGCACACAAGGTATTCCTCCGATATTCGGGAGTTGCATAATCTCATAGTCGAAGAAATATGTATTTGACATGAAGAAAGCAATAGCAATAAACTGAACGATCAATATGCTAAGCTAACGGATGGGTCTTGTCCATAACATCATTCTTCTAATGATATGATCCCGTTATCAAATGACAACACATGTCTATGGTTAGGAAACCTTAATCATCTTTGATCAACGATCTAGTCTAGTAAAGGCTTACTAGGGACACGGTATTTGTTTATGTATCCACACATGTATTAAAGTTTCCGATCAATACAATTCTAGCATGAATAATAAACCTTTATCATGAATAAAAATATAAAATAACTACTTTATTATTGCCTCTAGGGCATATTTCCTTCACTCGCGTCGTGTTGGGCCGACCCATTCACATTTAACATTTCCCGAATGCTTGGTTAACATTTTTCACACACTTGTTAACATTTTTCCAAATGTTTGATCAACATTTTTTAAATAGATGATCAAATTTTTTCACACAAATTTTATTTTTGTGTATACAATTTCTATATCCATTTTTCGTATACGTGATAAACATTTTCTCTATACACATTTAACATTTTTCATATGCTTGGTAACATTTCTCAATTTTTTATATGAATTGATTTTGTAATATATTTAATTCAGATATTTGGAAGCGTAAACAAAAGTAAAAAAAAAAGCGAAAAACGTGAAAAGAAACAAATCAAAGAGAGAGACATATCAGCACGCCTGTGCCGGCCTGTAGTGAAGCACTCCAGGGAGCCATCGCGCCTGAAATGGCAGAAGCATTAGCACTTCGCCATGATGCTTATCTGGCTCATGTCGTATTCGCTTCTGACTGCTTGTCCTTAGTGCAAAGACTGAATTCTTCATCGCTTGATCGATTGAGTGTTGGCTCGGTGGTGCCTGATATCAAGCATATGACACGTCGTTTCAATTCGGTGGTATTAGCCATATCCGTCGGCATCTCAAATAAGGCTGCTCATTTGTTAGCTAAATCATGTAAAGACTCTAGTGCTTTGTGTGTTTTTCTTTCTGCTCCGGATTGTATCCGAAAGACTTTTTGTAATGTTGTTACTTAATCAATAAAATGCCGATGTTCTTAAAAAAAAAAACTCGAGCGAACCTTCAGCGAGACTTCCGCTCGTCTCACGTGAAGCAAAACATGGGACCTCCTATGTGACGCTAATTACATCGAAATGTCGACGTTTCGCACTGGCGTGGCAAACCTGGGCCGGCCCATTTGGCATTCGCGAGATGAAAAAAGGAATAGGCTGGTTCTGGGATTCGAACCACCACCTTGCGGTCCAGCGCGTGCTACGCTATCCACTGCGGCCAAGTAGCTCCAGTGCCAAATTTGCAGCCGAACAGTAAAAGAAACACCAACGACATCGATAAAACTTAATGTTTGCTAAAGAAAACCAAAAATTGCAAATGAGAACCTTTTTTAAAAATACGAACAAATTTGTAACAGAAAAATTCGAAAAACGAGAGCAGAAAAGTAAAATTCTGAACAAAAATTGAAAATTTGAGAAAAAACGAAATTTGAACTTCCAAACTTTTGTAAAAACGAACAAATTTATAACTTCGGAATATTTTATAGAAAAATGAACAAAATCTAAAATTGCAAACTTTTTTCAGAACACAAACAAAATTTAAAAGTGGGAACATTTTTTTGAAAAACGTGAACGTTTTCTGAAAATGCGAACAAAACTTTGAAACTCCAAGAATTTTTGTCCATGTTTTTCTTTGGAAATTCCGAACATTTTTAACAATGCGAACAATTTTTGAAAATGTGAACAAAATTATAAATTTCGAAATTTTTTCAGAACATGAGCAAAACTCCAAAAACTTTTTTGAAGTGATGAACAAATTTCAAAATTTCAAACGTTTTTTTAAATTGAGAACAAAATTTGGAATTTTGAACATCTTTTTGAATTGTAACAAAAAATTTGAAAACAGGAACATTTTTTGAAATTGTGAACAAATTTTGACGATGTGAACATTATTTCAAAAATATGAACAAATTTTGACAACAAGATTTTTTTTGAAAATTCTGAGCAATATTTTATCTTAAAAAGAAAAGAAGAAATAAAGAAAACGAAAGAACGGAAAAAGACAGTGAAGAAAACCCGAAAAACCCAGTAGACGGAACAAAAGTTTTTTGGAAATTTCATGAACTTGTTTTAAGTTTTGTCGCTGGTGTGTGTTTCTCTACGTTTCGTGTTGTGGTTTGTTAACTTGCACCAGCCAGTCGCGGTGGCTAGCGCCGCGTGTACATCTTAAGGAGGTGCTGGGTTCGATCCATAGTGCTTACTCTTTTTGCTGTTTTTTTAATCGCGCGAGAAGCGAAACGATCGCGAGAAGTCACCCTGTGCAAAACCGAACCGAAAAAACCAAACCGAACTGAAATTATGGTTTTTTCAGGTTCTGGTTATGGTTTCAGTTGACTGCTGAATTTGACCTTCTTGAATGGTGGAAGTGCAATGCTCCTCGCTTTCCTGTCCTTTCAAAAATGGCTCGTGATATACTAGCAATCCCCATCTCTACGGTTGCTTCTGAATCAGCTTTCAGCACTAGTGGTCGTATTCTCGATGACTTCAGAAGCTCTTTAACACCAGCGACACTGCAGTCGTTGATATGCACACAAGATTGGTTGCGTTCTAAGTGTATCAATGTTGAAGCTGATCTTGCTGAGTTGACCAGGCTGGAGGAAGGTATTTAAATGAATGTGTATTTCAATTACTTCAATGATCGTGCAACATTAATGCTATTTAATTGATCATGCAATATTTCTGTTGTTTTTGTAGAAGTGGGTGCCATTCATTTAAATGATAATGTGACAATATCGATTGATTGATCTTCATGCGTGGAGCCGGAGTGGAAAATTGCTGCCTGAAGCCTTGAAGTGATGAAACAAATGCCATTTTATCTCGATCTGCACCTTTTGTTTGTGTGTGTGTGTGTTGCACATGTACTGTACTACGCTGAACTTTGGTTGTTCCAGAATTTGCACTTTGTACTGAAGTTTGTTATTTTGATGTATTCCAGAATTTCATGTGTGCTTGTACTGGGCATGTTTAGTTCTGCTTGTGCTTGTACTGGACAAGTTTTTGTTCCAGAATTTCTTCCTGTGGTTTCACTGGACATGTACTAAATTAGTGCTTGTAGTTGTACTCGTAGTCTTCTACTAGATTGTTGTACTGGAACATAAATTCTTCATGTTTCAGAATTTCTTCAAGTAGGTAACCAGGTTGTAGTTGTATTGGACAAGTACTAAATTTGTTTTTTCATGTGGCCAAACCATGTGTTGATTAAAAATTCGCGTCAACTTTGGTTATTTTGGTTATTACCGAAACCAAACCGAAAGCAAACGGTTATTACCGAAACCGAACCGTATCTATATATAAAACCGAAGTATAAAAACCGTATAAACCAAAACCCGTATAAACCGAACCGAATCAAACCAAAAAAACCGAATGCACAGGCTGAGCGAGAAGGGATTCAAGGGAAACGACCGCAAATGGGCCGGCCCGGGGGAGCTGTGCCCTCTGCGAAGGCGCGACAACTTGTCGCAATAAGCGGCGAATAGGAAATTCCGCAAAACATATCAACGCCCCTACTTAGTATTTAGAGCCTTCAACACCAGTAATAAAACCTAGCGCTCAGGTGCGCCCTTCCGTGGGCCGGCTCAACATCGGCCGACTGATCAACGCTTGACTGTTGACCGTTAACCAACGCCCATTGACCGTTGACTTTAGAGAACAAAGTTTGCCAAGAAAAAACATCATAAATATGAGAAATGTCAGTCTTCAAAAATCATGAATTTAAAAACAGATCATGAAATTTGAAAGAAAATCACCAAAAAGTTCATAGATTTGAAAAAAGTTCATCAAAATGTGGAAAAGGTCATGAATTTGAAAAACTAAAAAATGTACGGATTTAAGAAAAGTTTGTGAAAATTCAAAAAGAGTTCACGGAAAAATTCAACATATTTGAAAAGTGTTCATGAATTTTTGGAAAAGTTCTGAAAAAAGTTCACTAAACCAAAACCCCGGTTCAGGAAAAAAAGAGAAAGAAAACAAAAAACCTGGGCTAAAAGTTGCCAAAAGGTTCGCAAAACCAGCCTGGAAGCTTATCTAAACTGGAGCCGAAAACATGTTGTTGCGCTTCTAAATGGGCCGACCCATTTTCTATGATCAGCCAACATGTTCGCCGGCAGGGACGAGTGTTCGCCCCTTTCTTTTTCTTCATTTTCAGAGAGAAATCCCTGTCCGAGCCAGCAAGTAAACGTATGCTCGTGTAGGGAAGCGCAACGGCTTTCACGCTCATCCCTTACTTCAAAACTATAGGTTTTAGCCCTTCGTTTGGTCGTTGCCAAAAATGAGAGCTTTGCCTTTGGATGACCTAGTAGTGTAGGGCGACCGGGCTAGCCGAGAGGAGGGTGTGCGCCTGTTTGCACCGATACCTTTAACCGGCACAATGGGTCTAAAATAGCAATTGGGCAATAAGGGAGACACAACTCCCATGAGAAGAAGGCGAGGAGTAAGGAACTTTGGCACTTACGTAGTTTTGTGAAAAATCGAGGAAGTTTGGTACATGGTAGTGCCAAAGTTCCTAATTGCCAAAAATTGAGGTGCCAAAAACTTAAAAAATGAAAACTAGCTGACATTCCTAAATGAGCCAGGCTCATAAGCACGCACACTACTCACGAAGGAATGTAAGCTAGTTTTTATTTTTTTATATATTTTTTGAAATATTCTTACCAAGTATATTTCAAAATAATAATTTACATAAACTTTCAAAAAGATTGTTGGTGCATTAAGAAAAATGTTAACATAGTGTAAGAAAAATATTTGTGCGAATTTATAAATTTTGTTGTACCAGTCAAAAAATTATTCATAAACTTTTAAAACATTTCACATGTTTCCAAAATTGTATTCATGATATTTCCCGAAAGTCCTTACGCAATTTATAAAAATAATTTCCAATATTTTATAAAAATGTTTGTGATTTTTTGAATGTTCGTAATTATTTAAGGATTTTTTCGTAGAATTACAAAAATGTCATTTTTCAAAAAAATCACGTGTTTGAACAATTTGTTCAGAACATTAAAAAGACGTTTATACAATCTAAGAAAATTATCCCGTAATTTTATAAAAATCATTTCATACATTTAAAAATAATTGTGACAGTTAAAAAACCATTTATAAAATGTAACAAAATCTTTACATAATTTTATAAAAATCATTTCATACTTAATGTTCGTGACATTTTAAAATATTCATGCGTTTCAATAACATATTCTTGAGTTTTACAAAAACAATTATACAGTGTAAAAATGTTAGATTAATTTAGAAAATGTTTCATATCATTTCAAAAAATGTTTGTGACATTTGAAAATAGTATTCATTGTTTTAGGATAGCTCATCACACATGCCAAATGGTAATAAAGTTCTAACACGAAATTGTTTTTGTGCATGTTTTTTTACAAAAATGTCCAATCTGTTTTAAGAAAATGTTGACAGCTTTTTGGAAAATGTTGACCTGTAACTAAGAATGTTCAATGGTATTGGAAGAAAGTCTGCAGGTCTTTAAAAATGAATGAAAAGAAAAAAAAGGAAAAGGAATCAAAAACCAAAAAAAAGTAAAAACTGAAAGAAAAACAGAAAATCGACAAAGGAAACACCAAGAAGAGAAAAACTTTGACGTGGAACCTTCCGCAAACTTTTTTTTTGAGTAACCTGTTATAGGTTTTATTGATCAATATTCAAAAAAACACGTTAAACGTCCTGATAATGGGGAAGACCAACCAAACATGCCTCCCCTGATCTAGTAAAAGAGCATGCCTATGTAGAGTATGCGGTTCAAAGTTTGAGCCTATTGACCCCTAAACAAAATTACTCTCTCCGTTCATTTTTGTAAGTCGTTTCAGACAACTGAAAATGGGCTGCTTTGCATGCTGTCTGAAACGTCTTCAACACCTCATAAAAGTGAACAGAGGGAGTACATGAAATGAAAGGACGTTCCAACGACTTGGAAACCGGATGAGATGGTTCCGAAAACCGTGTTAAATGGGCTGGAAACAAGGGGCTGCCGCCGGTATTGTCGGCCCACAGGAAGCGGCTATCCTCTGCGGCAACTGCAAGCAAAGCACGACAACCGAACACGAACACGAGTCAAACGTGTCGTACTGCTCCAGTACCGTGTACTCCGGCAAACATCGCTGAAGCACGACGGCAAACAACAACGGTACAGGCGCGTGAAAACGGCGGCTCTGCTCCTGCTCCTCGGGGCTCAAGCTCAACAGAGCAGCCGCCGAGTTGGTTCGCGGCGAGCGGTCGTCGAGGCTCGATCATGCCGTGTGTCGAGGCATGCACCACGAACGTGAGAGCGTGTCTTTTTATCTTACTGTGGTGGTTTGGTGGATGGATGTATTTTCTGCTCTATCTAGGAGCTACCATGACCGTGAATATGCGGATCATACATAGTACTTCCTTCGTCTAAAAATACTTGTCTTTCGAATGAATGTATCTAGCAACCAGGTTTTTCGGACGGAGCGAGTCTTGCTCAATCGGCAACACCTCGAGGCAGAAGGAAACAACGGTCTCATTAGTGCAACATGGAGTGGATTAAACATTGTTCTATTTACATGGAGAAATCGTAAAAGTCACGTTGAGGCATGCATACCACAGTTACAAGTTGAAAAAAAATATGAATTCAACAGAACAGAAGGGAAAAATGTTGACTCTGTTTGGTGCGACTAGTACGAGCACGGTACAATCAGAGCCCCAGAGGCCCTGGGTAGTAGCTGTCCTCGAAGCTCCATAGCTCGGCCGGCGCCTCCTCGGCGGCAGGGGCGGCCGCGGCCCCGCCCTCCATGTAGGGGACCCCGAGGAAGCTCATGTAGCTCTCGTACGCCATCAGCTCCTCGGAGAGCGCCTTCACCTCCTCGCAGGAGCACGCCGCGGGCTCCTCCTCTTTCTTGGGGGAAGGGAGCACGGCCGCCATCGTGCACGGGGCCTCGTGCGCGGGCGCGCCGACGAGGATCTCGTTGGGGAAGTTGACCTTGGCCTTGGCGCCCCTGATGCGGCGCGCGGCGCGGTCGTAGGCGCGCGCGGCGGCCTCGGCGGTGGGGTAGGTGCCGAGCCAGACGCGGACGCCCTTGACGGGGTCGCGGATCTCCGCCGCCCACTTCCCCCACGGCCGCTGCCGGATGCCGCGGTACTGGTTCGTCCGCCCCCGCTTCGCGCGCGGCGCTGCAACCAGAACAACGAGTTTTACTTCCTGCACACGGACGTCTGCTGCCAAAGGGAACATTGTGAGGTGAGGGTGCACGTAGTTTACCTTTGTCGGGGGCGGTGCTGTGGGCGTCGGAGTGGTCGTTGGCGTCGGGCCAGAAGTCGGCGGTGGACACCCGGCGGCGGTGCGCCGGGATGTAGTCGTAGATGATGGCGCCGCCGCACATGGATGGACGGCGACCTCGGGTGCTTTTTTAGGTGGCGGGAAAGGCTAACTGGAGAAGGCTCGCTCGCTCGATCGGTGGATCCAAAGGGTAGTTGAAACAAGGGGAGCAAGGCTGCTGCTGGGAGTCGGAGGGGAGGTGTTTTCAGCGGCGGACGGACGGACGTTGGATTGGGTTGGGTTGGACTTGGACGGTATGAAGCCAACACCGCTGTGTTTATATACACGTCGGAATTGTGGGGGCCAGCCACCAGGGAATGGGTCGAGGAACGAATACTAGTCGTACACCGGACGGAGGCGGCACATCGTTTTCTCTTCTTTGAACCGAGGCCGCACGTCGTTTCCTGCCGCTGTTTAGTCCAAACCTGACGCGGCTCCTTTTTCTAATTCTTGGAGCACACGAAAATGGATACCGCTGCACGCCGCAATGACTGATGGACGCAAATAACGGCGTACTACTGGCTGCAAAATTCAAGTCAACTTGTTGTGCCTCACTTTATATCTCAAAACATAACACTATCCCCAAATGCTAAAGAATGCACGCGGCGCATGCTCACTGTCGAGCTGAGACACGAATCCACCCGAGCGGGCCCACACGAGCGAGGTCAGCGAGTTGGTGGTTGGGGTCGATGAGACCATAAGAAACACTTTTGAAAACATTTGCCATCGTGTATAAAATATTTTCTCTTGTTATAAAGTGCAAAATCATCTACATTTCCATGTGAGAAATATAATCATTTCCAAAATATTGCCGTGATTTAGGAAATCAAAATGCCTAAAGTAGTCGTGTGAACATTAAAATAAATCTCTAAAATTGCCATGTTATGAAAAAAAAAGTTCTAAATTCACCATGTGAACATAAGAAAACATTATTTTTTCCAAAATTTGCCATGTATACAGAACAAAATTTCTTAGAAGTTGCCATGCACCAGGATAGAGCATTGTCATGGTCCTGTTGGGGATCGTAGCAGAAATTTAAAATTTTCTACGCATCACCAAGATCAATCTATGGAGTTTACTAGCAACGAGAGGGAAGGAATGCATTTACATACCCTTGTAGATCGCGAGCGGAAGCGTTCAAGAGAACGGGGTTGATGGAGTCGTACTCGTCGTGATCCAAATCACCGATGATCCTAGCGCCGAACGGACGGCACCTCCGCGTTCAACACACGTACGGTTGGGAGAGACGTCTCCTCCTTCTTGATCCAGCAAGGGGGAAGAAGAGGTTGATGGAGATCCAGCAGCACGACGGCGTGGTGGTGGAAGCAGCGGGGATCTCGGCAGGGCTTCGCCAAGCTCAGCGAGAGGGAGAGGTGTTACGGGGGGAGAGGGAGGCGCCAGGGGCTTGGGTGCGCAGCCCTCCCTCCCCCCTTTATATAGGGGCCCTGGGGGGCGCCGGCCCCTGGAGATCCCATCTCAAGGGGGGGCGGCGGCCAAGGGGGGACTTGCCCCCCAAGTCAGGTGGGGCGCCCCCCACCCCCAGGGTTTCCAACCCTAGGCGCAGGGGGAGGCCCATGGGGGGCGCACCAGCCCACCAGGGGCTGGTTCCCTTCCCACTTCAGCCCATGGGGCCCTCCGGGATAGGTGGCCCCACCCGGTAGAACCCCGGGACCCTTCCGGTGGTCCCGGTACAATACCGGTGACCCCCGAAACTTTCCCGATGGCCGAAACTGGACTTCCTATATACAAATCTTTACCTCCGGACCATTCCGGAACTCCTCGTGATGTCCGGGATCTCATCCGGGACTCCGAACAACTTTCGGGTTACCGCATACTAATATCTCTACAACCCTAGCGTCACCGAACCTTAAGTGTGTAGACCCTACGGGTTCGGGAGACACGCAGACATGACCGAGACGACTCTCCGGTCAATAACCAACAGCGGGATCTGGATACCCATGTTGGCTCCCACATGCTCCTCGATGATCTCATCGGATGAACCACGATGTCGAGGATTCAAGTAATCCCGTATACAATTCCCTTTGTCAATCGGTACGTTACTTGCCCGAGATTCGATCGTCGGTATCCCAATACCTCGTTCAATCTCGTTACCGACAAGTCACTTTACTCGTACCGTAATGCATGATCCCGTGACAATCACTTGGTCACATTGAGCTCATTATGATGATGCATTACCGAGTGGGCCCAGAGATACCTCTCCGTCATACGGAGTGACAAATCCCAGTCTCGATCTGTGCCAACCCAACAGACACTTTCGGAGATACCTGTAGTGCACCTTTATGGCCACCCAGTTACGTTGTGACGTTTGGTACACCCAAAGCATTCCTACGGTATCCGGGAGTTGCACGATCTCATGGTCTAAGGAAATGATACTTGACATTAGAAAAGCTTCAGCAAACGAACTACACGATCTAGTGCTATGCTTAGGATTGGGTCTTGTCCATCACATCATTCTCCTAATGATGTGATCCCGTTATCAATGACATCCAATGTCCATGGTCAGGAAACCGTAACCATCTATTGATCAACGAGCTAGTCAACTAGAGGCTCACTAGGGACATGTTATGGTCTATGTGTTCACACATGTATTACGATTTCCGGATAACACAATTATAGCATGAACAATAGACAATTATCATGAACAAGGAAATATAATAATAACCATTTTATTATTGCCTCTAGGGCATATTTCCAACAGTCTCCCACTTGCACTAGAGTCAATAATCTAGTTACATTGTGATGAATCGTACACCCATAGAGTTCTGGTGTTGATCATGTTTTGCCCGTGGAAGAGGTTTAGTCAACGGATCTGCGACATTCAAATCCGTATGTACTTTACAAATATCTATGTCTCCATTTTGAACATTTTCACGAATGGAGTTGAAGCGACGCTTGATGTGCCTGGTCTTCTTGTGAAACCTGGGCTCCTTGGCAAGGGCAATAGCTCCAGTGTTGTCACAGAAGAGAGTCATCGGCCCCGATGCATTGGGAATAACTCCTAGGTCGGCAATGAACTCCTTCATCCAGATTGCTTCATGTGCTGCCTCCGAGGCTGCCATGTACTCCGCTTCACATGTAGATCCCGCCACGACGCTTTGCTTGCAACTGCACCAGCTGACTGCCCCACCATTCAAAATATACACGTATCCGGTTTGTGACTTAGAGTCATCCAGATCTGTGTCGAAGCTAGCATCGACGTAACCCTTTACGACGAGCTCTTCGTCACCTCCATAAACGAGAAACATATCCTTAGTCCTTTTCAGGTACTTCAGGATGTTCTTGACCGCTGTCCAGTGTTCCATGCCGGGATTACTTTGGTACCTTCCTACCAAACTCACGGCAAGGTTTACATCAGGTCTGGTACACAGCATGGCATACATAATAGACCCTATGGCCGAGGCATAGGGGACGACACTCATCTTTTCTCTATCTTCTGCCGTGGTCGGGCATTGAGCCGTGCTCAATCTCACACCTTGCAATACAGGCAAGAACCCCTTCTTGGACTGATCCATATTGAACTTCTTCAATATCTTGTCAAGGTATGTGCTTTGTGAAAGACCTATGAGGCGTCTCGATCTATCTCTATAGATCTTGATGCCTAATATGTAAGCAGCTTCTCCAAGGTCCTTCATTGAAAAACACTTATTCAAGTAGGCCTTTATACTTTCCAAGAATTCTATATCATTTCCCATCAATAGTATGTCATCCACATATAATATGAGAAATGCTACAGAGCTCCCACTCACTTTCTTGTAAACACAGGCTTCTCCATAAGTCTGTGTAAACCCAAACGCTTTGATCATCTCATCAAAGCGAATGTTCCAACTCCGAGATGCCTGCACCAGCCCATAGATTGAGCGCTGGAGCTTGCATACTTTGTCAGCATTCTTAGGATCGACAAAACCTTCCGGCTGCATCATATACAATTCTTCCTTAAGGAAGCCGTTAAGGAATGCCGTTTTGACGTCCATTTGCCATATTTCATAATCGTAGAATGCGGCAATTGCTAACATGATTCGGACGGACTTCAGCTTCGCTACGGGTGAGAAGGTCTCATCGTAGTCAACTCCTTGAACTTGTCGATAACCCTTAGCGACAAGTCGAGCTTTATAGATGGTAACATTTCCATCCGCGTCCGTCTTCTTCTTAAAGATCCATTTATTTTCTATCGCTCGCCGATCATCGGGCAAGTCTGTCAAAGTCCACACTTTGTTTTCATACATGGATCCTATCTCGGATTGCATGGCTTCAAGCCATTTGTTGGAATCTGGACCCGCCATTGCTTCTTCATAGTTCGAAGGTTCACCGTTGTCCAACAACATGATTTCCAAGACAGGGTTGCCGTACCACTCTGGTGCGGAACGTGTCCTTGTGGACCTACGAAGTTCAGTGGTAACTTGATCATGATCGTCATCATTAACTTCCTCTCTAGTCGGTGCAGGCACCACAGAAACATTTTCTTGTGCTGCGCTACTTTCCGGTTCGAGAGGGGTCATCTCATCAAGTTCCACTTTCCTCCCACTTACTTCTTTCGAGAGAAACTCTTTCTCCAGAAAGGACCCGTTCTTGGCAACGAAGATCTTGCCTTCGGATCTGAGGTAGAAGGTATACCCAATGGTTTCCTTAGGGTATCCTATGAAGACGCATTTTTCCGACTTGGGTTCGAGCTTTTCAGGTTGAAGTTTCTTGACATAAGCATCGCATCCCCAAACTTTAAGAAACGACAGCTTAGGTTTCTTTCCAAACCATAATTCATACGGTGTCGTCTCAACGGATTTCGACGGAGCCCTATTTAAAGTGAATGCGGCAGTCTCTAAAGCATAACCCCAGAATGATAGCGGTAGATCGGTAAGAGACATCATAGATCGCACCATATCCAATAGAGTGCGATTACGACGTTCGGACACACCATTACGCTGAGGTGTTCCAGGCGGCGTGAGTTGTGAAACAATTCCACATTTCCTTAAGTGTGTGCCAAATTCGTGACTCAAATATTCCCCTCCACGATCTGATCGTAAGAACTTTATTTTCCTGTCACGTTGATTCTCAACCTCACTCTGAAATTCCTTGAACTTTTCAAAGGTCTCAGACTTGTGTTTCATTAAGTAGACATACCCATATCTACTCAAGTCATCAGTGAGGGTGAGAACATAACGATAGCCACCGCGAGCCTCAACGCTCATTGGACCGCACACATCAGTATGTATGATTTCCAATAAGTTGGTTGCTCGCTCCATTGTTCCGGAGAACGGAGTCTTGGTCATTTTGCCCATGAGGCATGGTTCGCACGTGTCAAATGATTCATAATCAAGAGACTCCAAAAGTCCATCTGCATGGAGTTTCTTCATGCGTTTGACACCAATGTGACCAAGGCGGCAGTGCCACAAGTATGTGGGACTATCATTATCAACCTTACATTTCTTGGCATTCACACTATGAATATGTGTAACGTCACGTTCGAGATTCATTAAGAATAAACCATTGACCAGCGGGGCATGACCATAAAACATATCTCTCATATAAATAGAACAACCATTATTCTCGGATTTAAATGAGTAGCCATCTCGCATTAAACGAGATCCAGATACAATGTTCATGCTCAAAGCTGGCACTAAATAACAATTATTGAGGTTTAAAACTAATCCCGTAGGTAAATGTAGAGGTAGCGTGCCGACGGCGATCACATCGACCTTGGAACCATTCCCGACGCGCATCGTCACCTCGTCCTTCGCCAGTCTCCGCTTATTCCGCAGCTCCTGCTTTGAGTTACAAATATGAGAAACCGCACCAGTATCAAATACCCAGGAGCTACTACGAGCGCTGGTTAGGTACACATCAATAACATGTATATCACATATACCTTTGGTATTGCCGGCCTTCTTATCCGCCAAGTATTTGGGGTAGTTCCGCTTCTAGTGACCGTTTCCCTTGCAATAAAAGCACTCAGTCTCAGGCTTAGGTCCACTCTTTGTCTTCTTCCGGCAGCTTGCTTACCGGGCGCGGCAACTCCCTTGTCGTCTTTCTTGAAGTTCTTCTTACCCTTGCCTTTCTTGAACTTAGTGGTTTTATTCACCATCAACATTTGATGTTCCTTTTTGATCTCCACCTCCACTGATTTCAGCATTGAATATACCTCAGGAATGGTCTTTTCCATCCCCTGCGTATTGAAGTTCATCACAAAGCTCTTGTAGCTAGGTGGGAGCGACTGAAGGATTCTGTCAACGACCGCGTCATCCGGGAGATTAACTCCCAGCTGAGACAAGCGGTTGTGCAACCCAGACATTTTGAGTATGTGTTCGCTGACGGAACTATTCTCCTCCATCTTACAACTGTAGAACTTGTCGGGGACTTCATATCTCTCGACCCGGGCATGAGCTTGGAAACCATTTTCAGCTCTTGGAATATCTCATATGCTCCGTGCTGCTCAAAACGCTTTTGGAGCCCCGGTTCTAAGATGTAAAGCATGCCACACTGAACCAGGGAGTAATCATCACTAGCGACTGCCAGGCGTTCAGAACGTCTTGAGTTGCTGGAAAAACAGGTGCATCACCTAGCGGTGCTTCAAGGACATATGCTTTCTTGGCAGCTATGAGGATAATCCTCAGGTTACGGACCCAGTCTGTGTAGTTGCTACCATCGTCTTTCAGCTTGGTTTTCTCTAGGAACGCGTTGAAGTTGAGGGCAACATTAGCGTGGGCCATTTGATCTACAAGACATATTGTAAAGATTTTTAGACTAAGTTCATGATAATAAAGTTCATCTAATCAAATTATTAACGAACTCCCACTCAGACAGACATCCCTCTAGTCATCTAAGTGTTACATGATCCGAGTCAACTAGGCCGTGTCCGATCATCACGTGAGACGGACTAGTCATCATCGGTGAATATCTTTATGTTGATCGTATCTGCTATACGACTCATGTTCGACCTTTCGGTCTCTTGTGTTCTGAGGCCATGTCTGTACATGCTAGGCTCGTCAAGTCAACCTAAGTGTATTGCGTGTGTAAATCTGGCTTACACCCGTTGTATGCGAACGTTAGAACCTATCACTCCGATCATCACGTGGTGCTTCGGAACAACGAAACTTCACAACGGTGCACAGTTAGGGGGAACACTTTCTTGAAATTTTAGCGAGGGATCATCTTATTTATGATACCGTCGTTCTAAGCAAATAAGATGTAAAACATGATAAACATCACATGCAATCAAATAGTGACATGATATGGCCAATATCATTTTGCTCCTTTTGATCTCCATCTTCGGGGCGCCATGTTCATCATCGTCACCGGCATGACACCATGATCTCCATCTTCATGAAGTTGTCTCACCAATTATTACTTCTACTACTATGGCTAACGGTTAGCAATAAAGTAAAGTAATTACATGACGTTTCAGTTGACACGCAGGTCATAAATAAATTAAGACAACTCCTAGGCTCCTGCCGGTTGTCATACTCATCGACATGCAAGTCGTGATTCCTATTACAAGAACATGATCAATCTCATACATCACATATATCATTCATCACATCCTTTTGGCCATATCACATCACATGACACTTGCTGCAAAAACAAGTTAGACGTCCTCTAATTGTTGTTGCAAACTTTTACGTGGCTGCTATAGGTTTCTAGCAAGAACGATTCTTACCTACGCCAAAACCACAACGTGATATGCCAATTTCTATTTACCCTTCATAAGGACCCTTTTCATCGAATCCGATCTGACTAAAGTGGGAGAGACAGACACCCGCTAGCCACCTTATGCAACTAGTGCATGTCAGTCGGTGGAACCTGTCTCACGTAAGCGTACGTGTAAGGTCGGTCCGGGCCGCTTCATCCCACGATGCCGCCGAATCAAGATAAGACTAGTAACGGCAAGTAAATTGACAAAATCAACGCCCACAACAACTTGTGTTCTACTCGTGCATAGAAACTACGCATAGACCTAGCTCTGATACCACTGTTGGGGATCGTAGCAGAAATTTAAAATTTTCTACGCATCACCAAGATCAATCTATGGAGTTTACTAGCAACGAGAGGGAAGGAATGCATCTACATACCCTTGTAGATCGCGAGCGGAAGCGTTCAAGAGAACGGGGTTGATGGAGTCGTACTCGTCGTGATCCAAATCACCGATGATCCTAGCGCCGAACGGACGGCACCTCCGCGTTCAACACACGTACGGTTGGAAGAGACGTCTCCTCCTTCTTGATCCAGCAAGGGGGAAGGAGAGGTTGATGGAGATCCAGCAGCACGACGGCGTGGTGGTGGAAGCAGCGGGGATCTCGGCAGGGTTCGCCAAGCTCAGCGAGAGGGAGAGGTGTTACGGGGGGAGAGGGAGGCGCCAGGGGCTTGGGTGCGCAGCCCTCCCTCCCCCTTTATATAGGGGCCCTGGGGGGCGGCGGCCAAGGGGGGACTTGCCCCCCAAGTCAGGTGGGGCGCCCCCACCCCCAGGGTTTCCAACCCTAGGCGCAGGGGTAGGCCCATGGGGGGCGCACCAGCCCACCAGGGGCTGGTTCCCTTCCCACTTCAGCCCATGGGGCCCTCCGGGATAGGTGGCCCCACCCGGTGGACCCCCGGGACCCTTCCGGTGGTCCCGGTACAATACCGGTGACCCCGAAACTTTCCCGGTGGCCGAAACTGGACTTCCTATATACAAATCTTCACCTCCGGACCATTCCGGAACTCCTCGTGATGTCCGGGATCTCATCCGGGACTCCGAACAACTTTCGGGATACCGCATACTAATATCTCTACAACCCTAGCGTTACCGAACCTTAAGTGTGTAGACCCTACGGGTTCGGGAGACACGCAGACATGACCGAGACGACTCTCCGGTCAATAACCAACATCGGGATCTGGATACCCATGTTGGCTCCCACATGCTCCTCGATGATCTCATCTAATGAACCACGATGTCGAGGATTCAAGTAATCCCGTATACAATTCCCTTTGTCAATCGGTACGTTACTTGCCCGAGATTCGATCGTCGGTATCCCAATACCTCGTTCAATCTCGTTACCGACAAGTCACTTTACTCGTACCGTAATGCATGATCCCGTGACCAATCACTTGGTCACATTGAGCTCATTATGATGATGCATTACCGAGTGGGCCCAGAGATACCTCTCCGTCATACGGAGTGACAAATCCCAGTCTCGATCTGTGCCAACCCAATAGACACTTTCGGAGATACCTGTAGTGCACCTTTATGGCCACCCAGTTACGTTGTGACGTTTGGTACACCCAAAGCATTCCTACGGTATCCGGGAGTTGCACGATCTCATGGTCTAAGGAAATGATACTTGACATTAGAAAAGCTTCAGCAAACGATCTAGTGCTATGCTTAGGATTGGGTCTTGTCCATCACATCATTCTCCTAATGATGTGATCCCGTTATCAATGACATCCAATGTCCTTGGTCAGGAAACCGTAACCATCTATTGATCAACGAGCTAGTCAACTAGAGGCTCACTAGGGACATGTTATGGTCTATGTGTTCACACATGTATTACGATTTCCGGATAACACAATTATAGCATGAACAATAGACAATTATCATGAACAAGGAAATATAATAATAACCATTTTATTATTGCCTCTAGGGCATATTTCCAACAGGTCCAACACCCGCTAGACTGACCCCCCCCCCCTCAAATTTTTGCCCCTGAAGTCCGAAAAATAGTTTCACACAAGCCGTTCTATCAGTAGCAAATCATTTGTACAAACATAAAAAAATCATAGGCGACACTAGCATCACAAGATGCTGGAATTGATTCACCGGCATGACATCACAAGAAAGATATGAACTTGATAGAAATGGGGCGCGATGAGACGATGGCATACCTCGGACCTGCAGGCTGTCACGTAAGGAGTGGCTCGGAGATGCTATCGGAGACAGAGGCAACCAACAACCCGCTTACATCAACAAGCAGTGGCTGCCCCAGCTTGCCACTGTCAATGGCCAAAGGAACACCATGCTCTCTCCTGCGCGGCGTTGTGACGAGAGAAAGGGCGGATCAGGATCCACTCGATGCGGCCTCCATCCCGCTGCTGGGAGAGCAACCGCCATAGGTGGGTGAGGGTAGCCGTAGCCAGTGCTATAGTAGCCGGCACGGTCGCCGAAATCTTGGTGGTTTAGAGATGTGGGGTTGAAGTTCTTCTCTCATAATAATCGCAAGTAGGAGCAGCAAGCACATGCATATTATATCGATTAAAATCATCATGTGCAACGGTAAAACGTAACCCATCAAAATAATCCTTAATATGTGCAAACTTCTCCAATAACCGATATAGTGTAGTTGGGAGAATTCAAAAAGATAATAGGACTATCATATGTGGGTGCAATGGTAACAATTTCATTCTTAACATAAAGAATTATAGCAAGTTCAACTCCATAAGTATCATTCATAGTGGCATCGTGGCCAGAATTATAGCAATCATCAAGTTCATCAAAAAGGGAATTTCAAATGAATCCAATGGATCATAGCATCCGTCGTAGCAATCATCCTCTGGTAAGCACGAAGAGAATTTAAACAAGGTATGAGTTAAAAAGTTACTCTCATTAGAAGGTGTGGGCACAGGTGATCAATCCGCCTTTTCTCCTTTTGTTCTTCGCTCCCCTCATCTTTTTCATCTAGTGAGCTAATAGTTTCAACAATTTCTTCTTCCGTAAACTCCTGCAAAATATTACTCTCTTCCAGGGTAGCAAACATTCTCTCATAGATTCATTAACATGAGCATTGTATTGTAATTTTCATAACAATATTGAAGTATGGCAAGATTTTCATATTTGTAAATAGCATCATCACACTTTTCAAGCAAAGAAGCAATTTCATAAGTACCCTTGAAATCAACGAATTCTTCTATTTGCTCCACATCATAGTAATCATATACACCATTATCATATGAAGTCAAGGTTTCATTATCATTAAATTCACATTGAAAAGGAAGGTTTGGGACTCCATCCTGGAACAACAAGTATAATCTTACATAAGTACATATTCCAAGCATACAATTGTAACATTTTTATTTGATCATGTAAGTGTTTCCCTTTTTGAGACAGGCGATAATCCCTAAAGTATTCGCGCTGATCCAAAGTGTATCCCATTATCACGTTGAGCGAGGATTTATTGGGGTTACCGAAGAAATATTCAATATTTCGCACATAACCAACATCCAGGATTTTAGGAGATTCCCCATCTCCATGAGTAGCAAGTACATCATTTTTTGGCGTTTCATGTCCCATACCCATAACAAGATATAGAACGGCTTAGAACAGAAAATAAAAATTACTTAGAGATAAATCAAACAAGCGAACACGAGAGTACTCATCCCACACTACTGTTCCTCGGCAACGGCGTCAGAAAAGGTCTTGATAACCCACAAGTATAGGGGTCAGTTGTAGCATTTTTGATAAATAAGAGTGTTGAAACCAACGAGGAGCTAAAGGTAGAATTAATATTTTCTCAACTTCTATGACCACCGATACAACTCTACGCACGCTAACACTCACTTTACCTACAACAAGAAATAAAACTACTTTGGAGTCATAATGGGATAGGTTTGCAAGATAATAAAGAACATGGAAATAAAAGTTAGGTGCTGTTTTAATAAAGGAACAATAAAGTAAATGTTTTTGTAGAAAATGAGGAAAAGATTGTCCCTACGTGATTGAATATGACAGATAGTGATACTTATCATATGATGTGAGGGAGAGCCTTAAGCTAACATACTTTCCGTACTTGGATCACATGTTCTTATGGTTGGAACTCTAGCAATAACCGCAACTACCAAAGCTTCACTAAGGTAAAACCCAACCATAACATTTAGTAAAAAGTCTACTTTAATCCCACATGCAACAACTCACGAACTCGGGTTTAGGTTTCTGTCGCTCCCGCAACCCACTATTAGCAAATAATTAACATATTGCAACACTCTACAGTAGGAAACCCACACGCTTGCGTGACACGGAGGGCACCATAGGACAACACCATAATTGCATATAACTCGTATCAACCATACCATACCACAATTGACCCATGGGATGAAATGAATCTACTCAAAGATCATGGAGGTGCAATACAGCATTGGATAATAATATATAGCATAGAGCACTATGTTCAAGTAGAGATTTACAGCGGGGTGAGAGAGGTTTCACCGCTTCATAGAGGGGAAGAAAGTTGGTGATAACGGCGGGGAAGTTGTTGAAGTAGATAACCGTCACGATGATTCCCCTGACCCCGCTCCGACACCACCGAGAGAGAGGAGGAGAGGGCCCCTCCTTCTTCCTCTTGCTTGGCCTTCCCCTAGATGGGAGAAGCCCCCTAGTCCTTGGCCTTCATGGCCCCTGAGGGGCGGGAGCCTCTTCGAGATTGGATCTCTCCTCTTCTTTCTCTCTAGGGTTTCTCTTTGTTTTCGGTTCTTTTTCTGAGGCGGAGCATCATTTCTTAAATAGACGGAGTTACGTAACTCCGACCGTGCTGAAGTTTTAACACGATTTTATCCCCGACATTAGATTCCTTGGGCCTGAAGTAAAGCTCCAGATGCTTCATGGTCTATCCACAAGTTACCCAGGGGCGCCGTATGGGTGGGCACACCCCCTGGCTTGTGGAGCCCATGGTCCCTATCTTGCGTTGATTCTTGCGTAAAAAATCAGATATATTGCACAAAAATTGCACTCAATTTTCCAGATCATTCCGGCTCCGTTAATTTTTAACCTAAAAACCCCAAAACAATAGAAAACAGGAACTAGCCTTTGGCACTGGGTTAATAGGTTAGTCCAAATAGAAATAACATGAATTGTAGCCAAGAAATATGTAAAAGTGGTATGATAATAGCATGAAACAATAAAAAATTATAGAAACGTCAGAGACGTAGCACGTGCCGCCTGGCCTTGTCTCACCGCCGGCGACAGGAGGCGGGCCGCAGATGTGAGTTCCGGCGTGTTTGCCGCAGTGCCGCAAGATTGCACATGAGGAAGACTGCAGCTCAGCCTCGCCGGTCCTGATGCGGTGAAGGAGGAAGGCGTGGGTGGGCGGCGCCGGGCTCGTCATTGTCTACGCAGAGGTGTGTGAGGCAAGCCGCTCGCGACCTTAGGAGGAAGTTGTCGCCGTCGCTGAGCCAAGCGGCGGTGCCCGCGGTAATTCACCTGGTGGGAGCCTCCTTGTCATGCTGCGTCCACCTGAGGCCACCGACGCGAGGGCAAGCACGCGGTCCGATGAGGCGGCCTCCCTCCTCCCGCGCGAGCACGCCGGCTGCCTCCTCTTCCTTCATTGTAGTCCGTGTCCGCCGCCGACGACGGCGCTGCCGCGTGCCGGACATACGGCAGGGCCAGGGCGCGGCGTCCCGGCGGGCTCGGTCAACTCGCTCCCTCGTAATTGTGCACAGGTGGTTTGATTGCTTTTTTAAGATCCAGGGGTGTGTATGTATTTTTTTTGTCAATTTAGCTCCTTACAATCTGGCTTACTTTGTCAGGAAGTGATCAAAAGCAACAAACCACTCGATTAGTGCTTTCTTCAAAAAGTTTACTAAAAATGCGATGGCTTTTGCAACAAATTAAGGACTAGATAGTTTACTGCAAACCTAACCCAAAATGTGATGGTATTCTGCTTTTAACTCGTAGGATTTTTGTTTTTTTGTATGCTAGTCTCGTTCTCTTTTTTAGAAGTAACCACATATATTTCATTAGAAAAAACGGATTACAAAGAGTACACAAAATGTCATCACAACAGGCATACATGGATATCTTGCAATATTGCATCAAAGACTCCACAAGAACTAAGACTAAAATTTCAGTCCGGCATAATCTTGTTCCACGTTGAAACGTCGTCCACCATCGTCTTCTGTAGTCGTTGGAGCAACATTGAAGAAAAATGGGAGTTGCTGTCATACCCGGATCTGGAGGCGCACCTTCGCATAAAGGGATGTTTTTTCAGCCGATGAATCGGACTGCCGAAAGCGACGATACCGAGGTTTTGTGGCACGTCGGTCGGGTTCTTCCCCGTGCCCGCTAGATCCTAACGCCATCAACTTCATCTTATGCTGTCAGAGAAGAGGAATGCCGCGATTTGCCGCCATCAACGCATCTCACTGCAGAACACCAAACACTACCACAACAGTTGACGCCATTGCCACCCAAGAGAGTGTCGTGCGTCGGCCATCAGACACAAATCTCACCAAAACTGAAGACTGGCAAGAAGACATACCCACCTGTTCCTCGGCGCCGTCCATTAGAACACCACCGAGATGAAGAAAGAGCAGAAGCAGATTATTCCGACGCAGCTCCGTCTCCACCATTGATGCAACACCTCTATAGAAAACTAGACCTACTCTATCTCCCTACTGAAGAGAAACTGCCGGGGTCCCCGTCCGCTCCGGCTGCTGGAGCGGCAAACGGAGAGGACGAGGACCCACGACGTTGCTGGTGTCGAGAGAAGGCTGAAGAGCGCCTCCCGATCACGTCTCTGGAGCGGTTCCAGGAGAGCCAACGAAGCGGTTCGCTGATTGCGTGGAAGGCAGATCGTGGAATCGTGGGGATCGTGCTAGTCTCCTTCCGTGAGAGCACGACGAGGACGCAGATTGGTGCGTTCGCATCAGACCAGTAACTGCGCCTTCCACGCAATTGAGTTGTACTACTACTCATTTGAAAAAAAAAAAGTTGTACTACTACTACCAAATACGGTGTATGTTTTGTGTATGAGCGAATAAGGATCGTTGACGGTACGTTCGACTCTTACAGTCGCCACACCCTTATAATATTCTTTATTTATAATCTTTCTGAATGCGTAAGAGCAACTTTAGCAGACCCCGCATCTCGCCCCGACCCGTAAAATAACCGCCAAAATGTGGGCCGGGGCGGAAAAACCCGCCCGATCAAACCCCGCATCCCGCCCCGGCCCGCAAAAATTTTTAGGGGGCGCGGCAAAATCCCGAGCCCAACCCGGGAAAACGCGGGTTTCCCCCTCGCGGCTGCGGTGCCCTGCATATTAAGCGGAAGCGGTTGGTGGGGCGACATTTCATCCCGCGCTTTCTCCCACCAACCACCTCTCCTTTCCCCTCTTGCGCCGCCGCCGGCCGCTGCCCAAGATTCCGGCGACCGCAGCCGGCAGGAGCACGCCGGAAGGCCGCCACGCGCACGAGGCCTCCCCCCTCCCCCCTGCGTCGGCGGGCCGCCGGATTTGCAGATCTGCGGCAGTTCATCACGGGCCACCGGATTTGGTTTTTTCCGGCCGCCGGTTGCTGCCCCAAGCTATGGAGTGGTCGGGGAGCCTCTCCCGCAGCCCAGGCAAGGGCGCATCGCCGCATGCAGGTGCGAGTTCGTCCGCCCGCCGTCACCGAAGGTTTGCGGGCATGGACTCGTCCGGCCGTCCACCGGGCTCGGCGCTCGCGCAACGTCTTTATGGCTTGCCGATGCCGCTCATAGAGTGCGAAGACTGCACGCGGAAAGTGCTGCGGCTCACTTCGAGCACGCCGAAGCACCCCGGATGGGTGTTCTTCAAATGCGAAAATGACGGGGTACGTGCACTTGCGGTAGCTCGTTTCACAGTTCATTCTTTAGCTAAACTGCGGTGGCTGACTTCGAGCTTGCTCATTCTTTTGTGTAGGACGAAGGATGCTCATTTTGGTTTTGGGAAGGGCAATACATTGATTTGTTGATAGAAAATTTTTAATAGATGTTAGTGCACTCCTTGGTACAATTGAAGGCAATGATGCGGCTGCATGTGCAACTAGAGGGGAAGCAACATCTACTTCTTCCGAACCAAAGATGAAGAAAGAAGAATGCAAAATTAAGAATCCACAGATCAACAACAAATGCATGGAGAAGATATTAGTCCAACTAGTGGGAGCAGTTATGGAAATTGGAAATCTTCTAAAATGCATTCTTGTAGTTCTTGTTTTCTTTGGTCTTACTATTTTAGCAAAGATTTGGTGATGCTTTTTGTATCCAATGTTGTCATAAAACAAAGCAATGCAATATGCTAGATCAAATTGAGTTTCAAATTTAAGTTTTGCGGGCCGGGAGTAAATGCGCCAGATCAGACGCCGCAACCCCAACCCGTAAAAAAGCATATTCTGGGAATATCCTTTTTTACGGGTCCATTATGTGGGGTCTGCAACTGCGGCCGTCCGCGCCGACCCGCAAAGACGTTTTTCCGCGAACTGCAAAACCGTTTTATGGGTTGGGAGGATGCGGGGTCTGCTAGAGTTGCTCTAAGCGGGCGACGCTGCGTGTCAGCCGGTAGATAGAACAAAAACATCCGCCACCTCCAGGCCATCCGATTGACTAAAAAATAACCGTCAAATCTCCTCAAACGTGTGTCTCAAATTGCAACTAGCTTGTTGTTGCGATGTTCGCTCTGCGCGGCTTCATTGCAAAACCACCCGCGTATATTTAGCTTGTGGTGTTATTTTCTTAAGCGTTATTTTTGCAACAAAGATCATGTTGCACAAAATTTATTTGCAAGGTTGTGTTGTAGGGAAAAAAAATCATCTATCACCTTGTTCATCTTTTGCAACATGGATAAGGTTGCGGAATGAGTTTTGCAATTGAGGTTATGTTGTGGACATTTTTTTTGCCTTCACATTTTTGCAACATCAGCGAAGTTATGTTTTTTTTTGCAACTTAGGTAATGTTGCAGAAAGTTTTGCAATGAAATGATGCGGAGAAAACGCCGTTGTTGCCGATGCATATCACAGGAGCATAGCCGTCGTTCGTCACCGTTTGCAACAACGCCGATGTTGCAGAAATTCACAGTAAAAGACCTTATTAAAAGAAACACATGCACGTCCAAGTCCGGCCGCCATGGCCATGGCTGTGGAGAAGCTCAGGCCGTGCCACACATGTCGCCCCAGCCATCCCAACCACGGCCGCGCGGCTGGACCGTAGAGCGCGTACGTGTGCAAGCTCCGCCTAGCCCTCTCTGTGCGAGCTTCACTCTGCCATGGCCACTACAGGTGTGAAGGATATAGAGAATGCGATAAGACTGAGAAAGGGGAGAAGATAAGGTTGGTGAGGCCCACAAGGACACGTGTAGCATAGTCAAGGCGACGGACGCGACACGAGTTTTCAGCCGGCTGATTGATAGCGTTTTCCAACGCGTAAACGCCTTGAAGCTTGGACGAACATCTCTCCAGCTATTTTTCTTGGGAAACAAATCACATCGACCGTAGGAAAACATGAAACCAAACCGGATCGTATACAGATTCCCGACTTTGACCCAGTAAACGCGTGCGTCTCCTGCTCCCGATCAATATAACTACGCAGAGCCCCGCCTCAACGATCCACCAGAGCGCACGATCGAACTCGTCGCGGCAGCCAACCAGCAATGGCGCTCAAGGGGCCGTCGTCGTTCGCGAAGCAGCCGCGGAAGTCGTGGCGCGCGAAGCTGATGACCCTGGAGGTGACCGTACTGTCCGCGGAGAAGGTCTTCACGGGGTGGCTCTGGCGCCGCCGCTGCATCGCGACGCGTTCGCCGCGGTCAACACAGACTCGTCGGCCGCCCGTACCGGCTTCAACGACGAGGACGGCGACTGCAACGGGTACCCCTACTGGGGCGAGGCGGTGCGCGTGACGGTGCCGGAGCATTCGAGGACAATCGACGTGGAGATCTACGGCCAGAGGGGCGACGGCCGGCAGGAGTTCGTGGCGGCGGCGCTCGTGCCCGTCGCGGACTTCCGCGCCGGCCCGCCGGGCCACCTGCATTGCCTCAGCTACCGGCTGTTTGACACCGGGTTCATGCTAAAGACCCGTAACGGCATCGTCAACATCACCGTCAAGAGGCTCGACGGCGCGCAGGCCAGTGCGACGGCGGGCGAAGGGAAAGGCGCGAAGGCTGCGGAGGATGCCGCTAAGTGGCATTAGTAATTCCTGCTGCGGTAGGTGACGAACGCGGCGGGCGCGCCACGGGCCCATATGCAGTGATGGGCAACCCCGTCGAGGTATCTGCTGCTGCACAGGTTAACGGAAAGGGCGTCTACAAGCAGAACTAATTGATGGGGTTTCGATGCTACATTCTCCTTGATCATTACAATGTAAATCATGATGATATTGCGATTGTAATTGTCATGGTGTTAATTAGCTTAAATCAAAAACAAAAAAAAACTTAAATCAGATTTCAAATCATGATTTATACGGTGCTCGAAAATTACGATTTTCCATCTACGTCATTTGGCTAGGTTTATTTTCTGAACAATTTCTTTAAACCAGCTTTGTCAAATAAAGGAAAGGTCAATTTACATACACCGTTGCTCCCTCTAGTCATTTATTCTCTATCTCATCATCATATGCTCTAGATGGCAAATTTTACCAATAGCTATTTCACAACTATTGACTCTTATTTGGGGTGTGCTTCACACTGAAGGAGCTGCAATGGGAGGTCCATCCTACCTTGTTTGGCATTGGATCGGTGTGGCCATGCACTGATCGACAATACGTAGTGGTTACGCGCGAGTGTGCTGCGTCCAGGCATGATACTCCCAGTGCTTGAGGGAGGACGTGCGAGAGGGGGGAGGAAGACGATGGTGTGGCACCGAGCGTGCAATACAAGAAACCGGTGAGATATGAAAAAGACAAAATCAGCGTTTTAATAATGCCGAACAGTAATGTCATTATTCATGATTGAATATGTCAACTTGATATTTTGGGTGGCAATAAAACATCACCTTCTTAACATCTCGTATTTTTTCTAAAAAAATGTAACGGTTTTCATGAAGTTTTCATTGAATATTGGTTTCTTATGATATTCTCCCCGTAGCTGAAACCATACTAAGAAAAGATTGGAAGTGTAGTTTAGAAATCAATGTCAATAAATCTGTTTTGTAAGTCAGACGGTATCAATGCTGGGACGCTCGGTTTGTTTGATCGAGTGATTCATCAGACATGTGATTTCATAGTTTTTACCGTGTCAGACTCCGCGGGGGGTGGGGGTGGGGGGGGGGGGACGGGCGACAGCCGACAGGTCGTGGTTTAGCCAAGGCAAATTTGACAATTTTGATCTCGGGACGAAATCATTTCACAGAATGAACTGGGTGCGAAACTATTTCACTCCCCTGACCCTTTTGTGTAGCGCCCGCCACGCCGGCGCCACACCCTACTGTGCAGTGCCTAGCGCGGCGGCATTGCACCCCTGTCCACCATGGCAGCCCCTGGGCCCGCATCCAGCAGTGCAGCGCCTCCGAGCTAGGCGCCACACATGTAAAGTGCAGCGCCTAGCGGCTAGGCGCTGCACTGTGACTTATCCAGCCACTTGGCTGGCCCCCCTCCCACACCCCCCACACCACACACTCTCCCACTCTCTCCCCGAGCTTTGCCCCCTCTCCCACTCTCTCCCCCTCTCAAATCCTCTCCCAAATCTTGCAAATTTGAAGAATTTGTCCTTGGATTTCAAAGTCAAACCCTCCCTCAAGGTAATATTCTCTGATCCCCTTGTTTTGATCCAAGTAAAGTTCTCCCATTGCTCATTTGTTGCTAGTTTGGGGAAACCCTAGTTTTGTTTGGATCTAGAGATTTGCATGGAGATGTGAGATGTTTGTTTGCCAATTTCTATGATTAGGCTTTGTTAGTATGCTAGGGTTATTCTTATGGGTGTTCTTATGTTGGTGCTAGGGTTAGGTTTAGGGCTAGGGTTATGGTTATGGTTAGGGTTAGGGTTATGGTTAGGGTTAGGGTTGTTGTTTGATATATATATTAGGTTTGTATTCCGTGTTAATCCTTGGATTAGTACTCATGGAAGCAATGTTACCTTGTGTTCTTTGAATGCTTATAGGGATGGGAAGAACATGTGTGTTTGTTCATCATGGGGACAAAGACGTCTTTTTGAAAGGCAATATAGAACCGGACCCGGATGAGCTTGACATGGTGTTTGATAGTAGTCCTAGCTATGCGGAGCTCTTGCAACAAGTTAGGAAAGCTTTGAATTGGATGGACCCTAGTGATATCATTGAGTTGGAGGGAAGGCATAATGTTGGTTTTGGAATGCACATCCGTTGGAAGACAATGCGTGTCAACTCGGAGCAACGTTGGGTTGCATACAAGGAGACGGTGGCCGAATCACTGGACAAGGCTCTTGAGTTATTTGCAACGAAGAAGGTTGATTCAAGTTTGCATTTGGACTTGAACCGGAACCCCTCCCCTTTGGTTGCTAGTAGCCCCCCACCCTTGAAACGAGATGAAATTGTTGAACCTCTTTTGACCCAAGAAGTGAGGGCAACATTGAGCCCGTTTACAAACAACCAAGATGAAGCTTTGCAAGAGGACAATGATGAGTATGCGGACGATGACAATGAAGTTGATCTCCATGACAACAATGTGGGTGATCTCGACAAATATCATTTGCAAGAGACAATGGACCATTCCATCCCTTTTTCCCGTGCATATGCATCGGACTCGGATGACGATGGTCCCGATGAACAAGTTGATGCGGAGGGGGTTCACGGTGAAGGAGGCCGAAGCTTTCGAGAAGGTATTTGGTCGGGATCATCGGACTACATTGTTCAAGGATGTTAGTATCGCGGATGAAGCCGTGGTAGATGGTGGCCAATGTGTACCTCTTGGGGTTAGGCCAAGCTCTCATCGTGATTTGGTAGACGACAAGAAACGGATTGCTAAAGGTTCTAAGTTCGACACCTTGTTGGAATTGAAGATGTGGCTCGACAACTACTCGGTTACGCATTATCGTCCACACAAGGTGGTGAACTCGGACGTCAATGTACGCTACACGGTTGCATGTGCATCTGAAGATGAAATATGTCCGTGGATTGTGCGTGCAAGACCATGGAAAGGAGGTCCAACTTGGCATGTAGTGAGTTGTGTGCCAACTCACATGTGCCAAGGCAAAAGGGTGGATGGCAAGATTGTGTCCCAAGACCACAAACAACTCACGTCCGAGTTCATCGCTTACAGGCTCTTCAACTCAATATCCACACTTCCAACAATGAGCGTCCAACATGTCATTGACCTTGTGAAAGCCATCTTTCATTACAAGGTGAAATACGGCAAGGCATGGACGGCGAAGCAAGCCGCATTTAAGATGTTGTATGGTACATGGGAGGAAGCATACAACCGAATCCCTAGGTTGTTGTTAGCCATGGCCGCGACAAACCCGGGCATGGTTCATGTGGTCGAGCCTCATGGGCACCAAACAACGGTTCATGAAGGAAGGAAAGTCAGAGTATTTGGCCGTGCTTTTTGGGCGTTCGAGCAATGTGTGAGGGCTTTCGAACATTGTAGGCCGGTCATCGCAATTGATGGCACGTTCTTGACCGGACAATACAAGGGCACCTTGTTGGTTGCGATAGCAAGTGATGCCAATAACCGGGTGTTGCCATTGGCATTTGCTTTGGTTGAGGTGGAAAACAATGACAACTGGGAGTGGTTTCTGCATCTTTTGAGGACGAAGGTGTTACCCGCTCAAAGGGAAATTTGTGTCATATCGGATCGGAATCAAGGAATTCTTAACGCGGTGGAGATTGACATTCCCGGGCATGCTCCGTTGCACCATCGATGGTGCATGAGGCACTTTTGTTCGAACTTCTATAGGGCATGTGGCCTTAAGGAGTTGGCTGATGATCTTCAAGATTGTTGTCTCGCTTTCTCCGATAAGCGCTTCGCCACTTTGTACAACAAATTGCTCGCACACAAAAAACTTGATCCCGGGGGTCAAGACTTTCTCAATAGGCACAATCAATACCGGAACAAGTGGGCACGTGCTTTTGATGAAGATGGCCGGAGATACGGTCAAATGAGAAGCAATATGGCCGAATGCTTCAATAGGGTGCTCAAAGGTGCACGTGGATTACCCGTGACGGCAATAGTTCAATACACATTTGACAAGATGAATGCGTACTTTGTAAAGTACTCGATGGAAACCGATGCACAGATAGCGGGTGAGAACCCACGGAAGTACAAGTACAAGTTCCCACCCAAAGTTGATGAATGGTTGGTATTTCAATCACGGAAGGTGGACTCAGAAGAAGCTATATTATATGACAACGAAGAGTGGAAGTACGAAGTGAAAGAGCCAGGAGGAACCACAAACGATGGGTGAAGTCTTCAGGTGTGTACTTGTTGATTCCCTTCCTAGGCTTCAACTCGTATGCAGACCGAGCCTGGTACGTCCCCACGGTCATATCATCAGCAACCTATGCATCAACAGAAGATATGGAAAGACCGTGTGTGAGGATATAGTTAGCAATGCATCAACAAATGGATATATATCGTCATGCCATACCTCTTGGGTGACCACACCCACATCCTCATCCTCCAAAGGTTCACCATGGCCCTGCCCCGAAGCGGGATCTGATGGTGTCGCCGACCTAGACCGTTCTGGTGATACATACTCGGGGTCACGACAACCGAAAAGGTTTGATAGCCGCCTTAACTTTTGGCCCTGGCGCTGCAACATGTACAAGTGAATGAGACATGGAACGTAGCAACATATGTTAAGTGCTAGTTTGAAGGAGATGTGAACCTTAATGAATGCTCGAAGTGCACCTTCCCCATCGCTTTTGCCAGCCGGGGTTGTTTCCAGAATAGTCTCGGTCTCATCAGCTGCTTTCTTGATCTGGGCACGCTATGAACAGAAACGGTATCAAAGTGTTAGGCAAGCGAAGATGTGAATAGTGCGAATGGAAAAGCAAAAAGGGCAAACCACAAAGTTCATCATTGGAGCTGAAGGGATCACTAAGTTGCCTTTCCTGACTAATGCGTTGTACTGGTGCTGGGCTACCTCATCAAAAACGGTGGTTCTTCCAGAATCTCCTCAGCATACGCCGGCTTGCATACCTCCACGCGGGTACTTGCAAGAAACCATGTGAGATAGTTGTTGAACGCGATCGGGCAGTGCTCACGAAGCTGGGCTCGTTTTCCAGCCCTTGCTTGCTCCACACTAAGAGCGAACTGCACAACATACTTCCTGTGATGGTTGGCCCAATCCTTGATCTTCCGCTGCTTTTTCCTATCCAACCTGCAAGTTAGAAACAGAATATTAGCATCATCGAAACCGTCGAGAAGCTGCTAAGTGCTCAAGGTTAATTATGTCTTACGCGTGTAGCAACTTGTCCGTGTCCTCCCACTCCGGCGGGTGTGGCTGGAACAAACCAAACTGGCGGAACACCCGATGTGGCAGGTGAAGCTCAACCGCCCAGTTGCATATCAGTGGGCACCGCATATGCCAGAGATCCCTATCCCTAGTGCACATCGGATTCAGCCTGAACTCCATAGGGTTACCAAAACTCTCTCCTTTTCCATACGGCTCTCATTCCACTTGCAAAATGGGATTGAATGCAAAATTGATATCGAGTTACGATACAAGCATGATAATCACTTATGCAATGTCGGTTCACCTGCTCAGGCGTGATCGCGTCCAGCTCGCTCTTGTACAACTTGTACATGACCGAGGGATCATCCGTCGTCTCATTTAACACATCCCACTTGTAAGCCCAAGTGGGAAGCCGTAGTGGGTCGTCTTTGTCGTCCCAATCCTTGTACTTTACGGTCTTCGGTCGTCCAACCGGAAAATGCTCCCAGCTTCATATGGAAAGTGCGAGCAGACAAACACCAATACCTCCAGTGTGCCTACAACAGGCTTCGTCCAACTGCACATAAAAGAGAACATGGTCAAATTTGTCGCAAGAGCGCATTGATAATGTATCAATGAAGTGAAAAGGAAACAACTTCATACCTGTCGATACAAGTAAGCCAGTGTCGCCGAACCCCAACTCCATTTGCTATCGAAGACGGTCAACGCCTTCAGCCACATCCATGGAGCATTCTTGCCTGTGCCATCAGCAAACATAGTCCTGGATATCACATACCACATGTAGACACGAGCATATGTCTTCAGCATGTCCTCATTAGCATCCTCAGGGCAAGTACTGAAGTTCGATGATATCCACGTGAAAGTAGCGCCGACTGCGACTCTTTCCTTCTTCTTGTCTTCTGCTTCTGGTTCCCGAGGCTCCGGAGGAACCATACCGATAAGGGCATGCATCTGCGCGCGCCACCCATCAGAATCGGTGTTCATACATAAAGGATTCCCATCGATAGGAAGACCGGTGATCATAGCAATATCCTGGAGCGTCACGGCCATCTCCCCGGTCCGAAGATGGAAAGTGTGTGTCTCCGGCCTCCAATGATCAATAAGCACGGTGAGTGCTGCAGCATTGTTGGGTGGCGTCAACCGGCGGACCAACTGAATGAAAGGGAGAAGTCCTGCCTCCCTTACATACGGTGTGTACCGCTCATCATAGCGCATCCATCCAAGGGTGACCCCGTGAGACCGAAGCTTCAGAGGTGCAAGCTCCTACAAACAAACAAATCATAACATTACATATGGGGCATTTGTGTTTGAAAAATATACGAAATTCATAACACCGGCCACTTTCAGTATTACCCGCTGCTCCACCGACATAGCGTACGACCGGTGTTGTTTTTCCGAGTGATCATCGAGAAGCCAAACCATCCTAACAATTTCACCAAAGCATTCTTGTCAACACGATTATCTTTTCAATTCAAAAAAAACTAAAGTAGGCCTACTAGATGCAAAATTCAAAGCATATGTATCCAAAGCATTCTTGCCAATACAAATATAATTTCAATAAACTAAACTAGGCCTACTTCATGCAAGATTCAATACAAATATCTTTTCCATATAAATAACATGTCAACCTATGTATCCAAACTATATAAATAACATGTCAACCTATCTATCCAAACCACATTGTAATCTAACAAGGGTTCCCCAAATCTAATACATGCAAGATTCAAACAAAAGTTCCCCAAATCTAATACATGCAAGATTCAAACAAGGGTTCCCCAAATCTCCGAAATAGCGTACATGCTATGGATAGAAAGAAGGGGATCGGAGAAAAGTACCTTCTAGGATGGATTGGTGAAAGAGTCCACGGGCCAAATCGTCAGATCTGAAGATTTTTGAAGATGGGATTGAGAGGGGGAGAGGAGCCAGCCGCCGCAACGATGCTTCTGTAACTGCTGAAGAATGGGGTGGGTGCGTGAGGCCTAGCGCGCGGCGGCTGCATCTAAGTCAATGTGCAACGCCCGAGGGCTAGGCGCTGCACATTACACGTGTGGCGCCTAGCTCGGAGGCGCTGCATTGCGGGATGCGGGGCCTAGGGTTGCCACGGTGGACAGAGGTGCAACGCCCCCGAGCTAGGCGCTGCACCGTAGGGTGTGGCGCCGGCGTGGCGGACGCTACACAAAAGGGTCAGGGGTGTGAAATAGTTTTACGGGCAGTTCATTCTGTGAATTGATTTTGTCCAGAGGTCAAAATTGTCAAATTTGCCTTTAGCCAACTGGCTAACTCCACCCGTGGACTTGGACCATAAAAAGTCTTTGCTTGGGGAACATGGCCTTGGATATCAGTCAACGGTAGGCACATACGTAGCTCTTGGCCAATTAGCATGTGTTGTTTACAAAGAACTTCATCCGCGTTTCCGCGCACCGAAACCCCATCGCTTTACCAAGTGGCCGGCTTGGTAAGCTACCAACAAAAAAAAACCCCATCGCTCTGACGAAACAGCGGTCGCGTCGTCTGCGTCGTCTGCTCCTGGATTCAGAGCAAGAAAAGACCACTGAATTGCACACCATGCAGTTTACACCAAGCTCTCACCGGTTAGATTCAGATTGCTGCCCTACTCGCAGATCATCTCTGAAGCTGCATTTCAACCCCCCCTACGCCACACCCAACACTTCATGTTAAAACCGTCATCTGCGATATCCCTGGGATGGAGATTGAGTTCGATCATCATTTCTCCTTCTTGACTGGAACATGTTCGCGAGCACATCGTTGGTGTTGGCTGAAACAGGGGAAGTTCAACTCAGAGATATCCACAGCCAATTAATTTTCTTTTAATAAAAATAGCTCCCTCCCTGGTTTCGTTTAACAAAAACAATAATGTTTTACAACAGCTACCAAAAGAAAATAGAAGAAAGGTAAAAGAGCAAAACCAGGGCGAACACTGCTCTTGCATTCTTCGGCGTCCACCTGTCAGACCCTTAAAATGCAAGACATAACGCCAGCTGATAACAGATACCAACTTCAGTCGAAGATACCTTTCAAACAACATTTTCATGCATTATGCATTTATGCATACGCTAATAGGAAGGCTTCAGAGAGGCGCTATAATAGACAGAGTGGAGAGTGGAGACATCAGTTTTTCTTCGGGCCGCTGTGATCCTATTCACCCCACTCGCCAACCATGCATCATTTTAGAAACTTCGTTTGCTATCAGTTCATAAGGAAAGTCTTGTAATCAAAACTTTATATCAAGCACACAAAAAGTTACGGTAATAATGAAAGAGCAAATTCGAATAAGCGAGTTAACCTTTTGACTTATACCCGCTATCTTTATGATGGAGATAGAAAAACTTGATGACAGTAATACTCGAGAGCCAGTTGCTTGGGAATGGATAGACCTAGAGGAAGAACAACTTGCCAAGACTAGTGAAGTGGTTCCGGAGTTACGGATCCAATTGGTTGGCACATAAAGACTCCAGTTGTAGCAGTGGCGGAGCGTGATCAAAACAAGAGGAGGGGGGTGACTCCATGTCAAAACACACAATATGCATGAAAAATTTCAACAAGTCATCAGATAGAAAGGGGTAATTAGATGACCAATTGACCATGTCATTAGCCTTTTATGTTTACACAATGACACAAATTTTGGTGTTCCAACACAAAAGACCACCCCTAATGGCCACCAATGCTAGATCACCAGGAGATGATGGAGATTCAACAATTTCTCACCCCCTTTTCCTTTAATAAATGGCTACATCGTCGTTGTTTTCCCATTGCTGGCCAAATAAAATTCATGGAAATGCGGTGGATCCCGGTCCTTGCCAACAGTAGGGCTCCGTTTTTAGTTGTTTCTTTGAGTTTTGATAGAGTCTACCCATGAAGGCAAAAGGTGAGGACAGCTTCTTGAAGATGGAATGAGATTCTCTTCGCTTAGCCCCCGTCTCGTGGTGCTTCTAGCATCAGAGGGCGTGTGGAGTTTTGTCTCCGACGAATCTCACGGGATTCGGTCGGCGTTCGTCTTTAGTGGATCCGCTTGGATCCGATCTTTATTCTTCTACCTTCGTGTGTCTACAGGTTGGATCCTTTTGATATACGCTTCTCTTCATTAACGGCGGTTGTTTTCTGGTGCGCTGGTTCTCTGGGACCTTGGCACAATGACTTTCCGGCTTTCTAAATACAACAAGATTTGTCTGGTTTCGATGATGGAGGGCCGAAGGCGGCGGCGCTTTTGGGCTTGTAATCCTAGTTAGGTTGGTCTAAGAATCTCAATGTAATTTTTACTTTTGATGTTTTTATACTACCTTAGCTAGTGATGAATAAATCATAAGTTTTCTAGAAAAAAGACAAGCAATTGCACCTTCCACGTAATAATGAAGTTGTACAACCAAATATATTTTGTATGAGCGAATAAGGGTCATTGACGGTACGTTTGTCTCCCATGCAGTCGCCATACGCTTAGGCCAACTCCACCGCAGAACCTCATCTTGTCCGGCTTTGTCCGTATGGGACAAAATCTGGCCCAACGGGCACACCTAAATGGACTAGCACGTCCGTTCGCGTCCGCTTTTGTCCGGCTCAACCCCAAAACTAGATCAAACTTGAGCCACGGATGCTCCCGAACGGACATACGACGGATGCTCTCCTCGCCCCTCTCGTCCGCTCCCGTCCGCCCTCTGGCCCACAAATCAGTGAGACCAGAGCTACCGCGCGGCCTGCGAGGCCAGCGGTGATGCCACCGGCGCAGGACGCAGCTGCGGTGCGCGCGGGGCGGGGCGGGACTGGCGAGCTCGGGTTGAGGCAGGGGCGCGCGGCGGCGGCGCGCTCGGGCGGTGCGGCGGCGAGCTCGGGACGGGGCTTGGGTGCGCGCGCGCAGCACGACGAGCTCGGGGTGGAGCAGCGGCGCGTGCGCGGCGGGGCCGCGGCGAGCTGGGTCGGGGCGGGGGCGCGCCCGGGCCGCACGGCGAACTCGGGGCGAGGCGGTGGCGCACGCGGGGCGGCACGGCGAGCTCGGGGCGGAGCTGTGGCGCGCGTGGGACAGGGCAGGGGCGCGCGCGCGCGGCACAACGAGCTCGGGACGGAGCCGCGGGGCCGCGGCGAGCTCGGGTCGAGGCGGGGCCGCGCCCGGGCCGCACGGCGAGCGCGTGGGGATGAGCGCGGCGAGCTACGAGCGAGGCGGGAAAGGCCGGCACGGCGAGGGGATAGCAGTGCCGCCCAAGGACCAGTTCACCGCGGAGCCGACGACCCTGGAGGTGACCGTGCTGTCAGCGGAGGAGGTCGTCCTCAGGGAGCTCCTGCGCTGCCCGCTGGACCGCGGCGCCTACGCCGTGGTGCACGTGGAAAGGCCGGACGGGGGGTTGTATACGGACAAGCCAGCCCCGCGCACCGGAATCAACGATGAGGACGGCGACTGCAACGGGTACCCCTACTGGGGCGAGGCGGTGCGGGTCACGCTCCCCGCGGGCGTGCCGGTCATCCACGTGGTGATCTGCCGCCAGAGCGGCGACGGCTCGACGGACTCCGTGGCCGCGGCGAGGGTGCCCGTCGCCGACTTCAGCGTCGGCCCGCCGGGCCACCTGCATTGCCTCAGCTATCGGCTATTAGACACCGGGTCGGTGACGAAGAGACGCAACGGCATCGTCAACATCACTGTCAAGAGGCTCGACGGCGCGCAGGCCAGAGGGAAAGGCGGGAAAGCCGTGGAGGAGGCCGCGAGTGGCACTGGTGATTCCTGCTGTGGTGGTGTCGCCGAGGAGGGGAAGGTGTCCGCCGCGGCGACGAGGGCGGCACCGGCCGGTGCGGTGATAGGCTATCCCGTCGAGTTCTCCGCTGCTGGACAGGCTAATGGAAAGGGCTCCGTATAGAGTGGCATTACATTCTTCTTGATCATGCCATATGTACAAATCATGCTGAAATTGTGCTACTAGTCATCAGGATGTTAATTAGGTTAAATCCGAGCAGTATGTATTGGTCAAAAAATGGTTTTATATATTGTTCGAAAATCCTATTTTCCACCTATATTGTTTGGCTAGGTTTATTTTCTACCTATAAGCAGTTTATTTAGATGAATAATTATGAACAAAGCTCCAAACCAACAAGTTTTGCCGATGTGGCATCCACACAACTAAATTTTGCACACGTGGATTCACCCTCTTTTCTCTCCCCTCTTCCCATAGTCCCATTATGGCATCTCAACAGACTTGTGTTGTCTTGTCGACAAAACTAGTCATTATCATCAATCGAAAATTTATCATTTACAACTACTCCTATAGAGTAGATTGTGCCCAAATTGCCCAACATAAGTTGAGAGAATATACAAGTTTGTTTTCTATTTTAACCCGAAACTTGTGTAAGAGTTGTTGGTTGATTTACCTAGAACTTTGCCCTCTCTCCTCATTTATTATCTCACATCATCATATGTCCTAAATTGTAAATTTACCAACTATTTTTTGTTTTTTCTAAACAAGGCACAATACTTGTTAATTAGCAGAAAACCGGACAAAAATCATCACAATGTGTTGTCCTGGCATACAAAAGATAGAACACACACCGTTGTGCTGAGCTGCATCGACAACATTGCACAGATCTCACAACCAAGGAGTTGTTATGCGAGGTCCTTGCACGTTGCAACTTGTTGGTTGGATATGCTCTATGTGTTGGTCATTTGGCCGGATATGCAAGTTTTTGATAATGTCTTGTTCTGATAGCCCTCCTGTCCGTGCAACTTGAGTGGGTGATCCAACAGACTCAACAAAAATAGCCATCCAAGAAGCCTAGAAGGGGATTCTGGTGTGAGAAGTGGGAGAAGGGGAAGTTGATGCAAGAAGATATGGTGGCCAAGATGAAGAGGTTCGAGGACATCTTGTCGAAAAAGAAGAAAACATGTGTCAAGCACTATGACGTGAAGGAGAAAAGGAAGGCGGAGTGGTTCAACATCTTGATGACGGCGACCGGCGGGAAGATGAACCTAACTCAAAGAGAAGAAAACCAAGGTCGAAGAGAGGAAGGTTGAACTCACGACCGCTTCAGAGGATACCAAGATGTTTCCCATGAAGATGGACGAGCTGGATGCGGATGTGGCGATGATCGACCTCATTGTACGTATTAGGATGTTGAAGCGCTTGGCATCTGTGTTAGGATTTTGAACATACGTGTTCCAGAGGTTAAATAAAACAGGTGTTCTACCATTTTTATTTTATTTGATTATACTATGTTCCTAGTTCCTTCGCCCGCAGTGCAACGACGAGGGAGTTCCGTGCGTTTTGCATCAGATTAGCACAATGGCGTCTTCCACGTAAGTTGTACCAAAAATGTGTTTGCGCGTTAGCGGTACGTTCAACTGTTGCGTTCACGGTACATGCTTTATATCCTTTATTTATTTATTATTCTGTCCGAACGAAACGCGTGTTTTGCCCTATATAAACGACGTGAAGAACGTCTGTCCTGCTACCTTGGGAAACAAATCCGGTCGATCGTCGGAGAACCAAATCTGTACAAACGGGGAAATCTGATCAAAACCTAGATACATACAGCCTAGGTTCCCGACTTGACCCTGATCTCGGCCCAGAGTAAGCGCACGCGTCTCCTGCTCTCCATCCATAAGCTACCCCGACCTCCCGTCTCTGCGATCCACACGCGCGCGCGCACCGATCGATCCAACTCATCGCTGCAACCACCAGCCATGGAGCTCAAGGGTACACCACTGCCGCCCAAGGACGAGTTCGCCGCGGAGACGTCGTCGTCGTCGTCGTTTACCGTGGAGGTGACCGTGCTTTCCGCGGAGGAGGTCGTCATCGGGGACCGCTGGCGCCGCCTGCTGGACCGCGGGGCGTACGCCGAGGTGCGCGCGGGCAAGTCGAAGGCGTCCACCGGCATCAACAGCGAGAAGGGCGACTGCAACGGGTACCCCTACTGGGGCGAGGCGGTCCGCGTGACGGTGCCGGGGCACGAGAAGGCGATCGACGTGGTGATCTGCCGCCGGCGGGAGTCCGTGGCGGAGGCGAGCGTGGCGGTCGCCGACTTCAGCGTCGGTCCGCCAGGCCACCTGCATTGCCTCAGCTACCGGCTGTTCGACGCTAAGTCCTTAACGAGGAACCGCAACGGCATCGTCAACATAACCGTCAAGAGGCTCGACGGCGCGGCGGTGCCACGTGGTGAAGGGAAAGGCGGGAAGGCCGTGGAGGACGCCGCGAGTGGCACTGGTGATTCCTGCTGTGGTGGTGTCGCCGACAAGGGGAAGGTGCCACTGGCGGCGGCGCCGGCACCGGCCGGTGCGGTGATGGGCTATCCCGTCGAGTTCTCCGTTGCTGGGCAGGCTAATGGAAAGGGCAGAACTAGTTGATTGGGCTTTGACGTTACATTCTCTTTGATCATGCCATGTACAAATGCTCCCCTAAAAAAATGTACAAATCATGCTGAAATTATGCTACTAGTGGATGTTAATTAGGTTATTAAATTCGAGCAGTATGTATTGGTCAAAAAATGATTTTATATATAGTTCGAAAAAATCGATTTTCGGCCTACACTGTTTGGCTAGGTTTATTTCTACCTATGTAAGCCATTTATTTATATTATTTTTAGAAAAGGAGGATGACCCCCGGTCTCTGCATCTGGCCGATGCATACGGCCAGTTTATTAATTATTTTCACAAGACCTTACAAAGTCATACAACAGTAAGACTAAAGTAGCCGTCTAAGCAACAAACTGTTGCTACACCTATCCAGTTGATGAAGGGGCGCAGATAGCCTGGGCCTAATACCAAACAGACATCGCAGCCAAGCCTAACATCTAAGACCTGAGACCCCAACCTAGCCACTTGCCGGGTCTGGGGCACACACTGGTCCGACATGCTCTCAGAGGCCGCCGCCGCCAACTGCCACCGCTCCATCTTCAGAACTGTACTGATGCATCAACCTTGCTCGGTCTAGCTATCGTCGACGCCACCACGGCGCCCAACGGCACCTCCTCCCTGCACGCAAACAGCTGAGCACGTCGCGGTCGCCACTGATACACCTCAGCGCCATGCTGTCAAGTACCATCAGCCGACACAGCTTGAAGTCTTTGAAAGATCTGTCGTGCGTAGCACCTGCCGACCAGACATGACAAAGCGTAGCACCTGTCGGTCAGGCATGACTTGACATCTCCACCGAAACTCCGTGCAAGATGAAGCCGCTCCACCTCCTGCCTCTGACTTCCAGCGCTGCTCCACAAACGATGCTCCCAAGAGAGAAACGACACCGCAGTGTCGCCATCGTCCGATCTGGAACACCAGATCGTAGGGTTTCCCCCGGAGTAGCACTAGTGGGTCGACAGTAGTTACACGACGATGCTTTCATTAAGGTAACGGCGTAGAACGCCGCCATCGTCTGCCGTCGGCTCGGTTTTCACCGGCAACCATGTCTCCCCAACTCGCAGCCGGGACTAGATGATGGATCTCGAGATCCGATCACCAATCTTCTGGCCGGCCACCCCCGACGAAGAAGATGACCACCACCACTGGCTACACCGGCCAAAACAGATCTGCCATGGGTGCCGCCAAGCAGTCCACCAGGCCCTCGACGCCGCCGCCGATCTAAAGCCAGATGACATGCCGCCGAAGACCGCATCGCGCCGCCGCCCGATCCAGGCCAGCCGCCACAGCCGCTGCCCATGGCCCGAGGCAGGGCCGACCGCCGCCGCCGTCGAAGCCAACGTCGTCGCTTCTAGATCGGCCGCGCCTCCACGCATGTTGGGGCCCCGCCACTCCTGAGACGCGGGAGGGAGGAAGAGCCCCCGCCACCGTCGTCGGCCTCCGGGCGCAAGCTGGCGGCGTCCTCCGGCGGCGGCGGGAGGAGGGGAGGAAGATGGGCTAGGCCCCGGCGGCGGCTAGGGTTGGGGAGCCACCCGAGTCGCCCGAGTGGAGAGAGATATCAGCCATTTATTTAGATGAACAACATTGCCTATCTTGGCCACACAACTATGTTTTCTCCTATACACCCCACAGTCCCATTAGGGCATCTCCAACACACTTGTGTTGTCTTGTCTTCTTGATAAAATTAGTCATATCATCAATAAAAAAATTTGTCATATACAACTACTCCAATAGAGTAGACTGTGCTCAAATTGCCCAATAGAAGTTGAGAAAATATACAAGTTCATTTTCTATTTTCATCCAAGAGCTTGTGTTGGAGACTTATAGAGGTGTTGGGTGATTTTACCTACAACTTTGCCATGCCTCCTTATTTATTCTCTCACATCATCATATGTCCTAAACTGCAAATTTTACTAACAATTGGTTTTCTAAACAAGGCACAGTACTTGTTAAATAACACAAAACCAGACAAAAACCATCACAATGCGTTGACAAGGCAAACAAAAGATACAACACACAACATCATTTGTATTTCTTTCCGAGCAAGTGACCGGCGACAAAGCCCATACCAAAAAGTTCGCCAGAAGCAACGTAAAGGTCCAAGCCAAGCAATTAGTCAACCGCAGCGATCGAAATTGCACAACACATATCTCACAACTAAGAAGCTGTTATGGGAGGTCCTTACGCGCTGCAATCTACGTGCGGCCATATGGCTTGATGGTTGGGCCGGCCAGCTCGGACCCACACCTGGTCCTTGCTGGCCCCACTTTTCTGAGCAGGAACATGGAGCCGGCCAAATGATCCTATACCGAGTGGCCTCATGTCTGACTGGGTAGCATGGTCCGATCCATTTTAATACTAGATTGCACAGGAAGAATGAGCAGCTGCACAAAATATTATTATTTCAACTAGCATCATTTAGCATGAGGGAGTTTTAGCAAGTTAGGATATTTTGAATTTATTTGTTAAAACTAAAAAAGAAACAATGCAGATGGTCATGATGATGTGGCACCCATGCGTGCAAAACTAAGTGATGTGGATGCCACATGGACAAAACCAACTTCCACGTAGCCGAAACCGTATTAGAAACAGGTCGGAGGGTTCATTGGATCAGAAGTGTAGTTTAGGGAGAGCGTCTATCTTTCCTTGATAATGTTTTTTCTTATTATCTGACTAACAAGAGTGCAGCGGCATAGCTTATGTGCTTAATTGAACACTTGAACAGAATATGTATTCCTAATCTTAAAAGGATAAGACAAAACGTGCAAGTAAGAAATCGTCAACGTTTTTCTAATGGTTGGTCTGCTGTCCAGTCGTTCAGTTTGTTTGATCAAGTGATTTTCGCAAAGAAATTGATACGTCATTTCATAGCTTTTGCCATGTCAGACCCTGCAGGAGGGACCGACAGGTCGTCGTTTACCCACTCCACCGGTACGTGGACTTGACCAAAGTCTTCGCCTTGGGACATGGTCTCAGATACAAGTCAATGGTAGGCACATTGGCATATGTTGTATTGTAGTACAAGAACTTCATCCGCATTTCCATGCACTCAAGCCCATCGATTGCTTTGACGCAACAGCTGCCGCGTTGTCCACTCCGAAACCCAGAGCAGGAAAACACTGCTGAATTGCAACACATGAACCTTACACAGAGCTCTCACCAGTCAGATTCAGAGTGTTGCCTTACTTGCAGATCAACTCTGAAGCTGCAACCCCCTGTACCTCATCCAACTCTTCCTGTTAAACTGTCTTCTGCAATTTCGGTACCGCGGCCGGGCTTAGTTTGGGGACGAAGATTGCATTCGATCATCGTTGCTCCTTCCTTAACTGAAAAACATGTTCGCGGGCACATCACAGTAGCAGCTATGAAGTCTCATTTTTTGAATGATAACTCTGAAGTCTCGTCATCCTTCAAGGCGGCAAGCAGTGTTAAAATCATGAAATCTAGTGAAGGGAAAGATTGTCACCTCATGGAGCTGATCGAGGCTGGACAAGCACGCGAACTGACTCTCCAAATGCTGCCATGCATGAGATTGCTTTGGGTTGAAAACTCTCTCTCGATTCCTTCTGAAAAAGGAGAAGTTCAAGCAAAGTCCCAGCTGAAAAAGGACTTGCGTGTTCATTGACTTGGAAAAGGCCTATGATAAGATACCGCAGAATGTCATGTGGTAGGCCTTGGAGAAACACAAAGTCCCAGCAAAGTACATTACCCTCATCAAGACATGTACGATAATGTTGTGATAAGTGTTCGAACAAGTGATATCGACACTGATGACTTCCGGTTAAGATAGGACTGCATCAGAGGTCAGCTTTGAGCCCTTATCTGTTTGCCCTGGTGATGGATGAGGTCACAAGGGATACACAAGAAGATATCCCATGGTGTATGCTCCTTGCGGATGATGTGGTGCTAGTTGACGATAGTCGGACGGGGATCAATAGGAAGTTAGAGTTATGGAGACAAACCTTGGAATCGAAAGGTTTTAGGCTTAGTAGAACTAAAATCAAGTACATGAATTGCGGTTTCAGTATTACTAGGCGCGAGGAGGGAGAGATTAGCCTTGATGGGCAGGTGGTGCCTCAGAAGGACACCTTTCGATATTTGGGGTCAATGTGAAGGAAATATGCCCTAGAGGCAATAATAAAGTTATTGTTATATTTCCTTATATCATGATAAATGTTTATTATTCATGCTAGAATTGTATTAACCGGAAACTTGATACATATGTGAATACATAGACAAAACAAAGTGTCCCTAGTATGCCTCTACTAGACTAGCTCGTTAATCAAAGATGGTTGAGTTTCCTGACCATAGACATGTGTTGTCATTTGATGAACGGGATCACATCATTAGGAGAATGATGTGATGGACAAGACCCATCCGTTAGCTTAGCATAATGATCGTTAAGTTTTATTGCTATTGCTTTCTTCATGACTTATACATATTCCTCAGACTATGAGATTATGCAACTCCCGAATACCGGAGGAACACCTTGTGTGCTATCAAACGTCACAACGTAACTGGGTGATTATAAATATGCTCTACAGGTGTCTCCGAAGGTGTTTGTTGGGTTGGCATAGATCAAGATTAGGATTTGTTACTCTGTGTATCGGAGAGATATCTCTGGGCCCTCTCGGTAATGCACATCACTATAAGCCTTGCAAGCAATGTGACTAATGAGTTAGTTGCGGGATGATGCATTACAGAACGAGTAAAGAGACTTGCCGGTAATGAGATTGAACTAGGTATGGTGATACCGATGATCGAATCTCGGGCAAGTAACATACCGATGACAAAGGGAATGACGTATGTTGTTATGCGGTTTGACCGATAAAGATCTTCGTGGAATATGTAGGAGCCAATATGAGCATCCAGGTTCCGCTATTGGTTATTGACCGGAGATATGTCTCCGTCATGTCTACATAGTTCTCGAACCCGTAGGGTCAGCACGCTTAACGTTCGATGACGATTTGTATTATGAGTTATGTGATTTGATGACCGAAGTTTGTTCGGAGTCCCGGATGAGATCACGGACATGGCGAGGAGTCTCGAAATGGTCGAGAGGTAAAGATTCATATATTGGAAGACTATATTCGGATATCGGAAAGGTTCCGAGTGATTTGGGTATTTTTCGGAGTACCAGAGAGTTACGGGAATTCGTCGGGGAGTATATGGGCCTTATTGGGCTTTAGGGGGGAGAGAGAGAGGGGCTGCCTAGGGCAGGCCGCGCGCCCCCCAAGGCCTAGTCTGAATTGGACTAGGGGGAGGGGCGGCGCCCCCTCCTTCCTTCTCTTCTCTCTTCCCCTTCCTTGTCTCCTACTCCTACTACTTGGAAGGGGGGGGGGGGAATCCTACTCCCGGTGGGAGTAGGACTCCCTAGGGCGCGCCATAGTAGAGGGTCGGCCCTCCCCCTCCTCCACTCCTTTATATACGGGGGAAGGGGGCACCCCATAGACACACAAGTTGATCATTGATTTCTTAGCCGTGTGCGATGCCCCCCTCCACCATAATCCACCTCGGTCATATCGTTGCAGTGCTTAGGCGAAGCCCTGCGCCGGTAGCTTCATCATCACCGTCACCACGTCGCCGTGCTGACGAAACTCTCCCTCGACACTCTGCTAGATCGTGAGTTCATGGGACGTCATCGAGCTGAACGTGTGCTGAACTCGGAGGTGTCGTACGTTCGTTACTTGGATCGGTCGGATCGTGAAGACGTACGACTACATCAACCGCGTTGATAAAATGCTTCCGCTTACGGTCTACGAGGGTACGTGGTCAACACTCTCTTGGTCGTTGCTATGCATCACCATGATCTTGTGTGTGCGTAGGATTTTTTTTGAAATTACTACGTTCCCCGACACTTGCCGGTAACGAGATGGAACTAGGTATGATGATACCGACGATCGAATCTCGGGCAAGTAACATACCGAATACAAAGGGAACAACGTATGTTGTTATGCGGTTTGACCGATAAAGATCTTCATAGAATATGTAGGAGCCAATATGAGCATCCAGGTTCCGCTATTGGTTACTGACCGGAAATGTGTCTCGGTCATGTCTACATAGTTCTCGAACCCGTAGGGTCCACACGCTTAACGTTCGATGACGATTTGTATTATGAGTTATGTGTTTTGGTGACCGAAGTTTGTTCGGAGTCCCGGATGAGATCACGAACATGACGAGGAGTCTCGAAATCGTCGAGAGGTAAAGATTGATATATTGGAAGGTTATATAAAGACACCGGAATGGTTCCGAAGAAGATCGGGGTTTTTTCGGAGTACCGGGAGGTTACCGGAACCCCCCGGGAAAGTTAATGGGCCTATTGGGCCATAGTGGAGAGAGGGAGGTTGCCACAGGAGGTTCCCCCACAAGTCCAATCCGAATTGGACAAGGGGTGGGGGGCGCGGCCCCCCTTTCCTTCTCCCTCTCCCTCCTTTCCCCTTTCCCATCTCCGTTAGATGGAAGGAGGGGGGGGGGGCGAATCCTACTAGGAACGGACTCCTGATACGTCTCCAACGTATCTATAAGTTTTTATTGTTCCATGCTATTATATTATCTGTTTTGGATGTTTATGGGCTTTATTATGCACTTTTATATTATTTTTGGGACTAACCTATTGACCCAGAGCCCAGTGCCAGTTTCTGTTTTTTCCCCTTGTTTAAGTGTTTCGCAGAAAAGAAATATCAAACGGAGTCCAAACGGAATGAAACCTGCGGGAATGTGATTTTTGGAACGGAAGCAATCCAGGGGACTTGGAGTGCACGCCAGGGAATAAACAAGGAAGGCACGAGGCAGGGGCGCGCCCTCCACCCTTGTGGGCCCCTCGTGGCTCCCCTGACGTACTTCTTTCACCTATATATACCAATATACCCTAAAACCTTCGGAGAACATAATAGATCGGGAGTTCCGCCGCTGCAAGCCTCTGTAGCCACCAAAAACCAATCGGGACCCTGTTCCGGCATCCTGCCGGAGGGGGGAACCCTCACCGGTGACCATCTTCATCATCCCGGCGCTCTCCATGACGAGGAGGGAGTAGTTCACCCTCGGGGCTGAGGGTATGTACCAGTAGCTATGTGTTTGATCTCTCTCTCTCTCTCTCTCTCTCTCTCTCTCTCTCTCTCTCTCGTTCTTGATTTGGCACGATCTTGATGTATCGCGAGCTTTGCTATTATAGTTGGATCTTATGATGTTTCTCCCCCTCTACTTTCTTGTAATGGATTGAGTTTTCCCTTTGAAGTTGTCTTATCGGATTGAGTCTTTAATGATTTGAGAACACTTGATGTATGTCTTGCGTGGGATAACCGTGGTGACAATGGGTTATTCTATTGATTCACTTGATGTATGTTTTGGTGATCAACTTGCGGGTTCCGCCCATGAACCTATGCATAGGGGTTGGCACACATTTTCGTCTTGACTCTCCGGTAGAAACTTTGGGGCACTCTTTGAGGTACTTTGTGTTGGTTGAATAGATGAATCTGAGATTGTGTGATGCATATCGTATAATCATACCCACGGATACTTGAGGTGACATTGGAGTATCTAGGTGAATTAGGGTTTTGGTTGATGTGTGTCTTAAGGTGTTATTTTACTACGAACTATGGGCTATTTGTGACACTTATAGGAATAGCCCAATGGATTGATCGGAAAGAATAACTTTGAGGTGGTTTCGTACCCTACCATAATCTCTTCGTTTGTTCTCCGCTATTAGTGACTTTGAAGTGACTCTTTGTTGCATGTTGATGGATAGTTATATGATCTAATTATGTTATTATTGTTGAGAGAACTTGCACTAGTGAAAGTATGAACCCTAGGCCTTGTTTCCTATCATTGCAATACCGTTCGTGCTCACTTTTATTATTAGTTACCTTGCTGTTTTTATATTTTCAGATTACAAAAACCTATATCTACCATCCATATTGCACTTGTATCATCACTCTTCGCCGAACTAGTGCACCTATACAATTTACCATTGTATTGGGTGTGTTGGGGACACAAGAGACTCTTTGTTATTTGGTTGCAGGGTTGTTTGAGAGAGACCATCTTCATCCTACGCCTCCCACGGATTGATAAACCTTAGGTCATCCACTTGCGGGAAATTTGCTACTGTCCTACAAACCTCTGCACTTGGAGGCCCAACAATGTCTACAAGAAGAAGGTTGTGTAGTAGATAGCAAGCTCTTTTCTGGCGCCATTGCCGGGGAGGCTAGGTAAGCGGCACTCACACCCCGTCAACTAAGCTCTTTTCTGGCGCCATTGCCGGGGAGGTGAGTGCTTAAAGGTATATCTTTAGATCTTGCAATCGAATCTTTTTGTTTCTTGTTTTATCACTAGTTTAGTCTATAAAAGAAAACTACAAAAAATGGAATTGAGGGTGCCTCATATGCTTCATCTTTTTAATGTCTTCCATGAAAATAAGGATTCCGATAATTGTGCTCAATTGCTAGAGGAAGAATGCATTAGAATGTTTGGCACTAAATATTTGAATGATGAGCATGATTGCAATGTTGTTAGTATTAATTCTATGAATATCCATGATGCTAATGATATGCAAAGCCACAAGCTTGGGGATGCTATGTTTGATGAAGATGATATGTTTTGTCCCCCAAGTTTTGATGAGCAAATTTATTATGATGAAAGCATGCCTCCTATTTATGATGATTATTGTGATGACACGTATGCTATAAAGAATAAACATAACCATGAAACTTGTCATCATGATTTTAATTTTCAATTGGATTATGCTTCACATGATAATTATTTTGTTGAGTTTGCTCCCACTACTATTCATGAGAAGAAATTTGCTTATGTGGAGAGTAATAAAAATTCTATGCTGGTAGATCATGAAAAGAATGTTTTATGTGATGGTTATATTGTTGAATTCATTCATGATGCTACTGAAAATTATTATGAGGGAGGAACATATGCTTGTAGGAATTGCAATAATATCAAGTTTCCTCTCTATGTGCTTAAAGTTTTGAAGTTATGCTTGTTTTGCCTTCCTATGCTAGTTGATTATTGTTCCCATAAGTTGTTTGCTCACAAAATCCCTAAGCATAGGAAGTGGGTTAGACTTAAATGTGCTAGTCATATTCTTCATGATGCTCTCTTTATGTTTCAATTCTTATCTTTTATGTGAGCATCATTGAAATCATCATGCCTAGCTAGGGGCGTTAAACGTTAGCACTTGTTGGGAGGCAACCCAATTTTATTTTACTTTATTGCTTTTTGGTTCTGTTTAGGAATAAATAATCCATCTAGTTTCTGTTTAGATGTGGTTTTGTGTTTTAATTAGTGTTTGTGCCAAGTAGAACCTTTGGGAAGACTTGGATGAAGTCTTTATGATCATGCTGTAAAAAAACAGAAACTTTAGCGCTCACGAGATTAGCCAAAACGTTTTACTGGAGAGTGCTATTTAGTTGATTCTTTTTGCATATGATTACTAGACAAATTCCTAAGGTCCACCAATTTATTTTAGAATTTTTGGAGTTCCAGAAGTTTGCGTTAGTTACAGATTACTACATACTGTTCTGTTTTTGAAAGATTCTGTTTTCATTGTGTTGCTTGCTTATTTTGATGAATCTATGGCTAGTAAAATAGTTTATAAATCATAGAGAAGTTGGAATACAGTAGGTTTAACACCAATATAAATTAAGAATGAGTTCATTACTGTACCTTGAAGTGGTGTTTTGTTTTCTTTCGCTAACGGAGCTCACGAGTTTTCTGTTAAGTTTTGTGTTGTGAAGTTTTCAAGTTTTGGGTAAAGATTCGATGGACTATGGAATAAGGAGTGGCAAGAGCCTAAGCTTGGGGATGCCCAAGGCACCCCAAGGTAATATTCAAGGATAACCAAGAGCCTAAGCTTGGGGATGCCCCGGAAGGCATCCCCTCTTTCGTCTTCATTCATCGGTAACTTTACTTGGAGCTATATTTTTATTCACCACATGATATGTGTTTTGCTTGGAGCGTCATTTTATTTTCTTTAGCTTTGCTTGCTGTTTGAATAAAGTACCAAGATCTGAAATCCTTAAATGTTAGAGAGTCTTCACATAGTTACATAATTATTCAACTACTCATTGATCTTCACTTATATCTTTCGGGGTAGTCTGTCGTTTGCTCTAGTGCTTCACTTATATCTTTTAGAGCACAATGGTGGTTTTATTTTGAAGAAATAGATGAACTCTCATGCTTCACTTATATTATTTTGAGAGTCTTAAACAGCATGGTAATTTGCTTAATCCTAATATGCTAGGTATTCAAGACTAGTAAAAACTTTCTTATGAGTGTGTTGAATACTAAGAGAAGTTTGATGCTTGATGATTGTTTTGAGATATGGAGGTAGTGATATTAAAGTTGTGCTAGTTGAGTAGTTGTGAATTTGAGAAATACTTGTGTTGAAGTTTGCAAGTCCCGTAGCATGCACGTATGGTAAACGTTATGTAACAAATTTGAAACATGAGGTGTTCTTTGATTGTCCTCCTTATGAGTGGCGGTCGGGGACGAGCGATGGTCTTTTCCTACCAATCTATCCCCCTAGGAGCATGCGCGTAGTGCTTGGTTTTTGATGACTTGTAGATTTTTGCAATAAGTATGTGAGTTCTTTATGACTAATGTTGAGTCCATGGATTATACGCACTCTTACCCTTCCATCATTGCTAGCCTCTTCGGTACCGTGCATTGCCCTTTCTCACATTGAGAGTTGGTGCAAACTTCGCCGGTGCATCCAAACCCCGTGATATGATACGCTCTTTCACACATAAACCTCCTTATATCTTCCTCAAAACAGCCACCATACCTACCTATTATGGCATTTCCATAGCCATTCCGAGATATATTGCCATGCAACTTTCCACCGTTCCGTTTATCATGACACGTTCATCATTGTCATATTGCTTTGCATGATCATGTAGTTGACATAGTATTTGTGGCAAAGCCACCGTTCATAATTCTTTCATACATGTCACTCTTGGTTCATTGCATATCCCGGTACACCGCCGGAGGCATTCATATAGAGTCATACCTTGTTCTAGTATCGAGTTGTAATCATTGAGTTGTAAATAAATAGAAGTGTGATGATCATCATTTTCTAGAGCATTGTCCCAAGTGAGGAATAAAAAAAAGAGAAAGGCCATAAAAAAAGAGAAGGCCCAAAAAAATGAGAGAAAAAGAGAGAAGGGACAATGTTACTATCCTTTTACCACACTTGTGCTTCAAAGTAGCACCATAATCTTCATGATAGAGAGTCTCTTGTTTTGTCACTTTCATATACTAGTGGGAATTTTTCATTATAGAACTTGGCTTGTATATTCCAACAATGGGCCTCCTCAAGTGCCCTAGGTCTTCGTGAGCAAGCAAGTTGGATGCACACCCACTTAGTTTCTTTTGTTGAGCTTTCATATATTTATAGCTCTAGTGCATCCGTTGCATGGCAATCCCTACTCCTTGCATTAACATCAATCGATGGGCATCTCCATAGCTCATTGATTAGCCTCGTTGATGTGAGACTTTCTCCTTTTTTGTCTTCTCCACATAACCCCCATCATTATATTCTATTCCACCCATAGTGCTATATCCATGGCTCACGCTCATGTATTGCGTGAAGGTTGAAAAAGTTTGAGATTACTAAAGTATGAAACAATTGCTTGGCTTGTCATCGGGGTTGTGCATGATGAGAGCATTCTTGTGTGACGAAAATGGAGCATGACTAAACTATATGATTTTGTAGGGATGAACTTTCTTTGGCCATGTTATTTTGAGAGGACATAATTGCTTAGTTAGTATGCTTGAAGTATTATTACTTTTATGTCAATATGAACTTTTATCTTGAATCTTTCGGATCTGAATATTCATACCACAATTAAGAAGAATTACATTGAAATTATGCCAAGTAGCATTCCACATCAAAAATTCTGTTTTTATCATTTACCTACTCGAGGACGAGCAGGAATTAAGCTTGGGGATGCTGATACGTCTCCAACGTATCTATAATTTTTGATTGTTCCATGCTATTATATTATCTGTTTTGGATGTTTATGGGCTTTATTATGCACTTTTATATTATTTTTGGGACTAACCTATTGACCCAGAGCCTAGTGCCAGTTTCTGTTTTTTCCCTTGTTTAAGTGTTTCGCAGAAAAGGAATATCAAACAGAGTCCAAACGGAATGAAACCTGCGAGAATGTGATTTTTGGAACGGAAGCAATCCAGGGGACTTGGAGTGCACGCCAGGGAATAAACGAGGAAGGCACGAGGCAGGGGGCGCGCCCACCCCCTGGGCACGCCCTCCACCCTCGTGGGCCCCTCGTGGCTCCCCTGACGTACTTCTTTCACCTATATATACCAATATACCCTAAAACCTTCGGAGAACAGAATAGATCGGGAGTTCCGCCGCCGCAAGCCTCTGTAGCCACCAAAAACCAATCGGGACCCTGTTCCGGCACCCTGCCGGAGGGGGAACCCTCACCGGTGGCCATCTTCATCATCCCGGCGCTCTCCATGACGAGGAGGGAGTAGTTCACCCTCGGGGCTGAGGGTATGTACCAGTAGCTATGTGTTTGATCTCTCTCTCTCTCTCTCTCTCTCTCTCGTGTTCTTGATTTGGCACGATCTTGATGTATCGCGAGCTTTGCTATTATAGTTGGATCTTATGATGTTTCTCCCCCTCTACTTTCTTGTAATGGATTGAGTTTTCCCTTTGAAGTTGTCTTATCGGATTGAGTCTTTAATGATTTGAGAACACTTGATGTATGTCTTGCGTGGGATAACCGTGGTGACAATGGGTTATTCTATTGATTCACTTGATGTATGTTTTGGTGATCAACTTGCGGGTTCCGCCCATGAACCTATGCATAGGGGTTGGCACACATTTTCGTCTTGACTCTCCGGTAGAAACTTTGGGGCACTCTTTGAGGTACTTTGTGTTGGTTGAATAGATGAATCGGAGATTGTGTGATGCATATCGTATAATCATACCCACGGATACTTGAGGTGACATTGGAGTATATAGGTGACATTAGGGTTTTGGTTGATGTGTGTCTTAAGGTGTTATTTTACTACGAACTCTAGGGCTGTTTGTGACACTTATAGGAATAGCCCAATGGATTGATTGGAAAGAATAACTTTGAGGTGGTTTCGTACCCTACCATAATCTCTTCGTTTGTTCTCCGCTATTAGTGACTTTGGAGTGACTCTTTGTTGCATGTTGAGGCATAGTTATATGATCTAATTATGTTTTTATTGTTGAGATAACTTGCACTAGTGAAAGTATGAACCCTAGGCCTTGTTTCCTATCATTGCAATACCGTTCGTGCTCACTTTTATTATTAGTTACCTTGCTGTTTTTATATTTTTAGATTACAAAAACCTATATCTACCATCCATATTGCACTTGTATCATCATCTCTTCGCCGAACTAGTGCACCTATACAATTTACCATTGTATTGGGTGTGTTGGGGACACAAGAGACTCTTTGTTATTTGGTTGCAGGGTTGTTTGAGAGAGACCATCTTCATCCTACGCCTCCCACGGATTGATAAACCTTAGGTCATCCACTCAAGGGAAATTTGCTACTGTCCTACAAACCTCTGCACTTGGAGGCCCAACAACGTCTATAAGAAGAAGGTTGTGTAGTAGACATGAACTCCTAGTAGGACACCCCCTCTTGGCGCGCCCCCCTTGGGCCGACCTCCTCCTTCCCCTCCTTTATATACGTGGGCAGGGGGCACCCCAAAGGCACAACAGTTGTTTCTTAGCCGTGTGTTGTGCCCCCCTCCACAGTTTACCACCTCGTTCATATTGTCGTAGTGCTTAGGCGAAGCCCTGCGCGGATCACATCACCAACACCGTCGCCACGCCGTCATGCTAATGGAACTCTCCATCAATGCTCTACTGGATCAAGAGCTCAAGGGACGTCATCGTGCTGAACCTGTGCTGAACACGGAGGTGCCATACGTTCGGTACTTGGATCGGTTGGATCGTGAAGACGTTCGACTACATCAACCGCGTTACTAGACGCTTCCGCCTTCAGTCTATGAGGGTATGTGGACACACTCTCCTCGCTCATTTCTATGCTTCTCCTAGATAGATCTTGCGTGATCGTAGGAATTTTTTTAAATTACTACGTTCCCCAACAGTGGCATCCGAGCCAGGTCTATGCGTAGATGATATATGCACGAGTAGAACACAATGAGTTGTGGGCGATAATAGTCATATTGCTTACCACCAACGTCTTACTTTGATTCGGCGATATTGTTGGATGAAGCGGCCCGGACCGACATTACCTGACCGCGTTCATGAGACTGGTTCTACCGACGTCCTTCGCACACAGGTGGCTAGTGGGTGTCTGTTTCTCCAACTTTAGTTGAATCAAGTTTGACTACGGCCGGTCCTTGTTGAAGGTTAAAACAACACACTTGACGAAAAAACGTTGTGGTTTTGATGCGTAGGTAAGAACGGTTCTTGCTAGAAGCCCGTAGCAGCCACGTAAAACTTGCAACAACAAAGTAGAGGGCGTCTAACTTGTTTTTGCAGGGCATGTTGTGATGTGATATGGTGAAGACGTGATGAGATATAAATTGTTGTATGAGATGATCATGTTTTGTAACAGTTATCGGCAACTGGCAGGAGCCTTATGGTTGTCGCTTTATTGTATGAAATGCAATCGCCATGTAATTGCTTTACTTTATCACTAAGCGGTAGCGATAGTTGTAGAAGCAATAGTTGGCGAGACGACAACGATGCTACGATGGAGATCAAGGTATCAAGCCGGTGATGATGGAGATCATGACGGTGCTTTGGAGATGGAGATCAAAGGCACAAGATGATGATGGCCATATCATGTCACATATTTTGATTGCATGTGATGTTTATCTTTTATGCGTCTTATTTTGCTTATTATGGCGGTAGCATTATAAGATGATCCCTCACTAAATTTCAAGGTATAAGTGTTCTCCCTGAGTATGCACTGTTGCTACAGTTCGTCGTGCCAAGACACCACATGAAGATCGGGTGTGATAAGCTCTACGTTCACATACAACGAGTGCAAGCCAGTTTTGCACGTGCAGAATACTCGGGTTAAACTTGACGAGCCTAGCATATGTAGATATGGCCTCGGAACACTGAGACCGAAAGGTCGAACGTGAATCATATAGTAGATATGATCAACATAGAGATGTTCACCATTGAAAACTACTCCATCTCACGTGATGATTGGACATGGTTTAGTTGATATGGATCACGTGATCATTTAGATGACTAGAGGGATGTCTATCTAAGTGGGAGTTCTTAAGTAATATGATTAATTGAACTTTAATTTATCATGAACATAGTCTTGATAGTATTTGCAAATTATGTTGTAGATCAATAGCTCGCGATGTAGCTCCCCGTTTATTTTTGACATGTTCCTAGAGAAAACTAAGTTGAAAGATGATAGTAGCGGATTGGATCCGTGATCTGAGGATTATCCTCATTGCTGCACAGAAGAATTATGTCCTTGATGCACCGCTAGGTGACAGACCTATTGCAGGAGCAGATGCAGATGTTATGAACGTTTGACAAAGCTCAGTATGATGACTACTTGATAGTTGTGTGCACCATGCTTTACGGCTTAGAACCGGGACTTCAAAAACGTTTTGAACGCCACGGAGCATATAAGATGTTCCAAGAGATGAAATTGGTATTTCAGTCTCATGCCCATGTTGAGAGGTATGAGACCTCTGACAAGTACTTTGCCTACAAGATGGAGGAGAATAGCTCAACAAGTGAGCATGTGCTCAGAATGTTTGAGTACTACAATCACTTGAATCAAGTGGGAGTTAATCTTCCAGATAAGATAATGATTGACAGAGTTCTCTAGTCACTATCACCAAGTTACTGGAACTTCGTGATGAACTATAATATGCAAGGGATGACGACAACGATTTTCGAGCTCTTCGCGATGTTGAAATCGGCGAAGGTAGAAATCAATAAAGAGCATCAAGTGTTGATGGTTAACAAGACACTAGTTGCAAGAAAAAGGGCAAAGGGAAAGAAAGGGAAGTTCAAGAAGAATGGCAAGCAAGTTGCCACTCCCATGAAGAAACCCAAGCCTGAAACTAAGTGCTTCTACTACAAAGGAAATGGTCACTGGAAGTGGAACTGCCCTAGATACTTGGTGGATAAGAAGGATGGCAAAGTGAACAAAGGTATATTTGATATACATGTTATTGATGTGTACTTTACTAGTGTTCATAGTAACCCCTGGGTATTTGATACCGGTTCAGTTGCTAGGATTAGTAACTCAAAACAGGAGTTGCAAAATGAACATAGACTAGTTAAGGGCAAGGTTATGATTTGTGTTGGAAGTGATTCCAAGGTTGATAAGATCACCATCGCACACTCCCTCTACCTTCGGAATTAGTGTTGAACCTAAATAAACGTTATTTGGTGTTTGCGTTGAACATAAATATGATTTGATCATGTTTATTGCAATACGGTTATTCATTTAAGTCAAAGAATAATTGTTGTTCTATTTACATGAATAAAACCTTCTATGGTCATACACCCAATGTGAATGGTTTCTTGAATCTCGATTGTAATGATACACATATTCATAATATTGATGCCAAAAGATGCAAAGTTAATAATGATAGTGCAACTTATTTGTGGCACTGCCGTTTAGGTCATATTGGTGTAAAGCACGTGAAGAAACTCCATGCTGATGGGCTTTTGGAATCACTTGATGCTTGCGAACCATGCCTCATGGGCAAGATGACTAAGACTCTGTTCTCCGGAACAATGGAGCGAACAACTGAATTATTGGAAATAATACATACTGATGTATGCAGTCCAATGAGTGTTGAGGCTCGCGGTAGGTATCGTTATTTTCTGACCTTCACAGATGATTTGAGTAGATATGGGTATATCTACTTAACGAAACATAAGTCTGAAACATTTGAAAAGTTCAAAGAATTCTAGAGTGAAGTGGAAAATCATCGTAACAAGAAAATAAAGTTTCTACGATCTGATCGTGGAGGTGAATATTTGAGTTATGAGTTTGGTCCTCATTTGAAACAATGTGGAAGAGTTTCGCAACTCACGCCACCTGGAACACCACAGCGTAATGGTGTGTCCGAACGTCGTAATCGTACTTTATTAGATATGGTGTGATCTATGATGTCTCTTACCGATTTACCACTATCGTTTTGGGTTATGCATTAGAGACAGCTGCATTCACGTTAAATAGGGCACCATCTAAATCCATTGAGACGACACCATGTGAACTGTAGTTTGGCAAGAAACCTAAGCTGTTGTTTCTTAAAGTTTGGGGCTGCGATGCTTATGTGAAAAAGCTTCAACCTGATAAGCTCGAACCCAAATCAGAGAAATGCGTCTTAATAGGATACCCAAAGGAGACTGTTGGGTACACCTTCTATCACAGATCCAAAGGCAAGATATTTGTTGCTAAGAGTGGATCCTTCTTGAGAATGAGTTTCTCTCGAAAGAAGTGAGTGGGAGGAAAGTAGAACTTGATGAGGTAATTGTACCTTCTCTCAAATTGGAAAGTAGCTCATCACAGAAAACCGTTCCCGTGATGCCTACACCAACTAGTGAGGAAGCTAATGATAATGATCATGAAACTTCGGATCAAGTTACTACCGAACCTCGTAGGTCAAACAGAGCATGTTCCGCACTAGAGTGGTACGGTAATCCTGTTCTAGAAGTCATGTTACTAAGACCATGACGAACCTACGAACTATGAGGAAGCGATGATGGGCCCAGATTCCGCGAAATGGCTTGAGGCCATGAAATCTGAGATGGGATCCATGTATGAGATCAAAGTATGGACTTTGGTGGACTTGCCCGATGATCAGCGAGCCATAGAGAATAAATGAATCTTCAAGAGGAAGAGGACGTTGATGGTAGTGTTACTGTCTACAATGCTCGAATTGTCGCAAAAGGTTTTCGACAAGTTCAAGGTGTTGAATACGATGAGATCTTCTCACTCGTATCGATGCTTAAGTCTGTCCGAATGATGTTAGCAATTGCCGCATTTTATGAAATCTGGCAAATGGATGTAAAAACTGCATTCCTTAATGGTTTTATTAAAGAAGAGTTGTATATGATGCAACTAGAAGGTTTTGTCAATCCTAAAGATGCTAACAAAGTGTGCAAGCTCCAGCGATCCATCTATGGACTGGTGCAAGCATTTCGGAGTTGGAATATACGCTTTGATGAGTTGATCAAAGCATATAGTTTTATACAGACTTTTGGAAAAGCCTGTATTTACAAGAAAGTGAGTGGCGGCACTACAACCTTTCTGATAAGTATATGTGAATGACATATTGTTGATCGGAAATGATGTAGAATTTTTTGGAAAGCATAAAGGAGTGTTTGAAAGGAGTTTTTTCAAAGAAAGACCTCGGTGAAGCTGCTTACATATTGAGCATCAAGATCTATAGAGATAGATCAAGACGCTTGATAAGATTTTTCAATGAGTATATACCTTGACAAGATTTTTAAGTAGTTCAAAATGGAACAGTCAAAGAAGGAGTTCTTGCCTGTGTTGCAAGGTGTGAAGTTGAGTAAGACTCAAAACCCGACCATGGCAGAAAATAGAAAGAGAATGAAAGTCATTCCCTATGCCTCAGTCATAGGTTCTATGAAGTATGTTATGTTGTGTACCAGACCTATTGTGTACCTTGCCATGAGTTTGCAAGGGGATATGATAGTAATCCATGAGTGGATCACTGGACATCGGCCAAAGTTATCCTTAGTTACCTAAGAGGACTAAGGAAATATTTCTCGGTTATGGAGGTGATAAAGAGTTCGTCGTAAAGAGTTACGTCGATGCAAGCTTTTACATCAATCCAGATGACTCTAAGTCTCAATCTGGATACATATTGAAAGTGGGAGCAATTTGCTAGAGTAGCCCCATGCAGAGCATTGTAGACATAGAAAATTTGCAAAATACATAAGGCTCTGAATGTGACAGAACCGTTGACTAAACTTCTCTCACAAGCAAAACATGACCACACCTTAGTACTCTTTGGGTGTTAAACACATAGTGATGTGAACTAGATTATTGACTCTAGTAAACCCTTTGGGTGTTGGTCACATGACGATGTGAACTACTGGTGTTAAATCACATGACGATGTGAACTAGATTATTGACTCTAGTGCAAGTGGGAGACTGATACGTCCATTTTGCATCATGCTTTGATGTTGATATTTATCGTATTATGGGCTGTTATTACACATTATGTCACAATACTTATGCCTTTTCTCTCTTATTTTACAAGGTTTACACGAAGAGGGAGAATGCCGGCAGCTGGAATTCTGGGCTGGAAAAGGAGCAAATATTAGACCTATTCTGCACAACTCCAAAAGTCCTGAAACTCCACGGAAGTTATTTTTGGGAATTATAAAAAATACTGAGCGAAGAAAATACCAGAGGGGGCCCACACCCTGGCCACGAGGGTGGGGGGCGCGCCCCCTGCATCGTGGGCCCCCCTGGCAGGCCTCCGTTGTCCATCTTCTGCTATATGAAGTCTTTTACCCTAGAAAAAATCATAAGCAAGCTTCCAGGACGAAACTCCGCCGCCACGAGGCGGAACCTTGGCGAAACAAATCTAGGGCTCCGGCGGAGCTGTTCTGCTGGGGAAACATCCCTCCGGGAGGGGGAAATCATCACCATCGTCATCACCAACGATCCTCCCTTTGGGAGGGGGTCAATCTCCATCAACATCTTCACCAGCACCATCTCCTCTCAAACCCTAGTTCATCTCTTGTATCCAATCTTTGTCTCAAAGCCTCAGATTGGTACCTGTAGGTTGCTAGTAGTGTTGATTACTCTTTGTACTTGATGCTAGTTGGTTTATTCGGTGGAAGATTATATGTTCAGATCCTTAATGCATATTAATACCCTTCTGATTATGAACATGAATATGATTTGTGAGTAGTTACATTTGTTCCTGAGGACATGGGAGAAGTCTTGCTATTAGTAGTCATGTGAATTTGGTGTTCGTTCGATATTTTGATGAGATGTATGTTGTCTCTCCTCTAGTGGTGTCATGTGAACGTCGACTACATGACACTTCACCATTGTTTGGGCCTAGAGGAAGGCATTGGGAAGTAATAAGTAGATGATGGGTTGCTAGAGTGACAGAAGCTTAAACCCCAGTTTATGCGTTGCTTCGTAAGGGGCTGATTTGGATCCATATGTTTCATGCTATGGTTAGGTTTACCTTAATACTTCTTTTGTAGTTGCGGATGCTTGCAATAGGAGTTAATCATAAGTGGGATGCTTGTCCAAGTAAGGGCAGCATCCAAGCAATGGTCCACCCACATGTCAAATTATCAAAGTACCGAACACGAATCATATGAGCGTGATGAAAACTAGCTTGACGATAATTCCCATGTGTCCTCGGGAGCGTTTTCCTCTATATAAGAAATTGTCCAGGCTTGTCCTTTGCTACAAAAAGGATTGGGCCGCCTTTCTGCACCTTATTTACTTTTGTTACTTGTTGCTCGTTACCAATTACCTTATCACAAAACTATCTGTTACCGATAATTTCAGTGCTTGCAGAGAATACCTTACTGAAAACTGCTTATCATTTCCTTCTGCTCCTCGTTGGGTTCGACACTCTTACTTATCGAAAGGACTACGATAGATCCCCTATACTTGTGGGTCATCAAGACTCTTTTCTGGCGCCGTTGCTGGGGGGTGAAGCGCCTTTGGTAAGTGCAACTTGGTAAGGAAAAATTTATATAGTGTGCTGAAATTTACTGTCACTTGTTACTATGGAAACTAATCCTTTGAGGGGCTTGTGCGGGGTATCTTCCCTCGTCCTGTAGAGCAAAGAGTTGCTCCTCAACCTACTGAACCTACTGAAAATGTTTACTTTGAAATTCCTTTGGGTATGATAGAGAAACTGCTAGCTAATCCCTTTACAGGAGATGGAACACTGCATCCCGATTTACACCTAATCTATGTGGATGAAGTTTGTGGATTATTTAAGCTTGCAGGTATGCCCGATGATGTTATCAAGAAGAAGGTCTGACCTTTATCTTTGAAGGGAGATGCATTGACATGGTACATGCTATGTGATGATATGGGATCATGGGACTACAAGCGATTGAAATTGGAATTTCATCAGAAGTTTTATCCTATGCATCTTGTTCATCGTGATCGTAATTATATATATAATTTTTGGCCTCGCGAAGGAGAAAGCATCGCTCAAGCCTGGGGGAGGCTTAAGTCAATGTTATATTCATGCCCCAATCATGAGCTCTCAAGAGAAATGATTATTCAAAAAATTTATGCTCGGCTTTCTGACAACAATCGCACCATGGTCGATACTTCTTGTACTGGCTCTTTTATGATGAAGACTATTGAATTCAAATGGGATTTATTGGAAAGAATTAAACGCAACTCTGAAGATTGGGATCTCGACGAAGGTAAGGAGTCAGGTATAACACCTAAGTTTGATTGTGTTAAATCTTTTATGGATACCGATGTTTTCCATAAGTTTAGCACTAAATATGGACTTGACTCTGAGATAGTAGCTTCTTTTTGTGAATCATTTGCTACTCATGTTGATCTCCCTAAGGAGAAGTGGTTTAAATATCATCCTCCCATAGAAGTAAAAGTAGTTGAACCTATTAAAATTGAAGAAAAGACTATCACTTATAATGATCCTATTGTTCCTACTACTTATGTTGACAAACCACCTTTCCCTGTTAGAATAAAGGATCATGCTAAAGCTTCAACTGTTGTCAATAAAAGTAATATTAGGACACACAAACCTCTTGAGCAAATTAAAGTTGAACCTAATATTGCTATGGTTAAAGACCTCTTGGCTGATAATATTGATGGGCATGTTATTTACTTCTGTGATGAAGCTGCTAGAATTGCTAAACCCGGTGCTAAAGATAAACATAGACCTGTTGTAGGCATGCCTGTTATTTCTGTTAAAATAGGAGATCACTGTTATCATGGCTTATGTGATGTGGGTGCTAGTGCTATACCTCATTCTTTATACGAAGAAATTATGCCTGATATTGCACCCGCGGAGATAGAAGATATTGATGTTACAATTAAGCTTGCCAATAGAGGTACTATATCACCGATCGGGATTGTTAGAGATGCCAAAGTCTTGTGTGGGAAGGTTAAATATCTTGCTGATTTTCTTGTTCTTGGTTCCCCACAAGATAGCTTTTGTCCCATTATATTCGGTAGACCCTTCTTGAACACTGTTAATGCTAGGATAAACTGCGAAAAGGATATTGTTACTATTGGTTTGGGTGATATGTCTCATGAGTTTAACTTTGCTAAATTTCGTAGAAAACCTCGTGATGAGGAATTGCCTAGTAAAGATGAAATTATTGGTCTTGCTTCTATTGTTGTGCCTCCTAATGATCCTTTAGAACAATATTTGCTTGACCATGAAAATGATATGTTTATGAATGAAAGAAGGGAAATAGATGAAGTATTCTTTAAACAAGGAGCTATTTTGAAACACAATTTGCCTATTGAAATCCTAGGGGATCCTCCTCCACCCAAGGGTGATCCCATGTTTGAGCTTAAACCATTATCTGATACTCTCAAATATGCTTATCTTGATGAAAATAAGATATATCCTGTTATTATTAGTGCTAACCTTTCAGAGAAGGAGGAAGAGAGATTATTGAAAACTCTGAAGAAGCACCGTGCTGCTATTGGATATACTCTTGATGATCTTAAAGGCATTAGTCCCACTCTATGTCAACACAAAATAAATTTGGAAAAGGACGCCAAACCAGTTATTGATCACCAATGACGGCTAAATCCTAAGATGAAAGAAGTGGTAAGAAAGGAAATATTAAAGCTCCTTGAGGCAGGTATAATTTATCCCGTTGCTGATAGTCAGTGGGTAAGTCCTATCCATTGTGTCCCTAAGAAGGGAGGTATTACTGTCGTTCCTAATGATAAAGGTGAATTGATCCCGCAAAGAATTATTACAGGTTATAGGATGGTAATTGATTTCCGCAAATTAAATAAAGCTACTAAAAAGGATCATTACCCTTTGCCTTTTATTGATCAAATGCTAGAAAGATTATCCAAACATACACATTTTTGCTTTCTAGATGGCTATTCTAGCTTCTCTCAAGTACCTGTGTCAGCGGATGATCAAAAAAAGACCACTTTTACTTGCCCTTTCGGTACTTTTGCTTATAGACGTATGCCTTTTGGTTTATGTAATGCACCCGCTACCTTTCAAAGATGCATGATGGCTATATTCTCTGATTTTTGTGAAAAGATTTGTGAGGTTTTCATGGATGATTTCTCCGTTTATCGATCCTCTTTTGATGATTGCTTGAGCAACCTTGATCAAGTTTTGCAGAGATGTGAAGAAACTAATCTTGTCTTGAATTGGGAGAAGTGCCACTTTATGGTTAATGAAGGTATTGTCTTGGGGCATAAAGTTTCTGAAAGAGGTATTGAAGTTGATAAAGCTAAGGTTGATGCTATTGAGAAGATGCCATGTCCCAAGGACATCAAAGGTATAAGAAGTTTCCTTGGTCATGCCGGTTTTTATAGGAGGTTCATTAAGGACTTCTCAAAAATTTCTCGGCCACTGACTAATCTATACAAAAAGATATACCTTTTGTCTTTGATGATGATTGCGTAGAAGCATTTGAAATACTTAAGAAAGCTTTGATTTCTGCACCTATCGTTCAGCCACCAGACTGGAATTTGCCTTTTGAAATTATGTGTGATGCTAGCGATTATGCTGTAGGTGCTGTTTTAGGGCAAAGAGTTGATAAGAAATTGAACGTTATCCAGTATGCTAGTAAAACTCTAGACAGTGCCCAAAGAAATTATGCTACTACTGAAAAAGAATTTTTAGCAGTTGTATTTGCTTGTGATAAGTTCAGGCCTTATATTGTTGACTCTAAAGTAACTATTCACACTGATCATGCTGCTATTAAATATCTTATGGAAAAGGAAGATGCTAAACCCAGACTTATTAGATGGGTTCTCTTGCTACAAGAATTTGATTTGCATATTACTGATAGAAAGGGAGCTGAGCACCCCGTTGCAGACAACTTGTCTAGGTTAGAGAATGTTCTTGATGACCCACTACCTATTGATGATAGCTTTACTGATGAACAATTAGCTGTCATAAATGCTTCTCGTACAGCTCCTTGGTATGCTGATTATGCTAATTACATTGTTGCTAAATTTATACCACCTAGTTTCACATACCAGCAAAAGAAAAAGTTTTTCTATGATTTAAGACATTACTTCTGGGATGACCCACACCTTTATAAAGAAGGAGTAGATGGTGTTATTAGACGTTGTGTTCCTGAGCATGAACAGGAACAGATCCTACGCAAGTGTCACTCTGAGGCTTATGGAGGACACCAAGCTGGAGATAGAACTGCACATAAGGTATTGCAATCCGGTTTTTATTGGCCTACTCTCTTCAAGGATGCCCGTAAGTTTGTCTTGTCTTGTGATGAATGTCAAAGAATTGGTAATATTAGTAGACGTCAAGAAATGCCTATGAATTATTCACTTGTTATTGAACCATTTGATGTTTGGGGCTTTGATTATATGGTACCGTTTCCTGCCTCTAATGGATATACACATATTTTAGTTGCTGTCGATTACGTTACTAAGTGGGTTGAAGCTATTCCAACTAGTAGTGTTGATCACAACACTTCTGTTAAGATGCTTAAAGAAGTTATTTTTCTGAGGTTTAGAGTCCCTAGATACTTAATGACTGATGGTGGTTCACACTTTATTCATGGTGCTTTCCGTAAAATGCTTGCTAAGTATGACGTTAATCATAGAATTGCATCTCCATACCATCCACAGTCTAGTGGGTTCAAGTAGAATTGAGTAACAGAGAGCTTAAATTAATTTTGCAAAAGACTGTTAATAGATCTAGAAAGAATTGGTCTAAGAAACTTGATGATGCATTATGGGCTTATAGAACTGCATACAAAAATCCTATGGGTATGTCTCCATATAAAATGGTTTATGGAAAAGCATGTCACTTACCTCTCGAACTTGAACATAAGGCATATTGGGCTATTAAAGAGCTCAATTATGATTTCAAACTTGCTGGTGAGAATAGGTTATTTGACATTAGCTCACTTGATGAATGGAGAACCCAGGCCTATGAGAATGCCAAGCTGTTTAAAGAAAAAGTTAAAAGATGGCATGACAAAAGGATACAAAAGTGTGAGTTTAATGTAGGTGATTATGTGTTGCTATTCAACTCTCGCTTAAGATTTTTTGCAGCAAAACTTCTCTCTAAATGGGAAGGCCCTTACGTTATCGAGGAGGTCTATCGTTCCGGTGCCATAAAAATCAACAACTTCGAAGGCACGAATCCGAAGGTGGTGAACGGTCAAAGAATCAAACATTATATCTCAGGTAATCCCATAAATGTTGAAACCAATATCATTGAAACCGTAACCCCGGAGGAATAGATAAGGGACACTTTCCAGAATGTTTCAGACTCCGAAAAGGAATAGGTATGTGGTACGGTAAGTAAACCGACTCCAAAACAGTTCTAATGGCAAATTTTCTCTGTTTTGAAATATTTAAGAAAATAGGAAAATAAGAAGCAGTCCAGGAAGGACACGAGGCTTCCACGAGGGTGGAGGGCGCGCCCTACCCCCTGGACGCGCCCCCTGCCTCGTGGGCACCTCGTGCGCTCTCTGGACTCCATTTTCTTGCACGATACTTCTTTCGGTCAGTAAAAATTCATTATATAATCTCCCGAAGGTTTTGACCACCGTATCACACAATTATCCTCTGTTTTCGTTTCGAGCTGTTTTCTGCCAGATTTGTCAAGGCCAGGCATCATGTCGCCCCCTTCTCCAACAATAGTGACAACAATGCTTGGCTAATGAAGATAGAGCTGAAGAGAGAAGAACACGGGGAGATCAACAAGGATGATGGGATCAAGAAGGTCATGGAGGATGAAGCTCCGGCAGCAGAAGAAGAAGACATCCTTCCACCTCTGTTTACCCCGACTGGGATTGAAGCTTTTAAGATGATTGAGTTAGCTCGTATACAGAACAAGTATCTCACAAGTGAAAATATTCTGTTCAAGGAGCATATCGCCGCACTCAAGGGCATCATTCGCAAGTTGGAGGATCTCTTACGCTCGATGTGCGACTATCCATCATCACCACCATCTTCTCCACCTCCGAAGAAGGAGATATAATCACATGGGTATGGGCACTCCCCTTGGCAACTGCCAAGCTTGGGGGCGGTGCCCCAGTATCGTATCACCATCACACTCCTATCTTTACCTTTTTCTTAGTCCGATCCTTTTGGTAATATCTTGATCTAGTAGAATAAAGTTTTAGTTTGATCTAGTTTTGAGTTTTGCTTTATGATCCTTCTTTGTAATCGAGTCCATGAGCTATATATAATAAAGATTAGTGTTGAGTCAAGGGCTTGATTATCTTGCTATGATCTTGGGTGAATAATAAGAAAGAGAAACAAACAAGAGATCATATTTATCTTATGGAGAGTAATGACTTCACATATAAAGAGTATGATGATTAAAAGTTGTTGAGAGTTGACAAACATAGTTTTGGTCATCGTTGCAATTAATAGGAAGTAATAAAGAAAGAGAGGCTTCACATATAAATATACTATCTTGGACATCTTTTATGATTGTGAGCACTCATTAAAATATGACATGCTAAAGAGTTGATGTTGGACAAGGAAGACAACGTAATGGGTTATGTTTTCTTATATCTGAAATAAAGTATATTGTCATGGATCATCCAACATGTTGAGCTTGCCTTTCCCCCTCATGCTAGCCAATTCTTTGCACCAAGTAGAGATACTACTTGTGCTTCCAAATACCCTTAAACCCAGTTTTGCCATGAGAGTCCACCATACCTACCTATGGATTGAGTAAGATCCTTCAAGTAAGTTTTCATAGTTGCAAGCAATAAAAATTGCTCTCTAAATATGTATGATTTATTAGTGTGGGAGAAAATATGCTTTATACAATCTTGTAATGTAGAAGTAATAAAAGTGACGGACTGCATAATAAAGGTCTATATCACAAGTGGCAATATAAAGTGACGTTCTTTCGCATTAAGATTTTGTGCATCCAACCTAAAAGCACATGACAACCTCTGCTTCCCTCTGCGAAGGGCCTATCTTTTACTTTTGTCTGCTACCTTATGCAAGAGTCATGGTAATCTTCTCCTTTCCTTTTTACATTTTATCCTTTGGCAAGCACATTGTGTTGGTACGATCCTGATATATATCCAATTGGATGTAAGTTAGCATGAGCTATTATTCTTGACATTACCCTTGAGGTAAAAGGTTGGGAGGCGAACCTATAAGCCCCTATCTTTCTCTGTGTCCGATTAAAACTCCATAACCATAAGTATTGCGTGAGTGTTAGCAATTGTGAAAGACTAAATGATAGTTGAGTATGTGGACTTGCTGAAAAGCTCTTACATAGACTCTTTCCGATGTTATGATAAATTGCAGTTACTTCAATGACCGAGATTATAGTTTGTTAGTTTTCAATGAAGTTTCTGATTCATACTTGATATTGTGAATAGATTGTTACTTTATCATAAGAATTTATATGACAATATTCATATATGTTGCTGTATAAGAATGATCATGATGCCCTCATGTCCGTATTTTATTTGATCGACACCTCTATCTCTAAACATGTGGACATATTTTTCGATTTCGGCTTTTGCTTGAGGACAAGCGAGGTCTAAGCTTGGGGAGTTGATACGTCCATCTTGCATCATGCTTTGATATTGATATTTATCGTATTATGGGCTGTTATTACACATTATGTCACAATACTTATGCCTTTTCTCTCTTATTTTACAAGGTTTACACGAAGAGGGAGAATGCCGGCAGCTGGAATTCTGGGCTGGAAAAGGAGCAAATATTAGAGACCTATTCTGTGTTGGTGAACGTAGTAATTTCAAAAAAATTCCTACGCACACGCAAGATCATGGTGATGCATAGCAACGAGAGGGGAGAGTGTTTTCCACGTACCCTCGTAGACCGAAAGCGGAAGCGTTAGCACAACGCGGTTGATGTAGCCGTACGTCTTCACAATCCGACCGATCAAGTACCGAACGCACGGTGTTGGAAATATGCCCTAGAGGCAATAATAAATGGTTATTATTATATTTCTTTGTTCATGATAATTGTCTATTGTTCATGCTATAATTGTGTTATCCGGAAATCGTAATACATGTGTGAATATATAGACCACAACGTGTCCCTAGTAAGCCTCTAGTTGACTAGCTCGTTGATCAACAGATAGTCATGGTTTCCTGGCTATGGACATTGGATGTCATTGATAACGGGATCACATCATTAGGAGAATGATGTGATGGACAAGACCCAATCCTAAGCATAGCATAAAAGATCGTGTAGTTCGTTTGCTAGAGCTTTTCCAATGTCAAGTATCTTTTCCTTAGACCATGAGATCGTGTAACTCCCGGATGCCGTAGGAGTGCTTTGGGTGTACCCAACGTCACAACGTAACTGGGTGACTATAAAGGTACACTACGGGTATCTCTGAAAGTGTCTGTTGGGTTGACACGGATCGAGACTGGGATTTGTCACTCCGTATGACGGAGAGGTATCTCTGGGCCCACTCCGTAATGCATCATCATAATGAGCTCAATGTGACTAAGGAGTTAGCCACGGGATCATGCATTACGGTACGAGTAAAGTGACTTGCCGGTAACGAGATTGAACAAGGTATTGGGATACCGACGATCGAGTCTCGGGCAAGTAACGTACCGATTGACCAAGGGAATTGTATAGGGGATTGATTGAATCCTCGACATCGTGGTTCATCCGATGAGATCATCGTGGAACATGTGGGAGCCAACATGGGTATCCAGATCCCGCTGTTGGTTATTGACCGGAGAGGCGTCTCGGTCATGTATGCATGTCTCCCGAACCCGTAGGGTCTACACACTTAAGGTTCGATGACGCTAGGGTTGTAGAGATATTAGTATGCGGAAACCCGAAAGTTGTTCGGAGTCCCGAATGAGATCCCGGACGTCATGAGGAGTTCCGGAATGGTCCGGAGGTGAAGAATTATATTGGGAAGTCCAGTTTCGGCCACCGGGAAAGTTTCGGGGGTTATCGGTATTGTACCGGGACCACCTGAAGGGTCCCGGGGGTCCACCTATCCCGGTGGGCCCCATGGACTGAAGTGGGAAGGGAACCAGCCCTGAGTTGGCTGGGGCGCCCCCCCTAGGGCCTCCCCCCGCGCCTAGGTTGGAAACCCTAGGGGTGGGGGGCGCCCGACTTGGCTTGGGGGGGAAGCCACCCCCCTTCCCCCTTGGCCGCCGCCCCCCCTTGGAGATCTGATCTCCCAGGGCCGGCGCCCCCCAGGGGTCCCTATATATAGTGGGGGGAGGGAGGGCAGCAGCACCACAGCCCCTGGCGCCTCCCTCTCCCCCTGCAACACCTCTCCCTCTCGCAGAAGCTTGGCGAAGCCCTGCCGAGATCCCGCTACTTCCACCACCACGCCGTCGTGCTGCTGGATCTTCATCAACCTCTCCTTCCCTCTTGCTGGATCAAGAAGGAGGAGACGTTGCTGCTCCGTACGTGTGTTGAACGCGGAGGTGCCGTCCGTTCGGCACTCGGTCATCGGTGATTTGGATCACGACGAGTACGACTCCATCAACCCCGTTCATTAGAACGCTTCCGCTCGCGATCTACAAGGGTATGTAGATGCACTCCTTTCCCCTCGTTGCTAGTATACTCCATAGATGGATCTTGGTGATGCGTAGGAAATTTTAGAATTCTGCTACGATCCCCAACAGTGGCATCATGAGCCAGGCCTATGCGTAGTTACTATGCACGAGTAGAACACAAAGCAGTTGTGGGTGTAGATGTTGCCAATTCTTCTTGCCGCTACTAGTCTTATCTTGTTTCGGCGGTATTGTGGGATGAAGCGGCTCGGACCGACCTTACACGTACGCTTACGTGAGACAGCTTCCACCGACTGACATGCACTAGTTGCATAAGGTGGCTAGCGGGTGTCTGTCTCTCCCACTTTAGTCGGTACGGATTCGATGAAAAGGGTCCTTATGAAGGGTAAATAGAAATTGGCATATCACGTTGTGGTTTTACGTAGGTAAGAAACATTCTTGCTAGAAACCTATACAGGCCACGTAAAAACTTGCAACAACAATTAGAGGACGTCTAACTTGTTTTTGCAGCATGTGTTATGTGATGTGATATGGCTAGAAGATGTGATGAATGATATATGTGATGTATGATATTGATCATATTCTCGTAATAGGAATCACGACTTGCATGTCGATGAGTATGACAACCGGCAGGAGCCATAGGAGTTGTCTTTAATTTTTGTATGACCTGCGTGTCATTGAATAACGCCATGTAAATTACTTTACTTTATTGCTAAACGCGTTAGCCATAGAAGTAGAAGTAATCGTTGGCGTGACAACTTCATGAAGACACAATGATGGAGATCATGGTGTCATGCCGGTGACGAAGATGATCATGGTGCCCCGAAGATGGAGATCAAAGGAGCAAAATGATAATGGCCATATCATGTCACTATTTGATTGCATGTGATGTTTATCATGTTTTGCATCTTATTTGCTTAGAACGACGGTAGTAAGTAAGATGATCCCTTATAATAATTTCAAGAAAGTGTTCCCCCTAACTGTGCACTGTTGCGAAGGTTCGTTGTTTCGAAGCACCACGTGATGATCGGGTGTGATAGATTCTAACGTTCGCATACAACAGGTGTTGACGAGCCTAGCATGTACAGACATGGCCTCGGAACACACGCAATACACTTAGGTTGACTTGACGAGCCTAGCATGTACATACATGGCCTCGGAACACAGAGGACTGAAAGGTCGAGCATGAGTCGTATGGAAGATACGATCAACATGGAGATGTTCACCGATCTTGACTAGTCCGTCTCAAGTGACGATCGGACACGGCCTAGTTAACTCGGATCATGTTTCACTTGGATGACTAGAGGGATGTCTATCTGAGTGGGAGTTCATTGAATAATTTGATTATATGAACTTAATTATCATGAACTTAGTCTAAAATCTTTACAATATGTCTTGTAGATCAAATGGCCCATGTTGTCCTCACTTCAATGCGTTCCTAGAGAAAACCAAGCTGAAAGATGATGGCATCAACTATACGGACTGGGTCCGGAACCTGAGGATCATCCTCATAGCTGCCAAGAAAGATTATGTCCTAGAAGCACCGCTAGGTGAAGCACCAATCCCAGAGAACCAAGACGTTATGAACGCTTGGCAATCACGTGCTGATGATTACTCCCTCGTTCAGTGCGGCATGCTTTATAGCTTAGAACCGGGTCTCCAAAAGCGTTTTGAGAAACATGGAGCATATGAGATGTTCGAAGATCTGAAAATGGTTTTCCAAGCTCATGCCCGGGTCGAGAGATATGAAGTCTCTGACAAGTTCTTCATCTGTAAAATGGAGGAAAATAGTTCTGTTAGTGAGCACATACTCAGAATGTCTGGGTTACACAACCGCTTGTCTCAGCTGGGAGTTAATCTCCCGGATGACGCGGTCATTGACAGAATCCTTCAGTCGCTTCCACCGAGCTACAAGAGCTTTGTGATGAACTTCAACATGTAGGGGATGGAAAAGACCATTCTTGAGGTATATTCAATGCTGAAATCAGCGGAGGTGGAGATCAGAAAGGAACATCAAGTGTTGATGGTGAATAAAACCACTAAGTTCAAGAAAGGCAAGGGTAAGAAGAACTTCAAGAAGGACGGCAAGGGAGTTGCCACGCCCGGTAAGCCAGTTGCCGGGAAGAAGTCAAAGAATGGACCCAAGCATGAGACTGAGTGCTTTTATTGCAAGGGAAGTGGTCACTGGAAGCGGAACTGCCCCAAATACTTAGCGGACAAGAAGGCCGGCAACACCAAAGGTATATGTGATATACATGTAATTGATGTGTACCTTACCAGTACTCGTAGTAGCTCCTGGGTATTTGATACCGGTGCGGTTGCTCATATTTGTAACTCAAAACAGGAACTGCGGAATAAGCGGAGACTGGCAAAGGACGAGGTGACGATGCGCGTCGGGAATGGTTCCAAGGTCGATGTGATCGCCGTCGGCACGCTACCTCTGCATCTACCTACGGGATTAGTTTTAAACCTCAATAATTGTTATTTAGTGCCAGCTTTGAGCATGAACATTGTATCTGGATCTCGTTTAATTCGAGATGGCTACTCATTTAAATCCAAGAATAATGGTTGTTCTATTTATATGAGAGATATGTTTTATGGTCATGCCCCGCTGGTCAATGGTTTATTCTTGATGAATCTCGAACGTGATGTTACACATATTCATAGTGTGAATACCAAAAGATGTAAAGTTGATAACGATAGTCCCACATACTTGTGGCACTGCCGCCTTGGTCACATTGGTGTCAAGCGCATGAAGAAGCTCCATGCAGATGGACTTTTGGAGTCTCTTGATTACGAATCATTTGACACGTGCGAACCATGCCTCATGGGCAAGATGACCAAGACTCCGTTCTCCGGAACAATGGAGCGAGCAACCAACTTATTGGAAATCATACATACCGATGTGTGCGGTCCAATGAGTGTTGAGGCTCGCGGAGGATATCGTTATGTTCTCACTCTCACTGATGACTTAAGTAGATATGGGTATGTCTACCTAATGAAACACAAGTCTGAAACCTTTGAAAAGTTCAAGGAATTTCAGAGTGAGGTTGAGAATCAACGTGACAGAAAAATAAAGTTCTTACGATCAGATCATGGTGGAGAATATTGAAGTCACGAATTTGGTACGCACTTAAGGAAATGTGGAATCGTTTCACAACTCACGCCGCCTGGAACACCTCAGCGAAACGGTGTGTCCGAACGTCGTAATCGCACTCTATTGGATATGGTGCGATCTATGATGTCTCTTACCGATCTACCGCTCTCATTTTGGGGCTATGCTTTAGAGACTGCCGCATTCACTTTAAATAGGGCTCCGTCGAAATCCGTTGAGACGACACTGTATGAATTATGGTTTGGGAAGAAACCTAAGCTGTCGTTTCTAAAAGTTTGGGGATGCGATGCTTATGTCAAGAAACTTCAACCTGAAAAGCTCGAACCCAAGTCGGAAAAATGCGTCTTCATAGGATACCCTAAGGAAACCATTGGGTATACCTTCTACCTCAGATCCGAAGGCAAGATCTTTGTTGCCAAGAACGGGTCCTTTCTGGAGAAAGAGTTTCTCTCGAAAGAATTGAGTGGGAGGAAATTGGAACTTGATGAGGTGATAGTCACTCCTTCCGAACCGGAAAGTAGCGCAGCGCGGGAAGATGTTCCTGTGGTGCCTACACTGACTGGGGAGGAAGTTAATGATGATGATCATGAAGCTTCGGATCAAGTTACTGCTGAACTTCGTAGGTCCGCAAGGACACGTTCCGCACTAGAGTGGTACGGCAACCCTTTCCTGGAAATCATGTTGTTAGACAACGGTGAACCTTCGAACTATGAAGAAGCAATGGCGGGCCCGGATTCCGACAAATGGCTAGAAGCCATGAAATCCGAGATAGGATCCATGTATGAAAACGAAGTATGGACTTTGACTGACTTGCCCGATGATCGGCGAGCCATAGAAAATAAATGGATCTTTAAGAAGAAGACAGACGCGGATGGTAACGTGACCATCTATAAGGCTCGACTTGTCGCTAAGGGTTATCGACAAGTTCAAGGGGTTGACTACGATGAGACTTTCTCACCCGTAGCGAAGCTGAAGTCCGTCCGAATCATGTTAGCAATTGCCGCATTCTATGATTATGAGATATGGAAAATGGACGTCAAAACGGCATTCCTTAACGGCTTCCTTAAGGAAGAATTGTATATGATGCAGCCGGAAGGTTTTGTCGATCCTAAGAATGCTGACAAAGTATGCAAGCTCCAGCGCTCAATCTATGGGCTGGTGCAAGCATCTCGGAGTTGGAACATTCGCTTTGATGAGATGATCAAAGCGTTTGGGTTTACACAGACTTATGTTGAAGCCTGTGTTTACAAGAAAGTGAGTGGGAGCTCTGTAGCATTTCTCTTATTATATGTGGATGACATACTATTGGTGGGAAATGATATAGAATTCTTGGAAAGTATAAAGGCCTATTTGAATAAGTGTTTTTCAATGAAGGACCTTGGAGAAGCTGCTTATATATTAGGCATCAAGATCTATAGAGATAGATCAAGACGCCTCATTGGTCTTTCACAGAGTACGTACCTTGACAAGATATTGAAGAAGTTCAATATGGATCAGTCCAAGAAGGGGTTCTTGCCTGTATTGCAAGGTGTGCAATTGAGCACGGCTCAATGCCCGACCATGGCAGAAGATAGAGAAAAGACGAGTGTCATCCCCTATGCCTCGGCCATAGGGTCTATTATGTATGCCATGTTGTGTACCAGACCTGATGTAAACCTTGCCGTAAGTTTGGTAGGAAGGTACCAAAGTAATCCCGGCATGGAACACTGGACAGCGGTCAAGAATATCCTGAAGTACCTGAAGAGGACTAAGGATATGTTTCTCGTTTATGGAGGTGATGAAGAGCTCGTCGTAAAGGGTTACGTCGACGCTAGCTTCGACACAGATCTGGATGACTCGAAGTCACAAACCGGATACGTGTATATTTTGAATGGAGGAGCAGTAAGCTGGTGCAGTTGCAAGCAAAGCGTCGTGGCGGGATCTACATGTGAAGCGGAGTACATGGCAGCCTCAGAGGCAGCGCAAGAAGCAATCTGGATGAAGGAGTTCATTACCGACCTAGGGGTGATTCCCAATGCGTCGGGCCCGATGACTCTCTTCTGTGACAACACTAGAGCTATTGCCCTTGCGAAGGAGCCCAGGTTTCACCGGAAGACCAGGCATATCAAGCGTCGCTTCAACTCCATTCGTGAAAGTGTTCAAAATGGAGACATAGATATTTGTAAAGTACATACGGACCTGAATGTAGCAGATCCGTTGACTAAACCTCTCCCTAGAGCAAAACGTGGTCAACACCAGGACGCTATGGGTGTTCGATTCATCACAATGTAACTAGATTATTGACTCTAGTGCAAGTGGGAGACTGTTGGAAATATTCCCTAAAGGCAATAATAAATGGTTATTATTATATTTCTTTGTTCATGATAATTTTCTATTGTTCATGCTATAATTGTGTTATCCGGAAATCGTAATACATGTGTGAATATATAGACCACAACGTGTCCCTAGTAAGCCTCTAGTTGACTAGCTCGTTGATCAACAGATAGTCATGGTTTCCTGGCTATGGACATTGGATGTCATTGATAACGGGATCACATCATTAGGAGGAGACATCGCTGCTCCGTACGTGTGCTGAACGCGGAGGTGCCGTCCGTTCGGCACTCGGTCATCGGTGATTTGGATCACGGCGAGTACGACTCCATCAACCCCGTTCATTAGAACGCTTCCGCTCGCGATCTACAAGGGTATGTAGATGCACTCCTTTCCCCTCGTTGCTAGTATACTCCATAGATGGATCTTGGTGATGCGTAGGAAATTTTAAAATTCTGCTACGATCCCCAACACACGACACCTCCGAGTTCAGCACACGTTCAACCCGATGACGTCCCTCGAACTCCGATCCAGCCGAGTGTTGAGGGAGAGTTTCGTCAGCACGACGGCGTGGTGACGATGTTCATGTTCTACCGACGCAGGGCTTCGCCTAAGCACCGCTACAGTATTATCGAGGTGGACTATGGTGGAGGGGGGCACCGCACACGGCTAAAAGATCAAACGATCAATTGTTGTATCTCTAGGGTGCCCCCTGCCCCCGTATATAAAGGAGCAAGGGGGAGAGGTGAGGCCGGCCATAAGGGGCGTGCCAGGAGGAGTCCTACTCCCATCGGGAGTAGGTCTCCCTCCCTTTTCCTTGTTGGACTAGGAGTGGAGGGGGAAAGAGGAGGGAGAGAGGAAGGAAAGGGGGGGCGCCGCCCCCCTCTCCTTGTCCTATTCGGACTAGGGGGAGGGGCACGCGGCCCTGCCCTGGCCACCTCTCCTCTGTGCCACTAAGGCCCACTATGGCCCATTAAGCCCCCAGGGGGTTCCGGTAACCTCCCCGTACTCCGGTAAAATTCTGATTTCACCCGGAACACTTCCGATATCCAAATATAGGCTTCCAATATATCAATCTTCATGTCTCGACCATTTCGAGACTCCTCGTCATGTCTGTGATCACATCCGGGACTCTGAACAACCTTAGGTACATCGAAACATATAAACTCATAATATAACTTTCATCGAAACTTTAAGCGTGCGGACCCTACGGGTTCGAGAACTATGTAGACATGACCGAGACACGTCTCCGGTCAATAACCAATAGCGGAACCTGGATGCTCATATTGGCTCCCACATATTCTACGAAGATCTTTATCGGTCATACCGCATAACAACATGCGTTGTTCCCTTTGTCATCGGTATGTTACTTGCCCGAGATTCGATCGTCGCTATCTCAATACCTAGTTCAATCTCGTTACCGGCAAGTCTCTTACTCGTTCCGTAATACATCATCCCGCAACTAACTCATTAGTTGCAATGCTTGCAAGGCTTAAGTGATGTGCATTACCGAGTGGGCCCAGAGATACCTCTCCGACAATCGGAGTGACAAATCCTAATCTCGAAATACGCCAACCCAACAAGTACCTTCGGAGACACCTGTAGAGCACCTTTATAATCACCCAGTTACGTTGTGACGTTTGGTAGCACACAAAGTGTTCCTCCGGTAAACGGGAGTTGCATAATCTCATAGTCATAGGAACATGTATAAGTCATGAAGAAAGCAATAGCAACATACTAAACGATCAAGTGCTAAGCTAACGGAATGGGTCAAGTCAATCACATCATTCTCCTAATGATGTGACCCCGTTAATCAAATGAGAACTCATGTCTATGGCTAGGAAACATAACCATCTTTGATCAACGAGCTAGTCAAGTAGAGGCATACTAGTGACACTATGTTTGTCTATGTATTCACACAAGTATTATGTTTCCGGTTAATACAATTCTAGCATGAATAATAAACATTTATCATGATATAAGGAAATAAATAATAACTTTATTATTGCCTCTAGGGCATATTTCCTTCAGTCTCCCACTTGCACTAGAGTTAGTAATCTAGTTCACATCATCATGTGATTTAACACCAATAGTTCACATCACCATGTGATTAACACCCATAGTTCACATCGTCATGTGACCAACACCCAAAGGATTTACTAGAATCAATAATCTAGTTCACATCGCTATGTGATTAGCTCCCAAAGAGTACTAAGGTGTGATCATGTTTTGCTTGTGAGAGAAGTTTAGTCAACGGGTCTGCCACATTCAGATCCGTATGTATTTTGCAAATTTCTATGTCAACAATGCTCTGCACGGAGCTACTCTAGCTAATTTCTCCCACTTTTAATATGTATCCAGATTGAGACTTAGAGTCATCTAGATCAGTGTCAAAACTTGCATCGACGTAACTCTTTACGATGAACCTTTTTGTCACCTCCATAATTGAGAAACATATCCTTATTCTACTAAGGATAATTTTGACCGCTCTCCAGTGATCTACTCATAGATCACTATTGTAGTCCCTTGCCAAAATCAGTGTAGGGTATACAATAGATCTGGTACACAGCATGGCATACTTTATAGAACCTATGGCTGAGGCATAGGGAATGACTTTCATTCTCTTTCTATCTTCTGCCGTGGTCGGGCTTTGAGTCTTACTCAATTTCACACCTTGTAACACAGGCAAGAACTCTTTCTTTGACTGTTCCATTTTGAACTACTTCAAAATCTTGTCAAGGTATGTACTCATTGAAAAAACTTATCAAGCGTCTTGATCTATCTCTATAGATCTTGATGCTCAATATGTAAGCAGCTTCACTGAGGTCTTTCTTTGGAAAACTCCTTCCAAACACTCCTTTATGCTTTGCAGAATAATTCTACATTATTTCCGATCAACAATATGTCATTCACATATACTTACCAGAAATGCTGTAGTGCTCCCACTCACTTTCTTGTAAATACAGGCTTCATCACAAGTCTGTATAAAACTATATGCTTTGATCAACTTATCAAAGCGTATATTCCAACTCCGAGATGCTTGCACCAATCCATAGATGGATCGCTGGAGCTTGCATATTTTGTTAGCACCTTTAGGATTGACAAAACCTTCTTGGTTGTATCATATACGACTCTTCTTTAATAAATCCATAGAGGAATACAGTTTTGTTATCCATTTGCCAGATTTCATAAAATGCGGCAATTGCTAACATGATTCGGACAGACTTAAGCATCGCTACGAGTGAGAAAATCTTATCATAGTCAACACCTTGAACTTGTCGAAAACCTTTTGCGACAATTCGAGCTTTGTAGATAATAACACTACTATCAGTGTCCGTCTTCCTCTTGAGATCCATTTAATCTCAATGGCTCGCCGATCATTGGGCAAGTCAATCAAAGTCCATACTATGTTCTCATACATGGATCTCATCTCAGATTTCATGGCCTCAAGCCATTTCGCGGAATCTGGGCTCATCATCGCTTCCTCATAGTTCGTAGGTTTGTCATGGTCAAGTAACATGACCTCCAGAACAGGATTACCGTACCACTCTGGTGTGGATCTCACTCTGGTTTACCTACGAGGTTCAGTAGTAACTTGATCTGAAGTTACATGATCATCATCATTAGCTTCCTCACTAATTGGTATAGTAGTCACAAGAACAGATTTCTGTGATGAACTACTTTCCAATAGGGAGCAGGTACAGTTACCTCATCAAGTTCTACTTTCCTCCCACTCACTTCTTTCGAGAGAAACTCCTTCTCTAGAAAGGATCCATTCTTAGCAACGAATGTCTTGCCTTCGGATCTGTAATAGAAGGTGTACCCAACTGTCTCCTTTGGGTATCATATGAAGACACATTTCTCCAATTTGGGTTTGAGCTTATCAGGATTTTTTTCTTATAAGCATTGCAATCCCAATCTTTAAGAAACGACAACTTTGGTTTCTTGCCAAACCACAGTTCATATGGTGTCGTCTCAACGGATTTAGATGGTGCCCTATTTAACGTGAACGTAGCTGTTCTAATGCATCACCCCAAAACGATAGTGGTAAATCGGTAAGAGACATCATAGATTGCACTATATCCAATAAAGTACGGTTATGATGTTCGGACACACCATTATGATGTGGTGTTCCAGGTGGCACGAATTTGTGAAACTATTTCACATTGTTTTAACTGAAGACTGTCGGAGTAAATGACCATGGGTAGCCTAACCGACTCCCCCTGGCTCTTCAAAAATTATCAGGCTGATCGAGCCTTCAAGCACCCAAAGCACGGGGCCGCCTTCCCCTGGCCGGCCATCTCACAGGCCGACTGTTGGAAGGCGGCCCGACCCTGAAACCCTCCTGAAGAAAGCCAAAAGAAGGCCGACTCCAAGAAGCCGGCCACAAGAAGAGCGACTCCCGGCAAGCGGCCAAGATTGCACCCTCCAGGACACCACCCACATAACGGTGACAAGACCGGGCGTGGCTACAGTAAAGTCTGCCACCCCCGAATCCCGGAGCACGCATGGCCACAGTGCGCCGTACGGGTTGGCCATCCCCTGTCCGGCGCGACACTGTAGCCATGTTGACCATGACGCCACCCACGACGGGTTGTCAGTATGGCCCGCGGGCGGCGGGCCCCTACAGTCAAAGAGACGCTCGAAGGCGGTCAAGCCCCCTTTTTAGTCGGCCTGGGGTGTAGCCGGCTCCCAATAGCCGGCTACCTCACTCCCTCGAAGTATGTGCATCATTAAGAAGACAATACGAGGTAAGGCTACAGTGAGAGTCCGCCGGACGGCGGCACTATAGTCATGCTTACCTCAGCAAAGCCCTCGTCATCAGGGGCGAGGCTACAGTAACCAGCAGCCGGCGGGACCCACCAGTCGGCGGGCCCCAATGGCCGGCGGAGAAGCCGGCGGATACAGACACTGACGGCCTGGAACCGCTTCCAGCCGGATTACCATTGTACCCCTGGGGGGTAGGCCTATATAATCCCCCCAGGGCACCCATGCAAAGGGTTGATCTCTAAGAATTTTAGACACCACGTAGAGAGAAGAGGAGAGCTAGCCTTGCCCTTCTTCCTCCTCTAGCAAAACAACTCAAGGAGCCACTTGTAGCCACTTGTGTTGATCTAGTGATCATGCGGAGACCCCGCAGAGCAGGACTAGGGGTGTTATCTCCACGGAGAGCCCCGAACCTGGGTAAGATTCGCCGGCGTGCATGTCTTCGCCTTATCCCGTTTCCCGGCACCGGCGATGTCTTACTGGCTCCCACAATGATAAGCCACCCGTTGGCATATGTCGCACCTACCACCCGACATTTGACGCCCACCGTGGGGCCTGGTGCACCGTCGTCCGGAGACCTGTTCTGGACAGGAACCCATTTCCTTCCCAGCGAGCGTAGCCAGCCCGGCACGCCCGATGGCGCTTGCCCCGACGCGCTGCAAGGCGCCGACAACGCCTGCGCGGCGAGCTGCCTCGCCAATCTTCTTGGCGAGGCTCGCATCTCCGACGAGCCTGCGTCCGACGCGGGCATAGACTGCCCCGAGAGCCTCCTCGACCAGCTTCACTTCTCCGGCGAGCCTGCTGTGGATTAGGAGTCGGTCGGCACCACCGACCCGATGCTTGTCGACTCCGACACGGCATCGCTTGACGCCTTCCCCACCAAGATGGTGATCATCGACGACCCTCTTCCTCGAGCCGACAGTGGCGGCAGCACTGTCACTGAGGTGCTGGTCATCAGCCATGGCGCCGCCTCAGGAGAGAACGCCCACGACGCCCTACAAGCAACGCTACACGACCTGTCTGCCCCCATCCCGGCCGACGCCGACACCGAGACACTGGAGGCACGCCGCCTCGCCCTCATCGCGGAGGGCCAGAAGATAGCATCCATGAGACGCCTCACTGAGGCTCACCAGCGCGAAGTCGACCGCGCCGCCTTTGGTACGTCGCCTCCTGGCGGGCCGAGCCGAGCCAGCATCGTCAAGAAGCGCGGCGCGGCCAACGCCAGCATGCTGGGAGGAGACCGCCCAGTCTACGCCACGCCACTCGAGAACCTGCGTGCCGCTCAGGCGGCCGTAGACGAGCTGAACGGGCTGGGGGCCGATGAGCTCCCCTACATGACTAGACGCATCCAGCAGCTGATCGACGCAGCCGCAGAGCGGCATGAAGCCGGCGCCCGCGCTGAAAGTCCTCCCCCACGCCGAGAGCACGGCGTGACATCCTGGACACCGACTACAAGCGGCGCCCGCGCAAGGAAAGACAAGGAGCCGGCTGCTAGCCGCAGTCGGACTCGGCTCACCATTGAGCGCAACGCAGAAGGCCGCGCCCGAGCTGTGGAACGACAAGGCAATCCGCCTCCTCCCCCGCCTCATGGGGAGAGATATCCCACCCCGCCGCCTGTCACGCATCCGACTCTCGGCGACCGACTAGGTCACCGCAAAGGAGTCGGCGAGAATGATGCCCGCCATCGGATCGACCGCCTAGCGCAATCCCTGGCGCTAGAAGAAGACAATGTCGGCCCACCTTGCTTTGGCCCCTGCATCCGTGACGAGCCCTTCCCCAAAGGGTTCTCACTCCCAAGAGACACGCCAAAATACAACGGCTCCGTGAAGCCTGAAGACTGGTTGATCGACTACTCCACCGCAGTCAGCATAGCAAACGGCAACAGGCGCGTTGCCGTGAAGTACGTCCCGCTCATGCTTCAAGGCACGGCACGCACCTGGTTGAACAGCCTCATGCCCTACAGCGTCAACAGCTGGCTAGACTTCACAGAAGTCTTCATCCGCAACTTCACCAGCACGTACAAGCGGCCTCCCAAGCCCCGCCAGCTTTCCTTGTGCGTCCAAGGGCTCAGCGAATCAACTCGCGACTACCTCACGCGTTGGGCCGAGCTCCGCAACTCCTGCGAAGGGGTGCACGTGTTGGGGAACGTAGTAATTTCAACAAAATTCCTACGCACACGCAAAATCATGGTGATGCATAGCAACGAGAGGGGAGAGTGTTGTCCGCATACCCTCGTAGACCGAAAGCGGAAGCGTTATCACAACGTCGTTGATGTAGTCGTACGTCTTCACGATCCGACCGATCAAGTACCGAACGCACGGCACCTCCGAGTTCAGCACACGTTCAGCTCGATGATGTCCCTCGAACTCCGATCTAGCCGAGTGTTGAGGGAGAGTTTCGTCAGCACGACGGCGTGGTGACGATGATGATGTTCTACCGACACAGGGCTTCGCCTAAGCTCCGCAACGATATTATCGAGGTGTAATATGGTGGAGGGGGCACCGCACACGGCTAAAATATCGTATATCAATTGTGTGTCCAGAGGTGCCCCCTGCCCCCGTATATAAAGGAGCAAGGGGGGAGGCCGGCTGCCCTTGGGGCGCGCCAAGGAGAGGGGGGGAGTCCTCCTCCTAGTAGGAGTAGGACTCCCCTTTCCTAGTCCAACTAGGAAGAGAGAAGGGGGAAGGAAAGAGAGGGAGAGGGAGAGGGAAAGAGGGGCCGCGCCCCCTTCCCCTAGTCCAATTCGGACTCCTCATGGGAGGGGGCGCGCCACCTCCTGGGCTGCTGCCCTCTCTCTCCCCTCAGGCCCACCAAGGCCCAATACTTCCCCGGGGGGTTCCGGTAACCCTTCCGGCACTCCGGTTTTATCCGAAACTTCTCCGGAACACTTCCGGTGTCCGAATATAGTCGTCCAATATATCAATCTTTATGTCTTGACCATTTAGAGACTCCTCGTCATGTCCGTGATCACATCCGGGATTCCGAACAACCTTCGGTACATCAAAACATATAAACTCATAATATAACTGTCATCGTAACGCTAAGCGTGCGGACCCTACGGGTTCGAGAACTATGTAGAAATGACTGAGACACCTCTGTGGTCAATAACCAATAGCGGAACCTGGATGCTCATATTGGTCCCTACATATTCTACGAAGATCTTTATCGGTCAGACCGCATAACAACATACGTTGTTCCCTTTGTCATCGGTATGTTTACTTGCCCGAGGTTCGATCGTCGGTATCTCGATACCTAGTTCAATGTCGTTACCGGCAAGTCTCTTTACTCGTTCCGTAATACATCATCCTGCAACTAACTCATTAGTCACAATGCTTGCAAGGCTTATAATGATGTGCATTACCGAGTGGGCCCAGAGATACCTCTCCGACAATCGGAGTGACAAATCCTAATCTCGAAATACGCCAACCTAACAAGTACCTTTGGAGCCACCTATAGAGCACCTTTATAATCACCCAGTTACGTTGTGACGTTTGGTAGCACACAAAGTGTTCCTCCGGTGAACGGGAGTTGCATAATCTCATAGTCATAGGAACATGTATAAGTCATGAAGAAAGCAATAGCAACATACTAAACGATCGAGTGCTAAGCTAACGGAATGGGTCAAGTCAATCACGTCATTCCCCTAATGAGGTGATCCCGTTAATCAAATGACAACTCATGTCTATGGCTAGGAAACATAACCATCTTTTATTAATGAGCTAGTCAAGTAGAGGCATACTAGTGACACACTGTTTGTCTATGTATTCACACATGTATTATGTTTCCGGTTAATACAATTCTAGCATGAATAATAAACATTTATCATGATATAAGGAAATAAATAATACTTTATTATTGCCTCTAGGGCATATTTCCTTCAGTCTCCCACTTGCACTAGAGTCAATAATCTAGATTACACAGTAATGATTCTTACACCCATGGAGTCTTGGTGCTGATCATGTTTTGCTCGTGGAAGAGGCTTAGTCAACGGGTCTGCAACATTCAGATCCGTATGTATCTTGCAAATTTCTATGTCTCCCACCTGGACTAAATCCCGGATGGAATTGAAGCGTCTTTTGATGTGCTTGGTTCTCTTGTGAAATCTGGATTCCTTTGCTAAGGCAATTGCACCAGTATTGTCACAAAAGATTTTCATTGGTCCCGATGCACTAGGTATGACACCTTGATCGGATATGAACTCCTTCATCCAGACTCCTTCATTTGCTGCTTCCGAAGCAGCTATGTACTCCGCTTCACACGTAGATCCCGCCACGACACTATGCTTAGAACTGCACCAACTGACAGCTCCACCGTTCAATGTAAATACGTATCCGGTTTGCGATTTAGAATCGTCCGGATCTGTGTCAAAGCTTGCATCAACGTAACCACTTACGATGAGCTCTTTGTCACCTCCATAAACGAGAAACATATCCTTAGTCCTTTTCAGGTATTTCAGGATGTTCTTGACCGCTGTCCAGTGATCCACTCCTGGATTACTTTGGTACCTCCCTGCTAAACTTATAGCAAGGCACACATCAGGTCTGGTACACAGCATTGCATACATGATAGAGCCTATGGTTGAAGCATAGGGAACATCTTTCATCTTCTCTCTATCTTCTGGAGTGGTCGGGCATTGAGTCTTACTCAATCTCACTCCTTGTAGTACAGGCAAGAACCCATTCTTTGCTTGATCCATTTTGAACTTCTTCAAAACTTTGTCAAGGTATGTGCTTTGTGAAAGTCCAATTAAGCGTCTTGATCTATCTCTATAGATCTTAATGCCTAATATATATGCAGCTTCACCGAGGTCTTTCATTGAAAAACTCTTATTCAAGTATCCCTTTATGCTATCCAGAAATTCTATATCATTTCCAATCAGCAATATGTCATCCACATATAATATCAGAAATGCTACTGAGCTCCCACTCACTTTCTTGTAAATACAGGCTTCTCCAAAAGTCTGTATAAAACCAAATGCTTTGATCACACTATCAAAGCGTTTATTCCAACTCGGAGAGGCTTGCACCAGTCCATAAATGGATCGCTGGAGCTTGCACACTTTTTTAGCTCCCTTTGGATCGACAAAACCTTCCGGTTGCATCATATACAACTCTTCTTCCAGAAAACCATTCAGGAATGCAGTTTTGACATCCATTTGCCAAATTTCATAATCATAAAATGCGGCAATTGCTAACATGATTTGGACAGACTTAAGCATCGCTACGGGTGAGAAGGTCTCATCGTAGTCAATCCCTTGAACTTGTCGAAAACCTTTCGCAACAAGTCGAGCTTTATACACAGTAACATTACCATCAGCGTCAGTCTTCTTCTTGAAGATCCATTTATTTTCAATGGCTTGCCGATCATCGGGCAAGTCAACCAAAGTCCATACTTTGTTCTCATACATGGATCCCATCTCGGATTTCATGGCTTCAAGCCATTTTGCGGAATCTGGGCTCACTATCGCTTCTTCATAGTTCGTAGGTTCGTCATGGTCTAGTAACATAACCTCCAGAACAGGATTACCGTACCACTCTGGTGCGGATCTTGATCTAGTTGACCTACGAGGTTCAGTAATAACTTTATCTGAAGTTTCATGATCATTATCATTAACTTCCTCACTAATTGGTGTAGGTGTCGCAGAAACTGATTTCTGTGATGATCTACTTTCCAATAAGGGAGTAGGTATAGTTACCTCATCAAGTTCTACTTTCCTCCCACTCACTTCTTTCGAGAGAAACTCCTTCTCTAGAAAGGATCCATTCTTAGCAACGAATATCTTGCCTTCAGATCTGTGATAGAAGGTGTACCCAACAGTCTCCTTTGGGTATCCTATGAAGACACATTTCTCCGATTTAGGTTCAAGCTTATCAGGTTGAAGTTTCTTCACATAAGCATCGCAACCCCAAACTTTAAGATACGACAACTTTGGTTTCTTACCAAACCATAGTTCATAAGGCGTCGTCTCAACGGATTTCGATGGTGTCCTATTTAGAGTGAATGCAGCCGTCTCTAAAGCATAACCCCAAAACGATAGCGGTAAATCAGTAAGAGACATCATAGATCGCACCATATCTAATAAAGTACGATTACGACGTTCGGACACACCATTATGCTGTGGTGTTCCGGGTGGCGTGAGTTGCGAAACTATTCCGCAGTGTTTCAAATGTAAGCCAAACTCGTAACTTAAATATTCTCCTCCACGGTCTGATCGTAGAAACTTTATTTTCTTGTTACGATGATTTTCAACTTCACTCTGAAATTCTTTGAACTTTTCAAATGTTTCAGACTTATGTTTCATTAAGTAGATATACCCATATCTGCTCAAATCATCTGTGAAGGTGAGAAAATAACGATATCCGCCACGAGCCTCAATATTCATCGGACCACATACATCTGTATGTATGATTTCCAATAAATCTGTTGCTCTCTCCATAGTTTCAGAGAACGGTGTTTTAGTCATCTTGCCCATGAGGCACGGTTCGCAAGTACCGAGTGATTCATAATCAAGTGATTCCAAAAGTCCATCAGTATGGAGTTTCTTCATGCGCTTTACACCGATATGACCTAAACGGCAGTGCCACAAGTAAGTTGCACTGTCATTAACAACTCTGCATCTTTTGGCTTCAACATTATGAATATGTGTGTCACTACTATTGAGATTCATTAAAATAGACCACTCTTCAAGGGTGCATGACCATAAAAGATATTATTCATATAAATAGAACAACCATTATTCTCTGATTTAAATGAATAACCGTCTCGCATCAAACAAGATCCAGATATAATGTTCATGCTCAACGCTGGCACCAAATAACAATTATTTAGGTCTAATACTAATCCCGAAGGTAGATGTAGAGGTAGCGTGCCGACGGTGATCACATCGACTTTGGAACCATTTCCCACGCGCATCGTCACCTCGTCCTTAGCCAATCTTCGCTTAATCCGTAGCCCCTGTTTCGAGTTGCAAATATTAGCAACAGAACCAATATCAAATACCCAGGTGCTACTGCGAGCATTAGTAAGGTACACATCAATAACATGTATATCACATATACCTTTGTTAACCTTGCCATCCTTCTTATCCGCCAAATACTTCGGGCAGTTCCGCTTCCAGTGACCAATCTGCTTGCAGTAGAAGCACTCAGTTTCAGGCTTAGGTCCAGACTTGGATTTCTTCTCCTGAACAGCAACTTGCTTGTTGTTCTTCTGGAAGTTCCCCTTCTTCTTCCCTTTGCCCTTTTTCTTGAAACTAGTGGTTTTACTGACCATCAACACTTGATGCTCCTTTTTCATTTCTACCTCCGCTGCCTTTAGCATTGCGAAGAGCTCGGGAATTGTCTTATCCATCCCTTGCATGTTATAGTTCATCACGAAGCTCTTGTAGCTTGGTGGCAGTGATTGAAGAATTCTGTCAATGACGCTATCACCCGGAAGATTAACTCCCAGTTGAATCAAGTGATTATTATACCCAGACATTTTGAGTATATGCTCACTGACAGAACTATTCTCTTCCATCTTGCAGCTGTAGAACTTACTGGAGACTTCATATCTCTCAATCCGGGCATTTGCTTGAAATATTAACTTCAACTCCTGGAACATCTCATATGCTCCATGACGTTCAAAACGTCGTTGAAGACCCGGTTCTAAGCCGTAAAGCATGGCACACTGAACTATCGAGTAGTCATCAGCTTTGCTCTGCCAGACGTTCATAACTTCTGGTGTTGCTCTTGCAGGAGGCCTGGCACCTAGCGGTGCTTCCAGGACGTAATTCTTCTGTGCAGCAATGAGGATAATCCTCAAGTTACGGACCCAGTCCGTGTAATTGCTACCGTCATCTTTCAACTTTGCTTTCTCAAGGAACGCATTAAAATTCAACGGAACAACAGCACGGGCCATTTATCTACAATTAACATAGACAAGCAAGATACTATCAGGTACTAAGTTCATGATAAATTCAAGTTCAATTAATCATATTACTTAAGAACTCCCACCTAGATAGACATCCCTCTCATCATCTAAGTGATTACGTGATCCAAATCAACTAAACCATGTCCGATCATCACGTGAGATGGAGTAGTTTCAATGGTGAACATCACTATGTTGATCATATCTACTATATGATTCACGCTCGACCTTTCGGTCTCCGTGTTCCGAGGCCATATCTGCATATGCTAGGCTCGTCAAGTTTAACCTGAGTATTCTGCGTGTGCAACTATTTTGCACCCATTGTATTTGAACGTAGAGCCTATCACACCCGATCATCACGTGGTGTCTCAGCACGAAGAACTTTCGCAATGGTGCATACTCAGGGAGAACACTTTTATCTTGAAATTATAGTGAGAGATCATCTTATAATGCTACCGTCAATCAAAGCAAGATAAGATGCATAAAAGATAAACATCACATGCAATCAATATAAGTGATATGATATGGCCATCATCATCTTGTGCTTGTGATCTCCATCTCCGAAGCACCGTCATGATCACCATCGTCACCGGCTCGACACCTTGATCTCCATCGTAGTATCGTTGTCGTCTCGCCAACTTATTGCTTTTACGACTATCGCTACCGCTTAGTGATAAAGTAAAACAATTACATGGCGATTGCATTGCATACAATAAAGCGACAACCATATGGCTCCTGCCAGTTGCCGATAACTCGGTTACAAAACATGATCATCTCATACAATAAAATATAGCAACATGTCTTGACCATATCACATCACAACATGCCCTGCAAAAACAAGTTAGACGTCCTCTACTTTGTTGTTGCAAGTTTTACGTGGCTGCTACGGGCTTAGCAAGAACCGTTCTTACCTACGCATCAAAACCACAACGATAGTTTGTCAAGTTGGTGCGGTTTTAACCTTCGCAAGGACCGGGCGTAGCCACACTCGCTTCAACTAAAGTGAGAGAGACAGACACCCGCCAGTCACCTTTAAGCAACGAGTGCTCGCAACGGTGAAACCAGTCTCGCGTAAGCGTACGCGTAATGTCGGTCCGGGCCACTTCATCTCACAATACCGCTGAACCAAAGTATGACATGCTGGTAAGCAGTATGACTTAAATCGCCCACAACTCACTTGTGTTCTACTCGTGCATAGCATCAACGCATAAACCCAGGCTCGGATGCCACTGTTGGGGAACGTAGTAATTTCAAAAAAATTCCTACGCACACGCAAGATCATGGTGATGCATAGCAACGAGAGGGGAGAGTGTTGTCCACGTACCCTCGTAGACCGAAAGCGGAAGCATTATCACAACGCGGTTGATGTAGTCGTACGTCTTCACGATCCGACCGATCAAGTACCGAACGCACGGCACCTCCGAGTTCAGCACACGTTCAGCTCGATGACGTCCCTCGAACTCCGATCCAGCCGAGTGTTGAGGGAGAGTTTTGTCAACACGACGGCGTGGTGACGATGATGATGTTCTACCGACGCAGGGCTTCGCCTAACCTCCGCAACGATATTATCGAGGTGTAATATGGTGGAGGGGGCACCGCACACGGCTAAAATATCGTATATCAATTGTGTGTCCAGAGGTGCCCCCCTGCCCCCGTATATAAAGGAGCAAGGGGGGAGGCCGGCTGCCCTTGGGGCACGCCAAGGAAAGGGGGGAGTCCTCCTCCTAGTAGGAGTAGGACTCCCCTTTCCTTGTCCAACTAGGAAGAGAGAAGGGGGAAGGAAAGAGAGGGAGAGGGAGAGGGAAAGAGGGGCCGCGCCCCCTTCCCCTAGTCCAATTCGGACTCCTCATGGGAGGGGGCGCGCCACCTCCTGGGCTGCTGCCCTCTCTCTCCCCTTAGGCCCACCAAGGCCCAATACTTCCCTGGGGGGTTCCGGTAACCCCTCCGGCACTCCGGTTTTATCCGAAACTTCTCCGGAACACTTCCGGTGTCCGAATATAGTCGTCCAATATATCAATCTTTATGTCTCGACCATTTCGAGACTCCTCGTCATGTCCGTGATCACATCCGGGACTCCGAACAACCTTTGGTACATCAAAACATATAAACTCATAATATAACTGTCATCGTAACGTTAAGCGTGCAGACCCTACGGGTTCGAGAACTATGTAGACATGACCGAGACACCTCTCCGGTCAATAACCAATAGCGGAACCTGGATGCTCATATTGGTTCCTACATATTCTACGAAGATCTTTATCGGTCATACCGCATAACAACATACGTTGTTCCCTTTGTCATCGGTATGTTTACTTGCCCGAGATTCGATCGTCGGTATCTCGATACCTAGTTCAATCTCGTTACCGGCAAGTCTCTTTACTCGTTCCGTAATACATCATCCCGCAACTAACTCATTAGTCACAATGCTTGCAAGGCTTATAGTGATGTGCATTACCGAGTGGGCCCAGAGATACCTCTCCGACAATCGGAGTGACAAATCCTAATCTCGAAATACGCCAACCCAACAAGTACCTTTGGAGCCACCTGTAGAGCACCTTTATAGTCACCCAGTTACGTTGTGACGTTTGGTAGCACACAAAGTGTTCCTCCGGTAAACGGGAGTTGCATAATCTCATAGTCATAGGAACATGTATAAGTCATGAAGAAAGCAATAGCAACATACTAAACGATCGAGTGCTAAGCTAACGGAATGGGTCAAGTCAATCACGTCATTCCCCTAATGAGGTGATCCCGTTAATCAAATGACAACTCATGTCTATGGCTAGGAAACATAACCATCTTTGATTAACGAGCTAGTCAAGTAGAGGCATACTAGTGACACACTGTTTGTCTATGTATTCACACATGTATTATGTTTCCGGTTAATACAATTCTAGCATGAATAATAAACATTTATCATGATATAAGGAAATAAATAATACTTTATTATTGCCTCTAGGGCATATTTCCTTCAGCACGAGGTTCAGGCCATAGAGTACTTCACCGCCGGGTGCCGAGAGGGCACCCTCCTCAAGCACCAACTCCTCTGCGACGAGCCGACTACCCTCGACGAGCTGCTGATCATAGCAGACAAGTACGCCACGGCCGACTCTGCAATGAAGACTGAGCTTCGAGTGGATGCCTCTGGAAAGGTGCTTGTTCCGGTCCCAAGACGCCGGCCGGTGATTCCAATCGACGCCCGCACCCGAACGACCACAAGCGCAAGGCCCCTATGCCGCCTTCCAGCAATCGGCAAGTAGCCACAGTCGAAGACGAACAACCTGAAGAGCGGCCCGTGCCCAAGAAGCAGAAGGGCGGTAGGCCGGCTTGGCAGCCGGCTTTCTCCTACGAGCAAACCCTTGATGCCCCCTGCAAGTTCCACAGCGGCGCGAAGCCGTCCAACCATACGAGTCGGAAGTGTCATTGGCTCACGCGAATCTCCAAAGGCGAGGGACTGGTGCCGCCTCCACCTGCTGGACAGCCGCCTCCAGCCCCTCAGCAGCCGGCTGCTCGACGAGCAGTCGGAGCCATTCAAGGCGAGTTCCCGAACGAGCATGCCGCCTACGTCGTCTTCACAAGCGAAGCTGAAGACAGACACAGTCGGCGCCGACAACAGCAGGAAGTCAACGCGGTCGCCTCCAACAACCCAGAGTTTATGCATTGGTCTGAGAAGCCTATCAGCTGGAGCCGGACCGATCACCCAGAGGTGATGCCGTCTCTCGGCCCTTATGCGTCGGTATTGGACGCCACCCTCGCGACAGAAAGACGAGCTGCCCGTTTCTGCTGAGTACTGATTGACGGAGGGAGCAACATCAACATACTGTACCGTGACACCATGGAGAAGCTGAACATCAAGACGAAGCAACTCATGCCAAGCCGGACTGTGTTCCATGGCATCGTACCCAGCCTGTCCTGCTCACCAATCGGCAAGATCAAGATAGATGTTCTCTTCGGAGAGAAGGATCACTTCCGCCGAGAAGCAGTCTGGTTTGAAGTGGTGGATCTAGAGAGCCCTTACCACGCGTTGCTTAGCCGACCTGCCTTGGCCAAGTTCATGGCTGTGCCCCACTATGCCTACCTCAAGATGAAGATGCCTAGTTCGAAGGGAATCATCACCATAGCCGGAGACTACAAGAAATCCTCCGAGTGTGCTGCAGCCAGCAGCCGGCTGGCCGAGTCCCTCGTGATTGCCGAAGAAAAGAAGATGTTGGACCGAGTCGTGGCCACGGCCGGCAAGCAGCCGGCCCTGTCCCCTGACCCCAAGGAATATGATGCTCAAGGCTCCTTCCAGCCGGCCAAGGAAACAAAGAAGATACCTCTGGACCCGGAGAACCCGGAGAGGTTTGCTGTCATTGGCGCAAACCTGGACAACAAATAGGAAGGCGAGCTCGTCGATTTCCTCCGTGAGAATCGGGACATCTTTGCATGGTCCCCAAAGGACATGCCGGGTGTTCCGAAGGATTTCGCTTAGCACAAGCTACACGTCCGAGCGGATGCAAAACCAGTCAAACAACCCCTCCGCCGACTGTCGGAGGAGAAGAGAAGGATTGTAGGAGAAGAGATAGCCCGGCTTCTGGCAGCCGGCTTCATTATGGAGGTGTTTATTCCAGAATGGCTTTCCAACCCGGTCCTGGTGTTGAAGAAAGACAATAAATGGCGCATGTGTATAGATTACACCAGCCTCAACAAAGCCTGCCCCAAAGATCCGTTTGCCTTACCTCGAATCGATCAAGTGATAGACTCCACAGCCGGATGCGAGCTGTTGAGTTTCTTGGATGCTTACTCAGGCTACCATCAGATCAAGTTGGATCCAGCCGACCGCCTGAAGACCGCCTTCATCACACCATTCGGAGCTTTCTGCTACCTGACTATGACATTCGGCTTGAGAAATGCCGGTGCCACTTTTCAGCGTTGCATGCAGAAATGCCTCCTCAAGCAATTCGGTAGAAATGCCCACGTCTATGTAGACGATATTGTGGTGAAGATGGAGAAGCGCGGCACCCTGCTGGAAGACCTCAGAGAAACATTTGCCAACCTGCGCCGGTTTCAGATCAAGCTCAACCCCGAGAAATGCGTGTTCGGAGTACCAGCCGGCCAGCTTCTAGGCTTCTTGGTCTCCGAACGCGGCATTGAGTGCAACCCAGTGAAGATCAAGGCCATAGAGAGAATGCAGATTCCTACCAAGCTGCGAGACGTCCAAAAGTTTACCGGGTGCCTAGCCTCCCTAAACCGCTTCATCAGTCGGCTGAGAGAAAAGGCTCTCCCCCTATACCGACTCATGAAAAAGTCCACCCACTTCGAGTGGAACGACCAAGCAAACCAAGCTTTTCACGAGTTCAAGAAGATGCTGACCACGCCGCCTGTCTTGGCGGCGCCGACTGAGAAAGAGCCCATGCTCCTTTACATTGCCGCGACTAGCCGAGTGGTCAGCATAGTTATTGTGGTCCAACACCCAGAAGAAGGTCGAGCTCAGTTAGTCCAGAGGCCGGCGTATTATTTGAGCGAAGTACTATCCACCTCGAAGCAAAACTACCCGCACTACCAGTAGATGTGCTATGGAGTGTACTTCGCCGCCAAGAAGCTGAAGCCCTACTTTCAAGAGCACCCCATCACGGTCGTATGTACTGCCCCACTTGCCGAGATCATAGGCAGCCGGGATGCATCCGGCCGGGTGGCCAAGTGGGCCATTGCGCTGGCTCCTTACACGATCTTCTACCAGCCTCGCACCTCCATCAAGTCCCAAGCATTGGCCGACTTCCTTGTCGACTGGGCCGAGACCCAGTACCTACCGCCGGCTCCCGACTCCACTCATTGGCAGATGCACTTCGATGGATCCAAGATGCGCACCGGCTTGGGAGCCGGCATCGTCCTCACCTCTCCCAAGGGCGATAAACTCAGATACACATTGCAAATTCATTTTGCCGCCTCCAACAACGTGGCCGAGTACGAGGAGCTCATACATGGGCTCCGACTAGCCAAAGAGCTCGGCATCCGCCAGATCCTGTGCTATGGCGACTCGGATTTGGTAGTCCAACAATCATCTGGCGACTGGGACGCCAAGGACGCAAACATGGCGAGCTACCGATTCCTCGTTCAGCAAATCAGCAGATACTTTGAAGGATGCGAGTTCCTCCACATGCCACGGGCCGACAACGAGCAAGCAGATGCCCTGGCACGAATCAGTTCTACCCGACAAGCTATCCCAACCGGCATCTCTCTCCAATGCCTCCTCAAGCCGTCTGTCAAGCCGTCTCTAGAATTAGACTCCATCTTCGTACCGCCTGCCCCTGATGCAATCGGATCCGACTTGGGGAACCCAGCAGGCGGCTCGGGGACTTCGACAGGCGGCCCGGGGACTGCCGTAGTCACACATAGCCCGGGGACTTCAGAACCCGGCTCGGGGACTGCAGCAGTCGGCCCGGGGACTGCAATGACAGAACAGGTGGTGGCCGACTCCAATTCTTCACCACCCAACCCACCCACCCGGGTCGCAGTAGCCGTATTGGCGATAGAAGAAGTCACAGCTCCATCACGGGCCCAACCCATCCTCAACTTTTTGGTAAACAGAGAGCTGCCGACTGACGAGATCTCGGCATGACAAGTTCAACGCCGAGCCGGAGCATACACAATAATAAACAGACAACTCGTTAAGCGCAGCGTCACTAGAGTCTTCCAGCGCTGCGTCGAGCCAGAGAAGGGCATAACAATCCTCAAAGACATCCACCAAGGCGAGTGCGGCCACCACGCGGCCTCAAGATCACTTGTCGCCGAAGCTTTCCGCCATGGTTTCTTCTGGCCGACTGCTTTGGAAGACGCCAAGGAATTAGTCAAATGCTGCAAAGGGTGCCAAGTCTTTAGCTCCAAGCAACACCTGCCGGCTTCTGCACTCAAGACCATCCCCCTCACCTGGCCCTTTGCCGTCTGAGGGTTGGATATGGTGGGCCCATTCAAGACGGCGCGCGGCGGCATGACTCATCTGCTTGTCGCCGTAGACAAATTCACCAAGTGGATTGAAGCGAAGCCAATCAAGAAGCTGAACGGGCCGACTGCCGTGACATTCATCGCAGATATCACCACCCGGTATGGCATACCACATAGCATCATCACCGACAATGGTGCGAATTTTGCCAAAGGAGCACTAGCACGTTTCTGCGCGACACAGGGCATCCGACTGGACTTAGCGTCCGTTGCCCACCCGCAGTCAAACGGCCAAGTCGAGCGAGCAAACGGCCTCATCCTCTCCGACATCAAGCCCCGACTGGTCGTACCACTGGAGCGTTCGGTCGGCTGCTGGCACGATGAGCTACCGGCTGTCCTCTGGAGTCTACGTACTACCCCGAACAAGTCAACCGGCTTCACCCCTTTCTTCCTTGTATATGGTGCCGAGGCTGTCATCCCAACTGACATCGAGTTCGACTCGCCTGGGGTCACCATGTACACGGAGGTGGAGGCCAAGGAAGCGTGAGAAGACGGCGTTGACCTGCTGGAAGAGGGTCGGCTGTTAGCACTCAGCCGGTCCGCCATCTACCAGCAGGGTTTGCGCCGTTACCACAACCGGAAGGTCAAGCCAAGATCCTTCCAAGAAGGCGATCTTGTGCTCCGGCTGATCCAGCGAACAACCGGCCAGCACAAGCTCTCGGCCCCTTGGGAAGGCCCCTTCGTCATCAGCAAGGTCCTAGGCAACGACTCCTACTACCTGATCGACGCACAGAAGCCGAAGGCACGCAAGAGAGATGATTCTGGCAAGGAGTCGGAACGACCATGGAACGCCAATCTCCTTCGAAAATTTTACTGTTAAAAGCAGTATGTACCACGCTACCTTTTGTATTAAGTACAAGACAACGGGCCCCCCGAGGTGCACTCAGGGACTACCCTCTTTTATCTATGTATGACGAGTGTCATACCTATGAATGTATTATTACATTTGTTTTCCTGTCCGGCACCGGGTTCGATCAGTTGGCCCGGGGACTTGCCGCCTTGAGTTATATTAAAGTTCTACCTGCAGTCGGACAAGTAGTGTGCCGGCACCCAAGCCCTCTCTTGTTGAAAGTCGCAGCTCGAAGAATTGACTGTCTGACTGGCAAGAGCCAAAGGCAGGAAAGGATGCCCACACGAAAAACGGCTAAGGACTAACGAACTTATATAACATAAACCGGCCTCCCACCCCGCCAACCGGCTGTCAGAACAGCCGGATGGCTGGCTTCCGATTCACCTTGCTACAATCTAAAAAAGCTAGAGTACTTGCCCTCCCAAACGGCCAAGCCCTTCCCCAGCCACAGACTGCAGAGCAGCTGTCCGGCTGGGAAGGCGGCGACCAAGGAGCGCGGCAAAGGAAACAGCCAAAGGATGAAAAGCAAATACAATCGGAAGCCAAGCACATACATGATTATATTTACACAAAAGGCCTTCGAAAGGCCGGCATTCAACATAGTTTGAATACACCCCCAGTGGGTGGAACTGCGCAAATTTGACAGAATATTGTTCAAAGAGTAACAAAACAGGAAAGTAAAGGCGGCAGATCAGGCTAAAGGTGCAACAGGCGAGCCGGGCAAGTCAGTGGAGGCGGCGGTGCCGGCTCGAGGAGTGGCCGGCTGGCGAGTCTCGGCTTGATCATCGCCAGCTGCAGGCGGCGCGCTCGCACGCGCCTCATTGCTGGAGGCACGATCAAGTTGAGGCTGGCCGGTCGCTCCACCGTCTGGCACGGCGTCTTCACCATCCTCTCCCTCCTCCTCTTTGCCCTCGTCACTGGAGTCGATCTCCTCCGCCGAGTCCTCACCATCTGCTGGGTTTAGCCCAAACCATTCCTCCGGTTGAGCAATACCGTCATCATCCACCTCAGGAGCAAAGGCGCTGGCGTCGGTGTAGTCGGCAACTGCCGAGGCACGCTGGATGATATCCGGCCGCACCGCCTCCAGCTCCTCGCCGGACTCCTGCCACCAGGTGGCCAGCTGGTCCAAGCTCAGCTCGGGATACCAAGCTTTGACGAACTCCAGCGCCCGCCTGGCGCCTGACCGAGCTGCAGAAGCCTTCCAGGCGTCGAAGCGGCCAACCGCTACCTCCAGCCAGTTGGCAGTCCGACTAGGGGTACGGGGAATCACCTCACCGGGCCTGAGGGCGACCAGCACTTGCGCCCCAACATGCTGAAGACGGCGGAGCATCCAGTGAGCCGGCTGGAGGCGGGCCTGGATCGCCAGAAGCTGCTCGTCAAGCGACCGACGAGCGTCCGGCGTGATCTCAGCACCAGCCTGCCTTTGCGCCTCGCGGTGAGCCTCGATGATTTGGTTGGCGGCAGTGGAGTAACCAGGGAAGTACTCTGCGCAAATAAGAAAGGAAGAGAAAAAACACTGTCAGAAAATGGATCAAATGGCAGGCGGCAAGCGAAGGAATGAAGAAGAAGGCAGCCTACCGTCAACCAAATCTTTGATCTGGCCGTAGCCGTCGATCAGCGATTGCCTTGCCTCAGCCCAACCCACTGCCTCGGTCTTGTATTCGGCTTGGAGGGCGGCCTCGCTGTCCTGCGCCGCCTTCAGGGCCACCTTATGGCTCTCCTCCTGGTCGGCCAGCCTCTTGGCCAAGCGGTCACGCTCCTGGGCCAAGGTGTTGCACTCGGCTTCCTTGGCGTGAAGGGCGGTCTGGGCCCCACCCATCTGCTCCCTCAGGTCGGCATTGGCCTCTGCAGATATGGCAAAGAAGAAAAAAGCAATAAGAAAGAAGTCGCCAGGAAAGATCCGGCCCGACTGCTCAGCAGTCGCCCCGAATCTCGGGGACTACACCCAGTGGGTGCGCTGACGCGCCCCCACGTGAGATAAAAGATGAAGCACTTACTCCGGCTCTCAGTTAGATCAGCGGTCTTCTGGGTCAGCTCCCGAGCCTGGGAGTTGAAGGCAGCCGTGCGGATGTTATGGTAGTCCTGCAAGTCGGACAGAGAAGCGAATAAGAACAAGATAAGCAATCAAAGTCTACTAAGAAGTTCCAAGCCGCCTGCTCAGCAGCCGACTTGGAACTCGGGGACTACACCCAGTGGGTGCGCTGACGCGCCTCCCCCTGCGCCTAGGGTTGGAAACCGTAGGGGTGGGGGGCACCCCACTTGCCTTGGGGGGCAAGCCACCCCGTTGGCCGACGTCCCCCTCTGATGGGATCTCCAGGGTGGCCGGCGCCCCCCCAGGACCTCTATAAATAGTGGGAGGAGGGAGGGCATCAACATAACAGCACCTGGCGCCTCCCTCTCCCCCTGCAACACCTCTCCCTCCTGCTTGCGCTTGGCGAAGCCCTGCCGGGATCCCCGCTACTTCCACCACCACGCCGTCGTGCTGCTAGATCTCCATCAACCTCTCCTTCCCCCTTGCTGGATCAAGAAGGAGGAGAAGTCGCTGCTCCGTACGTGTGTTGAATGCAGAGGTGCCGTCCATTCGGCACTCGGTCATCGGTGATTTGGATCACGGCGAGTACGACTCCATCAACCCCGTTCACTTAAACGCTTCGCTCGCGATCTACAAGGGTATGTAGATGCACTCCTTTCCCCTCGTTGCTAGTATACTCCATAGATGGATCTTGGTGATGCGTAGGAAATTTTAAAATTCTGCTACGATCCCCAACACCGCTCTGAGCCGGCACGCCCTGCATGCGGGTGCCGAGCTTGGATTGGAAGAACCCCCCCCCCAGAGCTCGAGGGTGGGAAGGATGCCAAGGAAGCCCTCGCACAGAGTGACGAAGGCAGACAGCAGCACCACCGTGTTTGGAGTGAGGTGGTGCGGCTGGAGCTGGTAGAATTCGAGGAAGGAGTGGAAGAAGGAACTCGCAGACAGGCCGAGGCCGCGCAGGAAGTGCGAGCGGAAGATTACCCGCTCGCCTTCCTCCGGCGCCGGCGAGATCTCCTTCTTCGGCGCAAGACGGACCCGCACCTGGTCCTCGCCGGGCAACCGCCGCGTCTTGCGGAGGAAGTCGATGTGGTCCACGTGGACGTTGGAGCCGTCCCAGTCCCCACCGTGCTGCATGACGGCAAGAAGCTGATGAAAGAGGGCGCTATGACGACGAAACCACGGCCCCGCGGCAGTGAAGCGGCGGGGTATTGCGGAGACTAGAGAGACGACGCGGCGGCGAGGGGCTGCAGCGACGGAGAGAAAGAAGAAGAAGATGGCGGAGCGAGGGTGAGCGTGCGAGCGTCTGCCGCTCCCCCTCCTCCCCCTATTTATAGCCTTGTGCGGCAGGGCCAAGGAGGCGAGGCGTGGGGGGGGGGGACGTGGGATTAACTGCGCCCACTCCCCCATGTCCCGCGATCATTGCGCCCTAACGGCGTGCGGAAACCGCCGTTGGAAGGCGAGCGGCCCATTTTGGGCCACAGAAGATCCACACCTAGGCCTAGGCGTGGAAGTGGCGGGCCCCGGCCTGCAGCGGCGTCCCATCACGCGCGTGGGCTGGCAGGCCTTTCCGGCCGGAGGGTGCCACGTGGCGCGCGGGCAGCAAGCGGCCGGCGCGCGCGCCAGCTGATTCCCGCCTTCAGATTTCGAGGTCTCACCAAGACGGCGCACCTGATCAAAGCCGGCTCCTAGCTGCTGGCTCCTCAAGATAGGAAGCTGATTAAGCTTCTCGTCCTCCTTTCAGCCGCGAAGCCCAACCAGCTTCGGGGACTACTGTCGGAGTAAATGACCACGGGTAGCCTAACCGACTCCCCTGGCTCTTCAAAAATTATCAGGCCGATCGAGCCTTCAAGCACCCAAAGCACTTGGCCGCCTTCCCCTGGCCGGCCATCTCACAGGCCGACTGCTGGAAGGCGGCCCGACCCTGAAACCCTCATGAAGAAAGCCAAAAGAAGGCCGACTCCAAGAAGCCGGCCACAAGAAGGCCGACTCCAAGAAGCCGGCCACAAGAAGACCGACTCTCGGCAAGCGGCCAAGATTGCACCCTCCAGGACAGCACCCACATAACGGTGACAAGACCGGGCGTGGCTACAGTAAAGTCTGCCACCCTCGAATTCCGGAGCACGCATGGCCACAGTGCGCCGTACGGATTGGCCATCCCCCGTCCGGCGCGGCACTGTAGCCATGTTGACCATGACGCCACCCACGACGGGTTGTCAGTACGGCCCGCGGGCGGCGGGCCTCTATAGCCAGAGAGACGCCTCGAAGGCGGTCAAGCCCCCTTTTTAGTCGGCCTGGGGTGTAGCCGGCTCCCAATAGCCGGCTACCTCACTCCCTCGAAGTATGTGCATCATTAAGAAGACAAGACGAGGTAAGGCTACAGTGAGAGTCCGCCGGACGGCGGCACTGTAGCCATGCTTACCTCAGCAAAGCCCTCGTCATCAGGGGCGAGGCTACAGTAAACAGCAGCCGGCGGGACCCACCAGTCGGCGGGCCCCAACGGCCGGCGGAGAAGCCGGCGGATACAGACACTGACGGCCTGGGCCCGCTTCCAGCCGGATTACCATTGTACCCCTGGGGGGTAGGCCTATATAAACCCCCCAGGGCACCCATGCAAAGGGTTAGTCTCTTAGAATTTTAGACAACACTTAGAGACAAGAGGAGAGCTAGCCTTGCCCTTCTTCCTCCTTTAGCAAAACAGCTCAAGGAGCCACTTGTAGCCACTTGTGTTGATCTAGTGATCATGCGGAGACCCCGCAGAGCAGGACTAGGGGTGTTATCTCCACGGAGAGCCCTGAACCTGGGTAAGATTCGCCGGCGTGCATGTCTTCGCCTTATCCTATTTCCAGGCACCGGCGATGTCTTACTGGCTCCCACAATGATAAGCCACCCGTTGGCATATGTCGCACCTACCAACCGACAAAGACCAAAATCGTAACTCAAATATTCGTCTCCGCGATCAGATCGTAGAAACCTTATTTTCTTGTCACGATGATTTTCCACTTCACTCTCAAATTCTTTGAACTTTTCAAATGTTTCAGACTTATGTTTCATCGAGTAGATATACCCATATCTGCTCAAATCATCTGTGAAGGTCAGAAAATAACGATACCCGCCGCGAGCCTCAACACTCATCGGACCACATATATCAGTATGTATGATTTCCAACAAATCTCTTGCTTGCTTCATTGTTCCGGAGAAAGGAGTTTTAGTCATCTTGCCGAAGAGGCATGGTTCGCAAGCATCAAGTGATTCATAATCAAGTGATTCCAAAATCCCATCATCATGGAGTTTCTTCATGCGTTTTACACCAATATGACCTAAACGGCAGTGCCACAAATAAGTTGCACTATCATTATTAACTTTGCATCTTTTTGGCTTCAATATTATGAATATGTGTATTACTACGATCGAGATCCAACAAACCATTTTCGTTGGTGTGTATGACCATAGAAGGTTTTATTCATGTAAACAGAACAACAATTGTTCTCTAACTTAAATGAATAACCGTATTGCAATAAACATGATAAAATCATATTCATGCTCAACGCAAACACCAAATAACACTTAGTTAGGTTCAACACTAATCCCGAAAGCATAGGGAGTCTGCGATGATGATCATATCAATCTTGTAACCACTTCCAACACACATCGTCAGTTCACCCTTAACTAGTCTCTATTTATTCTGCAAATCTCGTTTTGAGTTACTAATCATAGCAACTGAACTAGTATCAAATTCTTAGGGGTTGCTATAAAAACTAGTAAAGTACACATCAATAACATGTATATCAAATATACCTTTGTTCACTTTGCCATCCTTCTTATCCGCCAAATACTTGGGGCAGTTCCGCTTCCAGTGGCCAGTTCCTTTGCAGTAGAAGCACTCAGTCTCAGGCTTAGGTCCAGACTTGGGCTTCTTCACTTGAGCAGCAACTCGCTTGCCGTTCTTCTTGAAGTTCCCCTTCTTCCCTCTGCCCTTTTCTTGAACCTAGTGCTCTTGTCAATCATCAACACTTGATGTTTTTCTTGATTTCTACCTTCGTCGATTTCAGCATCACGAAGAGCTTAGGAATCGTTTCCGTTATCCCTTGCATATTATAGTTCATCACGAAGTTCTAGTAACTTGGTGATAGTGACTAGAGAACTCTGTTAATCACTATCTTATTTGGAAGATTAACTCCCACTTGATTCAAGTGATTGTAGTACTCAGACATTCTGAGCACATGCTCACTAGCTGAGCAATTCTCCTCCATCTTGTAGGCAAATATTGTCAGAGGTCAAATACCTCTCGACACGGGCATGAGTATGAAATACCAATTTCAACTCTTGGAACATCTTATATGTTCCGTGGCGTTTCAAAACATTTTCTAAGTCCCGGTTCTAAGCCGTAAAGCATGGTGCACTAAACTATCAAGTAGTCATCATACCGAGCTTTTGTCAAACATTCATAACGTCTGCATCTGCTCCTGCAATAGGTCTGTCACCTAGCGGTGCATCAAAGACACAATTCTTCTGTGCAGCAATGAGGATAATCCTCAGATCACGGATCCAATCCGCATCATTGCTACTAACATCTTTCAACTTAGTTTTCTCTAGGAACATAATAAAACAGGGGAGCTAAACGCGAGCTATTGATCTACAACATAGATATGCTAATACTACCAGGACTAAGTTCATGATAAATTTAAGTTCAATTAATCATATTACTTAAGAACTCCCACTTAGATAGACATCCCTCTAATCCTCTAAGTGATCACGTGATCCATATCAACTAAACCATGTCCGATCATCACATGAGATGGAGTAGTTTCAATGGTGAACATCACTAGGTTGATCATATCTACTATATGATTCACGCTCGTCCTTTCAGTCTCAGTGTTCCGAGGCCATATCTGTTATATGCTAGGCTCGTCAAGTTTAACCTGAGTATTCCGCATGTGCAACTGTTTTGCACCCGTTGTATTTGAACGTAGAGCCTATCACACCCGATCATCTCACGTGGTGTCTCAGCACGAAGACCTTTCGCAACAGTGCATACTCAGGGAGAACACTTATACCTTGATAATTTAGTGAGAGATCATCTTATAATGCTACCGTCAATCAAAGCAAGATAAGATGCATAAAAGATAAACATCACATGCAATCAATATAAGTGATATGATATGGCCATCATCATGTTGTGCTTGTGATCTCCATCTCCGAAGCACCGTCATGATCACCATCATCACCGGCGCGACACCTTGATCTCCATCGTAGCATGGTTGTCGTCTCGCCAATCTTATGCTTCTACGACTATCGCTACCGCTTAGTGATAAAGTAAAGCATTACAGGGCGATTGCATTGCATACAATAAAGAGACAACCATATGGCTCCTGCCAGTTGCCGATAACTCGGTTACAAAACATGGTCATCTCATACAATAAAATATAGCATCATGCCTTGACCATATTGAAGGAAATATGCCCTAGAGGCAATAATAAAGTATTATTTATTTCCTTATATCATGATAAATGTTTATTATTCATGCTAGAATTGTATTAACCGGAAAAATAATACATGTGTGAATACATAGACAAACAGTGTGTCACTAGTATGCCTCTACTTGACTAGCTCGTTAATCAAAGATGGTTATGTTTCCTAGCCATAGACATGAGTTGTCATTTGATTAACGGGATCACCTCATTAGGAGAATGACGTGATTGACTTGACCCATTCCGTTAGCTTAGCACTCGATCGTTTAGTATGTTGCTATTGCTTTCTTCATGACTTATACATGTTCCTATGACTATGAGATTATGCAACCCCCGTTTACCGGAGGAACACTTTGTGTGCTACCAAACGTCACAACGTAACTGGGTGATTATAAAGGTGCTCTACAGGTGTCTCCAAAGGTACTTGTTGGGTTGGCGTATTTCGAGATTAGGATTTGTCACTCCGATTGTCGGAGAGGTATCTCTGGGCCCACTCGGTAATGCACATCACTATAAGCCTTGCAAGCATTGTGACTAATGAGTTAGTTGCGGGATGATGTATTACGGAACGAGTAAAGAGACTTTCCGGTAATGAGATTGAACTAGGTATCCAGATACTGACGATCGAATCTCGGGCAAGTAACATGCCGATGACAAAGGGAACAACGTATGTTGTTATGCGGTCTGACCGATAAAGATCTTCGTAGAATATGTAGGAACCAATATGAGCATCTAGGTTCCGCTATTGGTTATTGACCGGAGAGGTGTCTAAGTCATGTCTACATAGTTCTCGAACCCGTAGGGTCCGCACGCTTAACGTTACGATGACAGTTATATTATGAGTTTATATGTTTTGATGTACCGAAGGTTGTTCGGAGTCCCGGATGTGATCATGGACATGATGAGGAGTCTCGAAATGGTCGAGACATAAAGATTGATATATTGGACGACTATATTCGGACGCCGGATGTGTTCCGGATAAAACCGGAGTGCCGGAGGGGTTACCGGAACCCCCTGGGGAAGTATTGGGCCTTAGTGGGCCTGAGGGGAGAGAGAGGGCAGCAGCCCAGGAGGTGGCACGCCCCTCCCATGAGGAGTCCGAATTGGACTAGGGGAGGGGGCGCGGCCCCTCTTTCCCTCTCCCTCTCCCTCTCTTTCCTTCCCGCTTCTCTCTTCCTAGTTGGACTAGGAAAGGGGAGTCCTACTCCTACTGGGAGGAGGACTCCCCCCCTCCTTGGCGCGCCCCAAGGGCCAGCCGGCCTCCCCCCTTGCTCCTTTATATACGGGGGCAGGGGCACCCTAAAGATACAACAATTGATCGTTTGATCTTTTAGCCGTGTGCGGTGCCCCCCTCCACCATATTACACCTCGATAATATCGTTGCGGAGCTTAGGCGAAGCCCTGCGTCGGTAGAACATCATCATCGTCACCACGTCGTCGTGCTGATGAATCTCTCCCTCAACACTCGGCTGGATCGGAGTTCGAGGGACGTCATCGAGCTGAACGTGTGCTGAACTCGGAGGTGCCGTGCGTTCGGTACTTGCTCGGTTGGATCGTGAAGACGTACGACTACATCAACCGCGTTGTGATAACGCTTCCGCTTTCGGTCTACGAGGGTACGTGGACAACACTCTCCCCTCTCGTTGCTATGCATCACCATGATCTTGCGTGTTCGTAGGAAAATTTTGAAATTACGAAGTTCCCCAACAGTGGTATCAGAGCCAGGTTTTATGCGTTGATGCTATGCACGAGTAGAACACAAGTGAGTTGTGGGCGATATAAGTCATACTGCTTACCAGCATGTCATACTTTGGTTCAGCGGTATTGTGAGATGAAGCGGCCCGGACCGACATTACGCGTACGCTTACACGAGACTGGTTTCACCGTTGCGAGCACTCGTTGCTTAAAGGTGACTGGCGGGTGTCTGTCTCTCTCACTTTAGTTGAACCGAGTGTGGCTACGCCCGGTCCTTGCGAAGGTTAAAACAGGACCAACTTGACAAACTATCGTTGTGGTTTTGATGCGTAGGTAAGAATGGTTCTTGCTAAGCCCGTAGCAGCCACGTAAAACTTGCAACAACAAAGTAGAGGACGTCTAACTTGTTTTTGCAGGGCATGTTGTGATGTGATATGGTCAAGACATGATGCTATATTTTATTATATGAGATGATCATGTTTTGTAACCGAGTTATCGGCAACTGGCAGGAGCCATATGGTTGTCGCTTTATTGTATGCAATGCAATCGCCATGTAATTGTTTTACTTTATCACTAAGCGGTAGCGATAGTCGTAAAACCAATAAGTTGGCGAGACGACAACGATACTACGATGGAGATCAAGGTGTCGAGCCGGTGACGATGGTGATCATGACAGTGCTTCGGAGATGGAGATCACAAGCACAAGATGATGATGGCCATATCATATCACTTATATTGATTGCATGTGATGTTTATCTTTTATGCATCTTATCTTGCTTTGATTGACGGTAGCATTATAAGATGATCTCTCACTAAAATTTCAAGATAAAAGTGTTCTCCCTGAGTATGCACCGTTGCGAAAGTTCTTCGTGCTGAGACACCACATGATGATCGGTTGTGATTGGCTCTACGTTCAAATACAACGGGTGCAAAATAGTTGCACACGCGGAATACTCAGGTTAAACTTGACGAGCCTAGCATATGCAGATATGGCCTCGGAACATGGAGACCGAAAGGTCGAGCGTGAATCATATAGTAGATATGATCAACATAGTGATGTTCACCATTGAAACTACTCCATCTCACGTGATGATCGGACATGGTTTAGTTGATTTGGATCACGTAATCACTTAGATGATGAGAGGGATGTCTATCTAAGTGGGAGTTCTTAAGTAATATGATTAATTGAACTTGAATTTATCATGAACTTAGTACCTGATAGTATCTTGCTTGTCTATGTTAATTGTAGATAAATGGCCCCTGCTGTTGTTCCGTTGAATTTTAATGCGTTCCTTGAGAAAGCAAATTTGAAAGATGATGGTAGCAATTACACGGACTGGGTCCATAACTTGAGGATTATCCTCATTGCTGCACAGAAGAATTACGTCCTGGAAGCACCGCTAGGTGCCAGGCCTCCTGCAAGAGCAACACCAGAAGTTATGAACGTCTGGCAGAGCAAAGCTGATGACTACTTGATAGTTCAGTGTGCCATGCTTTACGGCTTAGAACCGGGTCTTCAACGACGTTTTAAACGTCATGGAGCATATGAGATGTTCCAGGAGTCTCGCGTAAGTGTACGCATAATGTCGGTCTGGGCCGCTTCATCCAACAATACCGCCGAACCAAAGTATGACATGCTGGTAAGCAGTATGACTTATATTGCCCACAACTCACTTGTGTTCTACTCGTGCATATAACATCAACGCATAAAATCAGGCTCTGATGCCACTATTGGTGAACGTAGTAATTTCAAAAAAATTCCTACGCACACGCAAGATCATGGTGATGCATAGCAACAAGAGGGGAGAGTGTTGGCCACGTACCCTCGTAGACCGAAAGCAGAAGCGTTAGCACAACGCGGTTGATGTAGCCGTACGTCTTCACTATCCGACCGATCAAGTACCGAACGCACGACACCTCCGAGTTCAGCACACGTTCAGCCCGATGACGTCCCTCGAACTCCGATCCAGCCGAGTGTTGAGGGAGAGTTTCGTCAGCACGATGGCGTGGTGACGATGATGATGTTCTACCGACGCAGGGCTTCGCCTAAGCACTGCTACAGTATTATCGAGGTGGACTATGGTGGAGGGGGGCACCGCACACGGCTAAAAGATCAAACAATCAATTGTTGTATCTCTAGGGTGCCCCCCTGCCCCCGTATATAAAGGAGCAAGTGGGAGAGGTGCGGCCGGCCAGAAGGGGCGCGCCAGGAGGAGTCCTACTCCCACCGGGAGTAGGACTCCCTCCCTTTTCCTTGTTGGACTAGGAGTGGATGGGGAAAGAGGAGGGAGAGAGGAAGGAAAGGGGGGCGCTGCCCCCTCTCCTTGTCCTATTCAGACTAGGGGGGCGGCCCTGCCATGGCCGCCTCTCTTCTCTTCCACTAAGGCCCACTATGGCCCATTAAGCCCCCGGGGAGTTCCCGTAACCTCCCGGTACTCCGGTAAAATTCCGATTTCACCCGGAACACTTCCGATATCCAAATATAGGCTTGCAATATATCAATCTTCATGTGTCGACCATTTCGAGACTCCTCGTCATGTCCGTGGTCACATCCGGGACTCTGAACAACCTTCGGTACATCAAAACATATAAACTCATAATATAACTGTCATCGAAACTTTAAGCGTGCGGACCCTACGGGTTCGAGAACTATGTAGACATGACCGAGACACGTCTCCGGTCAATAACCAATAGCGGAACCTGGATGCTCATATTGGCTCCCACATATTCTACGAAGATCTTTATCGGTCAGACCGCATAACAACATACGTTGTTCCCTTTGTCATCGGTATGTTACTTGCCCGAGATTCGATCGTCGGTATCTCAATACCTAATTCAATCTCGTTATCGGCAAGTCTCTTTACTCGTTCCGTAATACATCATCCTGCAACTGACTCATTAGTTGCAAGGCTTAAGTGATGTGCATTACCGAGTGGGCCCAGAGATACCTCTCCGACAATCGGAGTGACAAATCCTAATCTCGAAATACGCCAACCCAACAAGTACCTTCGGAGACACCTGTAGAGCACCTTTATAATCACCCAGTTACGTTGTGACGTTTGGTAGCACACAAAGTGTTCCTTCGGTAAACGGGAGTTGCATAATCTCATAGGCATAGGAACATGTATAAGTCATGAAGAAAGCAATAGCAGCATACTAAACGATCAAGTGCTAAGCTAACGGAATGGGTAAAGTCAATCACATCATTCTCCTAATGATGTGACCCCGTTAATCAAATGACAACTCATGTCTATGGCTAGGAAACATAACCATCTTTGATCAACGAGCTAGTCAAGTAGAGGCGTACTAGTGACACTATGTTTGTCTATGTATTCACACAAGTATTATGCTTCCGGTTAATACAATTCTAGCATGAATAATAAACATTTATCATGATATAAGGAAATAAATAATAGCTTTGTTATTGCCTCTAGGGCATATTTCCTTCATTCTGCACAGCTCCAAAAGTCCTAAAACTCCATGGAATTTATTTTTGGGAATTATAAAAAATACTGAGCGAAGAAAATACCAGAGGGGGCCCACACCCTGGCCAGGAGGTTGGGGGGCGCGCCCTACCCCCCTGGGCGCCCCCTGCCTCATGGGCCCCTGGCAGGCCTCCGGTGTCCATCTTATGCTATATGAAGTCTTTTACCCTGAAAAAATCATAAGCAAGCTTGCGGGACGAAACTCCGCCGCCACGAGGCGAAACCTTGGCGGAACCAATCTAGGGCTCCGGGGGAGCTGTTCTGCCGGGGAAATATCCCTCCAGGAGGGGGAAATCATCACCATCGTCATCACCAACGATCCTCCCTTCGGGAGGGGGTCAATCTCCATCAACATGTTCACCAGCACCATCTCCTCTCAAACCCTAGTTCATCTCTTGTATCAAATCTTTGTCTCATAGCCTCAGATTGGTACCTGTAGGTTGCTAGTAGTGTTGATTACTCTTTGTAGTTGATGCTAGTTGGTTTATTCGGTGGAAGATTATATGTTCAGATCCTTAATGCATATTAATACCCTTCTGATTGTGAACATGAATATGATTTGTGAGTAGTTACGTTTGTTCCTGAGGACATGGGAGAAGTCTTGCTATTAGTAGTCATGTGAATTTGGTATTCGTTGGATATTTTGATGAGATGTATGTTGTCTCTCCTCTAGTGGTGTCATGTGAATGTCGAATACATGACACTTCACCATTGTTTGGGCCTAGAGGAAGGCATTGGGAAGTAATAAGTAGATGATGGGTTGCTAGAGTGACAGAAGCTTAAACCCCAGTTTATGCGTTGCTTCGTAAGGGGCTGATTTCGATCCATATGTTTCATGCTATGGTTAGGTTTATCTTAATACTTCTTTTGTAGTTGCGGATGCTTGCAATAGGAGTTAATCATAAGTGGGATGCTTGTCCAAGTAAGGGCAGCACCCAAGCACCGGTCCACCCACATGTCAAATTATCAAAGTACCGAACGTGAATCATATGAGCGTGATGAAGACTAGCTTGACGATAATTCCCATGTGTCTTCGGGAGCGTTTTCCTCTATATAAGAAATTGTCCAGGCTTGTCCTTTGCTACAAAAAGGATTGGGCCACCTTGCTGCACCTTATTTACTTTTGTTACTTGTTGCTCGTTACCAATTACCTTATCACAAAACTATCTGTTATCGATAAATTCAGTGCTTGCAGAGAATACCTTACTGAAAACTGCTTATCATTTCCTTCTGCTCCTCGTTGGGTTCGACACTCTTACTTATCGAATGGACTACGATAGATCCCCTATACTTGTGGGTCATCGGAGACTGAAGGAAATATGACCAAGAGGCAATAATAAAGCTATTATTTATATTTCCTTATATCATGATAAATCTCTATTATTCATGCTAGAATTGTATTAAACGGAAACTTAGTACATGTGTGAATACATAGACAAAACGGAGTGTCCCTAGTATGCCTCTACTTGACTAGCTCATTCATCAAAGATGGTTAAGTTTCCTGACCATGGACATGTGTTGTCATTTGATCAACGGGATGACATCATTAGAGAATTACGTGATGGACAAGACCCATCCGTTAGCTTAGCATTACGATCATTTAGTTTTATTGGTATTGCTTTCTTTATGATTTATACATGTTCCTCTGACTATGAGATTATACAACTCCCGAATACCGGAGGAACACCTTGTGTGCTATCAAATGTCACAACGTAACTGGGTGATTATAAAGATGCTCTACAGGTGTCTCCGAAGGTGTTTGTTGAGTTGGCATGGATTGAGATTAGGATTTGTCACTCCGTGTATCGGAGAGATATCTCTGGGCCCTCTCGTTAATGCACATCACTATAAGCCTTGCAAGCAATGTGACTAATGAGTTAGTTATGGGATGATGCATTACGGAACGAGTAAAGGGACTTGCCGGTAACGAGCTTGAACTAGGTATGATGATACCAACGATCGAATCTCGGGCAAGTAACATACCGATGACAAAGGGAACAACGTATGTTGTTATGCGGTTTGACCGATAAAGATCTTCGTAGAATATGTAGGAGCCAATATGAGCATCCAGGATCCGCTATTGGTTATTGACCAGAAATGTGTCTCGGTCATGTCTATATAGTTCTCGAACCCGTAGGGTCCGCACGCTTAACATTCGATGGCGATTTGTATTATGAGTTATGTGTTTTGGTGACCGAAGTTTGTTCGGAGTTCCGGATGAGATCGCGAACATGACGAGGAGTCTCGAAATGGTCGAGAGGTAAAGATTGATATATTGGAAGGTTATATATGGACACCGAAATGGTTTCGAGGAAGATCGGGGATTTTTCAGAGTATCGGGAGGTTACCGGAACCCCCCGGGAAAGTAAATGGGCCTATTGGGCCATAGAGGAGAGAGGGAGGCTTCCACAAGAAGTGGCTCCCCCAAGCCCAATCCGAATTGGACAAGGGGTGGGGGCGCGGGCCCCCCTTCCTTCTCCCTCTCACTACTTTCCCCTTTCCTCTCTCCGTTAGATGGAAGGAGGGGGGCCAAATCCTACTAGGAATGGAGTCCTAGTAGGACTCCCCCCTCTTGGCGCGCCCCCGCTTGGGCCGCCCTCCTCCTCCCCTCCTTTATATACGTGGGCAGGGGGCACCCCAAAGGCACAGCAGTTGTTTCTTAGCCGTGTGCGGTGATACGTCTCCACACTACTAGGGAAAACCTTATACACAGAATCTTAGCAACAGCGCGGCACAAAAAGAGGCGCTACTACTAATTAGCAGTAGCGACGTTAAGGAAAGCGCGCTGCTGATGAAAATTTAGCAGTAGCGCGTGATGGGTAAACCGCACTGCTACAAAAATGTACCGACAGTACCCAACAATCTAAGTTTACCAGCAGCGCGGTGGCATGATGTGCGCTACTGCTAAAGCAATAGTAGTAGCGCACGTTTAGTCACGTCGCTACTACTAATTTTGAAATTGTCCAGACAGTTGGCCCGTTTAGCAGTAGCGTGTGTGAGAAAAGCGCGCTGCTGCTACACCCTTAGCAGTAGCGCGCTTTTCGTCCCGCGCTACTGCTAAGGCGCACCACCCCACCACCTTTTCCCACCCATCCTCCCCTCCCCCATCTCCTCTCCTCCCTTTCCCCTACCTCCCACATCCTCCCTCTCTCACTCTTCTTCTTCCTCAAGACTTCTCCCCCCATTACTCTCCCTCTTCTACCTACCTTTCTCTCTGTTCATTACTCCTAGCTAACTACACCACCTCCATTAATGCATCTCCGTTATCTTTTTCCTTCCCCCTCCACCAGCTGAAGTTGTCTCCTCCCAAATTAGCTAGCTAGGTAGATGTAGCATTTAGTCAAGTGACCTATTTGCCCCCAAACTAGATCTATCTTTGTCAAGAAGAGCTTTGTGCACTTTTGTTCTCCCTACATCATCATCTCCACCGTGTGCTCGATCTCGAGATAGAGGTGATTAAAATTGCATGCTTTTGGAAAATGGAAATATGTGTATGTGATATGATAACTGGGCAATATGATGGAAATTGTGTGTCTGGCATGAGTTGACGCCAAATTGTGCTTTTGATTTGCCTATGTTTTGCCGAAATGTCGATTTATTTCCGTTTCGGCGAATTCCGGGCAAACTCTAGATCTATATATGTCCTATTTTCAGGGAAAGTCATGCGGAATTTTTGTATGACTTTGATGAAAGCACGCATTTTTATAATCAATTTGTTTATTATTACCGTGGTGACGTTCATGATGGTCAGTGGAACGATGGTGGACAGGTGGTTGCGGTCGGCGGTGCAGGACATGAAAGAAAATAACCTGACAGAGGTTTTATGTCCGTGTCGAAAATGCAAAGGAATAGTTTGGCTCGACCCCTGTGACGATGGTCGTGTCGAAGCGCACCTGCTCATGACTGGTTTCATGGATGGCTATACTCGGTTGATAATTGAAGATGAGGATGACGATGTTGAGGATGCCGACGGGGCAGGCAATGGTGAGACGGGGCAAGACGAAGAGATGATCGATAATGGCAGCGGGGAAGAGGCCGGACATCGCGGCGGAGAAGGGGCCGGACATGGCGGAGGAGAAGGAGCCGGATATGGCGGCGGAAAGAACGACGTGGACTCCACGCAGCAGAGTTCATTGGTACTAAATTCAATCATGCGGGACCCTAATGTTCAAGCACTGCTTGGCAAGGAGACGAGTACTGAGAGAGCTGCTTCTAGAGAGGAGGCTAAGCTGGAGCAACTGGTGGTAGACTCGAACACTCCATTGTATGATGGTTGCAATCCTGAGGTGACCCGCTTGAGTTTCACACTCCAACTCCTGAAGACGAAGGCTAAAAACAAATGGACCGACACTATCCTCGATGAGCATCTCAAGTACCTAAAGGATGTTCTTCCCGCGGGGAATCTATGTCCTACTAGTGTTGATGAGGCCAAGAAGATCGTGTGCCCTCTTGATCTGCCGCACGTTAGATACCATGGATGCATCAATGATTGCATAATTTATGGGAAGGAGGACGCAGAAAAAACAAGCTGTCCGGTGTGCAATGCTTCTCGATACAAGAAGGCCGGGAAGAAATGTCCCCAGAAAGTTGTATGGTAGATCACTCCCCGTCTCCAGCGGTATTTCGTAGATCCCAAGAAAGCAAAGCTAATGCGCTGGCACGCGGAGAGGAAGAAGCCCGACGATGGAGATGATCCGAAGCTGAGACACGTCAAGGATGGAAGCCAGTGGAGAGTGTTGAACAGCTTCTATCGGTATTTCGAATGTGATGCAAGGAACATCATGCTCGGCGCGTGTACCGATGGCATGAATCCGTTTGGCAACCAGAACACCAACCATAGCACATGGCCCATGTTTGTATGGATGTACAACCTCCCCCTGGTTGTGCATGAAGTATAAGTACATTCACATGAGCATGCTTATTCAAGGGCCGAAACAACCAGGAAATAATATTAATTTGTATCTGGGGCTACTTCAAGAGGAGTTAGACACGTTATGGAAAACACCGGCCAAGACATGGGACGCCAGCAAAGGCGAGTATTTCTACATGAGAGCCGCGCTGATCACGACGGTGCACGACTATCTCGGTTACGGATATGTCGCAGGCCAGGTGTGCCATGGATATTGCGGATGCACGCGGTGCATGGATGATACGACGTCTCAGCAACTAGCGTCAAGGAAAGATGGCGGGTCTGGGAAAATCGTGTACATGGGGCATCGAAGATGGCTCGAACAGGACGACCCGTGGAGAAACCGTGGAGATCTATTCAATGGTCATGCTGAGCATCGAGGACCTCCACGTAAGCGTAGCGGTGCCGAAATCGATGAGCTGTTGAAAACTGGAAGGAGTGCCCCGCATCGGGAAAGACGATGAAAAAGGCGCCGGAGCCGCTGCTGAAGGTATGGAAGGCGAGGTCTGTGTTCTGGGACTTGGAGTACTGGCACAAACTGGATACACCTCATTGCCTTGATCAAATGCATATATGGAAGAATGTCCTTGAGAGCTTGCTCGCGACACTAATGAAGATGCCGGATAAGACCAAGGATGGGCCGAAGGCAAGAAAAGACTTGCAAGATTTGAAAATCAGGGAACACCTGCACATGTCGCCCCGTAAAATGTCAGACAAGACAGAGAAGGAGACAGAGGCACGGGAGAAGAAGGGCAAGAAAATAAAAAAAAGGATTATTGCCCCCCTTCTTGCTTCACCTTAAGTCAGGCTGAGATCGGTCAATTCTTTAGGTGCCTTACCAGAGTCAAAGTTAGTTCCGGTTACTGTGGCAAGATAAGCAGATATCTAGACACGGAGAAGAAAAGGTTCAGCGGGATGAAGTCCCATGACTGTCATGTGATGATGACGCATATACTACCTGTTGCCCTTAGAGGGATAATGGACAAGCACGTCCGTGACACGCTTATTGGTCTCTTCAACTTTTTCGATGTCATCTCTCGAAAGTCGATCAGTCTGAAGCAGCTCTGAAGGCTACAGGAAGAGATTGTTGTGATACTGCATGAGCTTGAGATGTACTTCCCGCCCGCGTTCTTTGACATGATGGTGCATCCGTGTGTCCATATTGTGGACGACATAATAGACCTGGGGCCGTCATTTCTGCACAACATGATGCCGTTTGAGAGGATGAATGGGATCATCAAAGGATTCATTCGTAACATGTCCCGTCTAGATGGTAGCATCGTCCAGGGCTATCTGACACAAGAGTGCATATCTTTCTGCGAGAATTTTCTATATGGCGCAGACCTGCAGCCGCCTGGTGTTAGTGTTGGTTTGCCCGTTAACAAGCACGATGGGAGGCTCGAAGGAGAAGGTCACTCCAACGGTCGCAGGGAACTGCACGTGGCATACTCAGATCGACGCAGCGACTTTGACAAAGCAAACTTGGTAGTGCTATGCTACCTCTTGAGCACTGCGTTGGTTTTCCCTTGAAGAGGAAAGGGTGATGCAGCAAAGTAGCGTAAGTATTTCCCTCAGTTTTTGAGAACCAAGGTATCAATCCAGTAGGAGGCTACACGCGAGTCCCTCGCACCTACACAAAACAAATAAATCCTCGCAACCAAGGCGATAAGGGGTTGTCAATCCCTTCACGGTCACTTACGAGAGTGAGATCTGATAGATATGATAGGATAATATTTTTGGTATTTTTGTGATAAAGATGCAAAGTAAAGAAAGCAAAATAAAGACGGCACCAGAAATAGCTTGTTGTTGGGAGATTAATATGATGGAAAATAGACCCGGGGGCCATAGGTTTCACTAGTGGCTTCTCTCAAGAGCATAAGTATTTTACGGTGGGTGAACGAATTACTGTTGAGCAATTGACAGAATTGAGCATAGTTATGATAATATCTAGGTATGATCATGTATATAGGCATCACGTCCGAGACAAGTAGACCGACTCCTGCCTGCATCTACTACTATACTCCACTCATCGACCGCTATCCAGCATGCATCTAGAGTATTAGGTTCATGAAAACAGAGTAATGCCTTAAGCAAGATGACATGATGTAGTGGGATAAATTCATGCAATATGATAAAAACCCCATCTTGTTATCCTCGATGGCAACAATACAATACGTGCCTTGCTGCCCCTACTGTCACTGGGAAAGTACACCGCAAGATTGAACCCAAAGCTAAGCACTTCTCCCATTGCAAGAAAGATCAATCTAGTAGGCCAAACCAAACTGATAATTCAAAGAGACTTGCAAAGATAACCAATCATACATAAAAGAATTCAGAGAAGATTCAAATATTGTTCATAGATAATCTTGATCATAAACCCACAATTCATCGGTCTCAACAAACACACCGCAAAAAGAAGATTACATCGAATAGATCTCCACGAGAGAGGGGGAGAACATTGTATTCAGATCCAAAAAGAGAGAAGAAGCCATCTAGCTACTAACTATGGACCCGAAGGTCTGAAGTAAACTACTCACACTTCATCGGAGAGGCTATGGTGTTGATGTAGAAGCCCTCCGTGATGGATGCCCCCTCCGACGGAGCTCCCGAACAGGCCCCAAGATGGGATCTCGTGGGTACAGAAGGTTGCGGCGGTGGAATTAGGTTTTTGGCTCCATATCTGATCGTTTGGGGGTACGTAGGTATATATAGGAGGAAGGAGTACGTCGGTGGAGCAACAGGGGGCCCACGAGGGTGGAGGGCGCGCCCTGGGGGGGTAGGCGCCCCCCTACCTCGTGGACTCCTCCTTTGTTTCTTGACGTAGGGTCCAAGTCTCCCGGATCATAATCTTCCTAAAAATCACGTTCCCGAAGGTTTCATTCCGTTTGGACTCCGTTTGATATTCCTTTTCTGCGAAACTCTGAAATAGGCAAAAAAAACAGCAATTCTGGGCTGGGCCTCCGGTTAATAGGTTAGTCCCAAAAATAATATAAAAGTGGATAATAAAGCCCAATATTATCCAAAACAGTAGATAATATAGCATGGAGCAATCAAAAATTATAGATACGTTGGAGACATATCATGCTACAATACCTAAACGAGGTAGATCCTTTCGTGGCACTGCACAAAGAAATTATCGCAAAGAAGTATCGTGACCGGGGGGTATGCAGGACGGACGCCGAAGTTACTAGAGAGCACAACTCCACTTTCCTGCATTGGTCCAAAGAGCATATTATTGCTAATCCCCCGGAGGAGGGCTCTAAGGATGGATTGCTCATATACGCCTTAGCACATGGCCCCTCGCCCAACCTCGTAACCTATCAGGCATACGATATCAACGGATACACGTTCTACACAGAGGCCAAAGATATGGACAGTGATGATCAGAACTCAGGGGTGACGATGGAATGCATTACCGGCAGCGACAACGGCGCAACTGAAAGATTTTACGGAAGGGTCGAGGAGATCTGGGAGCTTGACTACGCTGGACTGCACAACACGACGATGTTCCGTGTCAGATAGGCTAAGAATGTCGAAAGAGAAAACCGGAATTTCACTACCATGACTATACCCGACGCCAAGAGTGCTACCGTGAACGCTATCGCAAAAAACGAGCCATGGGTACACTCTAAGCACGTGACACAATGCTTCTTCATAACCGACCCGTGCAATCCCAGCCGTGTTGTCGTGAGGAGAGGCAAAAGGAATATCATTGGAATGGATGGAGTCGCCAACAAGGAAGACTATGATTAGTACGACAACCCAATGAGGGAAGATGACGATGATGATGAAGTATACGTCAAAAGAAGAACCAATACTACATTACCTAAGAAAAATCGTACTCCATGGAAAAGGCAAAGTCACAATGAGGGGCTCAATTATTCTTCAACGAGCAAGAAGGGAAAGAAGCTGACTCAAAAACGAAAACGTCAACGCTGAGGAACCGTATGTTATCGGTCAAATGATGTAATATATATATATATATATATGTTCCTATTTTGTATACACACTTAGCCATTATTATGCATGGGTCCAATGATGTAATATATATGTTCCTATTTTGTATACATATTTAACCGTCAAATGATGCAATATATATCGCCTTCCCTTCGTTCACTGCTCTCGGAAAAAAAGAAAAGAAAAGTGAGAGAAAATAAAGGAAAAGAAAAAGGAAAACTGGTTATAGCAGTAGCGCTTTACTAAAAAAGAGCTACTGGTAGTCAAGGTAGCAGTAGCGGTTTCCGTATAAAACCGCTATAGCTGCCTGTTATAGTAGTAGCGCTTTTTCTCTAAACGCGCTACTGCTACGTCCACTTAACCCAAAATCCTCACTCTCTCTGCTTCATCCCGCCTCTTTTCCCCAAATCCCCACTCTCTCCAGTGCTCGCCCCCGACCCCGGCGCTCGCCCCCAACCCCGACGCGCCACGCCTACCTCCTCTGCCTCGCCCCGACCCCGACGCGCCACACCTCCCTCCTCTGCCTCGCCCCCGACACCGACGCACCACGCCTCACTCCTCTGCTTCCTCCCCTCCCAACCTCGGCCGTCGTCGGGCCTGCCTCCTCGCCCCTGCACCCTCTGTAACCCCCCCGCTAGGGCTCCTCCTCTCTCTGCTAGCTAGGGTTCTTCGGTTAATTTACTTAGGTTTTAGTTAGGGCAGTAGGTTAATTAGGTTATCTATTTAGTTATGAATTTAGCTAGGTTTTAAAATAGGACAGAAATTTAGGGTTAAGCAATTGTAGTTAAAAGAAAAGGCAGCATTTAAGTAATTGCATGTCCAAATCAACATTCCTTGTTAAAGCAAATTTAGGTAGGCTGAATTTATATGCAAATTTGAACTGCACATGTGATATGTGGACATGTCATGTTTGGAATTTGGACATGTTATTTGGACATGTGATGTTTTGGACATGTCATATTTGGAAAATGATGATTATGTGCAGGGTATATGATCCGAGTGGCCTATGTTACGCCGGAATGTTGATTCATTTCCGTTCCGGTGAATTTCAGGCGCTCGATATGTCCATTTTTTAGCAAAGGTCATGCCGAAATTTTCCATGAATTTTGGCATGATTTGTGCTAGATAGTAGGCATATCGAGTGCTAGGAGTTGCTGGGAAATGACATTCCGGCAAACATAGATTTCTTTTTATGTCATTTTTCATTTTTTTCATACTTTTAGAATTAAACGAGGAGACTTAATCATAGGAAACATGTCGAACAACGAAGAAACTGGGCCTTCTGACCAAGATGCAGACGAGATGGATTATGAGGGTGAACAAGAGTACCTCGACTATTTGACTGTAAGAAAGGTTTGCAGGTCAGCCTCGATGATGGTACTGACGCCGACATCGACACCGACGGCGCCGACACCGATGGCGGTGCCGAGATCGATGGCGGCGCCGAGACCGGCGGGGAAGGTACCGGCGGGGAAGATACCGGCGGGGAAGGTACCGGCGCAATTGCCGCTGCCAAAAAGAAGAAGCAGAAGAAGCACATGATATGAAAACCTAACAAACTCGGCATCGGACGACTGGTGGTCACAAAGATGGCACCTGGCAAGTTTGAGCCATTAGAGCCGGAAGAACCTCGCAAGTGCTATGGGAACCAATGATACGTCTCCGTCGTATCTACTTTTCGAAACACTTTTGCCCTTGTTTTGGACTCTAACTTGCATGATTTGAATGGAACTAACCCGGACTGACGCTGTTTTCAGCAGACTTTCCATGGTGTTATTTATGTGCAGAAACAAAAGTTCTCGGAATGACCTGAAACTCCACGGAACATCGATTTGGAAAATAAGAAAAATACCGGAAGAAAAATCCATGTCAGGGGGACCACACCCTGTCCACGAGGGTGGAGGGCGCGCCTGCTCCCCTAGGGCGCGCCCCCTACCTCGTGGGCCCCCTGACGCTCCACCGACCTCAACTCCAACTCCATATATCCATTTTCGGGGAGAAAAAATCAGAGAGAAGGATTCATCATGTTTTACGATACGGAGCCGCCGCCAAGCCCTAAAACCTCTCGGGAGGGCTGATTTGGAGTCCGTTCAGGGCTCCGGAGAGGGGAATCCGTCGCCATCGTCATCATCAACCATCCTCCATCACCAATTTCATGATGCTCACCGCCGTGCGTGAGTAATTCCATCGTAGGCTTGCTGCACAGTGATGGGTTGGATGTGATCTATCATGTAATCGAGTTAGTTTTGTTAGCGTTTGATCCCTAGTATCCACTATGTTCTGAGATTGATGTTGCTATGACTTTGCTATGCTTAATGCTTGTCACTAGGGTCCGAGTGCCATGATTTCAGATCTGAACCTATTATGTTTTCATGAATATATGTGAGTTCTTGATCCTATCTTGCAAGTCTATAGTCACCTACTATGTGTTATGATCCGGCAACCCCGAAGTGACAATAATCGGGACCACTCCCGGTGATGACCTTAGTTTGAGGAGTTCATGTATTCACTATGTGCTAATGCTTTGTTCCGGTACTCTATTAAAAGGAGGCCTTAATATCCCTTAGTTTCCATTAGGACCCCGCTGCCACGGGAGGGTAGGACAAAAGATGTCATGCAAGTTCTTTTCCATAAGCACGTATGACTATATTCGGAATACATGCCTACATTACATTGATGAATTGGAGCTAGTTCTGTGTCACCCTATGTTATGATTGTTACATGATGAACCGCATCCGACATAATTTTCCATCACCGATCCAATGCCTACGAGCTTTTCATATATTGTTCTTCGCTTATTTACTTTCCCGTTGCTACTGTTACAATCACTACAAAACACCAAAAATATTACTTTTGTTACTGTTACCTCTGCTACCGTTACCACTACTATCATACTACTTTGCTACTTAATACTTTGCTGCAGATACTAAGTTATCCAGGTGTGGTTGAATTGAAAACTCAACTGCTAATACTTGAGAATATTCTTTGGCTCCCCTTGTGTCGAATCAATAAATTTGGGTTGAATACTCTACCCTCGAAAACTGTTGCGATCCCCTACACTTGTGGGTTATCAAGACTATTTTCCAGTGCCATTGCCGGGGAGCATAGCTCTATTCTTTGAGTCACTTGGGACTTATATCTGCTGGTCACTATGAAGAACTTGAAAGACGCTAAGACAACAATTTATCCCTCAACTACGAGGGGAGGTAAGGAACTGCCATCTAGCTCTGCACTTGATTCACCTTCTGTTTTGAGTAAGCTCGCGACACCTAAACCTGCTTCTGCTATTCGTTCTGATATGTCACATATTATTGATGAAGCCACTTCTGCTATGCATGATACTTATGATGAAACTACTTCTATGCTTGATACTACTGTGCCACTTAGTGAATTTCTTGATGAACAAATTGCTAGAGCTAGAGAGAAAGAAATTATTGAAACTGATTATATAGATGAAAGTGATGATGAAGACTTGCCTGTTATTCCCGAGGGTTATGTTTTTGAAAAAGAAGCTGCTTTAGCTATTTTAGCTTGCAAAGATAGATATGAGCTCAAGAGGTTATTAGTTAAATGGAAGCAGCAATCTCTTAATGCTAGAATGAAACCTGACCCTGCTTTTGCTACTTCACCTATCTGTGTTACTGATAAGGATTATGAATTCTCTGTTGATCCTGATATAATTACTTTGGTTGAATCTGATCCTTTTCATGGCTATGAATCTGAAACTGTTGTGGCACATCTTACAAAATTAAAGGATATAGCCACCCTATTCACTAATGATGAGAAATCTCGCTACTTCTATATCCTTAAAATATTTCCGTTCTCATTAAAGGCTGATGCTAAGATATGGTTTAACTCTCTTGATCCTGGTTGTGTGCATAGTCCCCAGGATATGATTTATTACTTCTCTGCTAAATATTTCCCTCCTCATAAGAAACAAGCTGCTTCAAGGGATATATGCAATTTTGTGCAAATTGAAGAAGAGAGTCTCCCACAAGCTTGGGGGAGGCTTCTCAAGTTACTTAATGCTTTGCTTGATCATCCTCTCAAGAAAAATGAAATACTTGATATCTTTTATATTGGACTAACCGATGCTTCCAGAGATTACCTGGATAGTTGTGCTGGTTTTGTTTTCAGGGAAAGAACACCGGATGAAGCTGAAATTCTATTGAATAATATGTTGACAAATGAAAATAATTGGACACTTCCCGAGCCAGCTCCTGAGCCAATTCCTGAGCCTATTCCTAAACCAACTCCGAAGAAGAGGGGTGTTCTATTTCTCAGTCCTGAAGATATGCAAGAGGCAAAGAAATCTATGAAGGAAAAGGGTATTAAAGCTGAAGATGTTAAGAATTTACCTCCTATTGAAGAAATGCATGGCCTAAATCTACCGCCTGTTGAAGAAACATATGATCTTAATCCTCCACCTATTGAAAAAATACATGGCCTTGATAACCCGACACAGGTAGTAAAGGTAAATTCTCTCTATAGATTTGATGAAGGTGATATTCCTCACTATAAGTCTGCTAGACAATGCTTAGAAGAGTTTGATAATTTTATTGTCAAACAAGAAAACTTCAATGCTTATTTTGGTAGACAATTGAAATACAATTTCGATACGCTTGAGCACTTGAGTAATTACATGGCTAATGTTAAAGGTGAACTTAAACTCATTAGTAAACATGTTTCTATGGTTACCACTCAAGTAGAACAAGTACTTAAGGCTCAAAATGATTTGCTCAATGAAATGAATAGTAAGAAAAATGATTATGCTGTTAGAGTGGCTACTAGAACTGGTAAGATGACTCAGGAACCTTTGTATCCTGAAGGCCACCGCAAGAGAATTGAGCAAGATTCTCACAGAAATAATATAGATGCACCTAGTTCTTCTAAAAAGAAGAAAAAGAAAAATGATAGGACTTTGCATGCTTCTAGTGAACCTATTGCCGAACCACCTGAGAATCCAAATGATATCTATTTCTGATGCTGAAACACAATCTAGTAATGAACATGAGCCTAGTGAAAATACTAATGATGATGTTCATGATGATGCTCAACCTAGTAATGATAATGATGTAGAAATTGAACTTGCTGTTGATCTTGATAACCCACAATCAAAGAATCAACATTATGATAAGAGAGACTTTGTTGCTAGGAAACATGGTAAAGAAAGAGAACCTTGGGTTCAGAAACCCATGCCTTTTCCTCCCAAATCATCCAAGAAAAAGGATGATGAGGTTTTGAGCGCTTTGCTGAAATGATTAGACCTATCTTTTTGCGTATGCGATTAAATGCTCAAAATAAATCCTTATGCTAAGTATATGAAAGATATTGTTACTAATAAAAGAAAGATACCGGAAGCTGAAATTTCCACCATGCTTGCTAATTATACTTTTAAGGGTGGAATACCTAAGAAACTAGGAGATCCAGGAGTACCTACTATACCATGCTCCATTAAAAGAAACTATGTTAAAACTGCTTTATGTGATCTTGGAGCCGGTGTTAGTGTTATGCCTCTCTCCTTATATCGTAGACTTGATTTGAATAAGTTGACACCTACTGAAATATCTTTGCAAATGGCTGATAAATCAACTGCTATACCTGTCGGTATTTGTGAGGATGTGCCTGTTGTGGTTGCAAACGTTACTATTTTAACGGACATTGTTATTCTTGATATTCCCGAGGACGATAGTATGTCTATTATTCTTGGAAGACCTTTTTTGAATACTGCAGGGGCTGTTATTGATTGCAACAAAGGCAATGTCACTTTTCATGTTAATGGTAATGAGCATACGGTACACTTTCCGAGGAAACAACCTCAAGTCCATAGTATAAATTCTATTGGAAAAATTACATCGATTATTTTTGGAGGTTTTGAATTTCCTCTTCCTACTATCAAGAAGAAATATGATATTCTTATTATTGGGGATGTGCATATCCCCGTTGAGGTAACATAGTGTTTTTCGAAATTTCCCCGGTTCCATGTTATTCAGAATGAGTTTGTTAACAAGACTTGATCAACCTTGTTAGTGGATTCCTTTTGATGAGCATGAGATGGATGAAACTAGAAGGCACAACCTTCTGTACCCTCCTTTTACTTTCTATTATTTAGTTGAAATAAAGCAAAAATAGTATTTTCCTGTCTGTTTTCTGATTTATCCATGCAATATAAAAATACCCCGAAAATAAAAGTTCTCCAAATGCCCTGAAAACGGAATATGATTTTTTCTGGAATATTTGAGAATATCCGGCACTGAGAACACAGCAGGAGGGGCAAGGACCTGGCCACGAGGGTGGAGGGCGCGCCCTACCCCCTGGGCGCGCCCCCTGCCTCGTGGGCCCACGGTGGCTCCCCTCCACTTATTCCTGCACCCACACACTTCTTCCTCCCAAAAAAATCACCATCCAGCTCAAGCACGAGTTCTAGCTCATTTTGCTGTGATTTTCGATCTCCTTGCTCAAAGCACCTCTCACAAAAATACTTGGGGAGATTGTTCCTTGGTATGTGACTCCTCCATTGGTCCAATTAGTTTTTGTTCTAGTGCTTTATTCATTGCAAATTTGTGCTACCTAGGTGACCATGTTCTTGAGCTTGCATGTCAAATTTATATGGTTCCAACTAGTTCTAATGCTTGATATAGGCTCTAGACACTTGTAGGAGTAGTTGCTGTCAATTTTATTAAGCTTGGTTCACTTTTGTTTGAAGTTACTAAAAATTTCAGAAATTTTTGAGAGGAAGAAATATGCTTAGGAAAAATGTTCCAAGGTGGTTCTTCAAGGAAGCAAGGACCCAGGCTTGCAATGCGTGATGCTGACGATGAGCCACCAAGGGACGCTCCAGTGCGGCCTTGTGAATGGCCTTCAGAAAACTTTATGGATCGAGCGGGAATCAAGGAAGAATTTAACGCATATTTGCGTAACGCTGATCTTGTGAGCTTCGAGGCAGAGAAGTGCCGCCAATACCACTATCTCACTAGTTCATTTGTGAGGAGGTTTGAATTTTCATCTTCACGTAATTCTCCAACTGTCCTGTTTGATCTCTATGAAAAATCTTATACTATGGACTTAGAGGATTTTACCGCTGCTTGCAAACTTCCACAATGGGGTAGTGCTAGTGAACCTCGCAAATCTGAATTTAGAAATTTTCTTGCTAGTATAACTGTGGGGGAATCTAGAGATATAGCACAAGCTACCATAGGGAGCATTCATTTTCCTGCTATATATATTATTTTGCTCTCTTCATAGGTAGGTGCATAAATGGTAAAGATGAAGCATGTCACATGTGTGTCCCTGATCTCAGTATTCTTAGAAGTGCTGTGTTAGGAGACAAAACTTATAACTTAGGAGCCATTGTTGCACGTAGGTTGCACCATAATAGATTTAGTGGAGATTTCTTTGGAGGAATTTATGCAACACGCTTAGCTGATTTTCTTGGTGTGGACATTCGTGAGGATGATATTGAGTTGCCTCCTACTTATTTAGACTATAATGCTATGGTCCACCACCAGTTTATCGAGAGGAATGAATCACCTCTACGGTATCGCTTAATCTTTGACAAACGCCGTGCTGTCCGTATTACTCTCCCTGCTCCTGCCTTCTTTGATTATCAGGCAAAAGGAAGATATGTTATTACCAGAGAGGAGGCAGATGAGTACGAGAGGAGGGCGGAGGCAGCTCGCTGCAACGCTGCACATCAGGAGGCAATAACTGCCGCAGCTCAGTACGACCCTCGCTACAACTATGGATATCCGCCAGGCCATCCGTGGCAATAAACCAACTTAGGCAAAAAGCCTAAGCTTGGGGGAGTACGTATTTCCCACCGATATTACATTTATGTTCACACACTCATTGCTAGATGTCGGTGCTCATACTTTTTCACTGTAATGCCCATGCTAGTTTATTTTCTTTTGCTTGCTTTCTTCTTGTGTGTTTGTTAAACCTTAAGAAAAACAAAAAAAATTAGTAATAGCTTTTAGTTAGTTTACTTTTCTTGCTGTAGTAGTAATAATTAAAAAGAAAACCCAAAAAGATTTCCCGTTCTTCTTTTGCTTGTTGGGAGCTTTCCCGTGTAAATAGTATTATTTCTTTTCTTTTCTTTGGGGGTCGATAGGAGAAGACCATGATTAAATTGTTGAAGTGGCTCTTATATGCATTGTTGTTGATTTAACCAAGAGCCCATATTGCCTTGTCTTCTCCTGTTTATTGAATGCTCGCAGATTCCAGCTTAGTCCAATGCACGTGCACTCTTATTATTATTCACATCGTTCGGTCGTGCAAGTGAAAGGCAATTATGACGATATATGATGGACTGCCTGAGATGAGAGAAGCTGGTATGAACTCGACCTCTCTTGTTTTTGTAAATATGATGAGTTCATCGTTCCTGATTCAGCCTATTATGAATAAACATGTTTGCAATGACAATTAGAGATCATAATTGCTTATGCCATGCTTGATTAGCTATGAGTTATAATGGTTTACCTTGCGTGCCAACATGCTATTAAAATGGTTGTGATGTGGTATAGTGGGGTGGTATCCCCCTTTGAATGATTTAAGTGACTCGACTTGGCACATGTTCACACATGTAGTTGAAACAAATCAACATAACCTTCACGATATTTATGTTCATGGTGGATTATATCCTACTCATGCTTGCACTCAATGTTTATTAATTTTAATGCATGTTCATGACTATTGTCGCTCTCTAGTTGGTCGCTTCCCAGTCTTTTCTAGCCTTCACTTGTACTAAGCGGGAATACTGCTTGTGCATCCAATCCCTTAAACCCCAAAGTTATTCCATATGCGTCCACTATACCTTCCTATATGCGGTATCTACCTGCCGTTCCAAGTAAATTTGTATGTGCCAAACTCTAAACCTTCAAATGAAATTCTGTTTTGTATGCTCGAATAGCTCATGTATCAACTAGAGTTGTCCGTATCTTCCATGCTAGGCGGGTTATTCTCAAGAGGAGTGGACTCCGCTCCTCACTCACGAGAAAATGGCTGGTCACCGGGATGCCCAATCCCATGCTTTATGCAAACTAAATCAAAATAATTGCAAACAAAACTCCCCCTGGGACTGTTGCTAGTTGGAGGCACTCGTTGTTTCGAGCAAGCCATGGATTGATGCATGTTGGTGGAGGGGAGTATAAACTTTACCATTCTGTTTGAGAACCGCCTATAATGTGTGTAGCATGGAAGATATCGCCATCTCTTGGTTGTTATGTTGACAATGAAAGTATGCCGCTCAAAATATTATTTATCTCTATTTCAAAACCGAGCTCTGGCACCTCTATAAATCCCCGCTTCCCTCTGCGAAGGGCCTATCTATTTACTTTTATGTTGAGTCATCACCCTCATATTAAAAAGCACTAGATGGAGAGCGCTGCTGTCATTTGCATCCTTTAATATTAATTTATATTGGGTATGACTATGACTGGATCTCTTTTACCATGAATTACAATGTCTAGTCAGTCCTTGATCTTTAAAGGTGCTCTGCATTTATGTTTTGCGGTCTCAGAAAGGGCTAGCGAGATATCATCCTGTTATATCATATTATGATTGTTTTGAGAAAGTGTTGTCATCCGAGATTTATTATTATGGCTCGCTAGTTGATTATGCCATTGATATGAGTAAACATTAGACCTGAGAGTTATTGCAAATGTGGTTAGTCATAATCTTTGCTGAAAACTTGAATGTTGGCTTTACATATTTACAACAACAAGAGCAAACAGAGTTTGTAAAAGTTTTTCTTTATCACTTTCAGTTTATCAACTGAATTGCTAGAGGACAGGCAAAGGTTTAAGCTTGGGGGAGTTGATACGTCTCCGTCGTATCTACTTTTCCAAACACTTTTGCCCTTGTTTTGGACTCTAACTTGCATGATTTGGATGGAACTAACCTGGACTGACGCTGTTTTCAGCAGACTTTCCATGGTGTTATTTATGTGCAGAAACAAAAGTTCTCGGAATGACCTGAAACTCCACGGAACATCTATTTGGAAAATAAGAAAAATACCGGAAGAAAAATCCACGTCAGGGGGCCCACACCCTGTCCACGAGGGTGGAGGGCGCGCCTGCCCCCATAGGGCGCGCCCCTACCTCGTGGGCCCCCTGACGCTCCACCGACCTCAACTCCAACTCCATATATTCACTTTCGGGGAGAAAAAAATCAGAGAGAAGGATTCATCGCCTTTTACGATACGGAGCCGCCGCCAAGCCCTAATACCTCTCGGGAGGGCTGATCCGGAGTCCGTTCGGGGCTCCGGAGAGGGGAATCCGTCGCCATCGTCATCATCAACCATCCTCCATCACCAATTTCATGATGCTCACCGCCGTGCGTGAGTAATTCCATCGTAGGCTTGCTGGACGGTGATGGGTTGGATGAGATCTATCATGTAATCGAGTTAGTTTTGTTAGGGTTTGATCCCTAGTATCCACTATGTTCTGAGATTGATGTTGCTATGACTTTGCTATGCTTAATGCTTGTCACTAGGGCCCGAGTGCCATGATTTCAGATCTGAACCTATTATGTTTTCATGAATATATGTGAGTTCTTGATCCTATCTTGGAATTCTATAGTCACCTACTATGTGTTATGATCCGGCAACCCCGAAGTGACAATAATCAGGACCACTCCCGGTGATGACCTTAGTTTGAGGAGTTCATGTATTCACTATGTGCTAATGCTTTGTTCCGGTACTCTATTAAAAGGAGGCCTTAATATCCCTTAGTTTCCATTAGGACCCCGCTGCCACGGGAGGGTAGGACAAAAGATGTCATGCAAGTTCTTTTCCATAAGCGCGTATGACTATATTCGGAATACATGCCTACATTACATTGATGAATTGGAGCTAGTTTTGTGTCACCCTATGTTATGATTGTTACATGATGAACCGCATCCGACATAATTTTCCATCACCGATCCAATGCCTACGAGCTTTTCATATATTGTTCTTCGCTCATTTACTTTCCCGTTGCTACTGTTACAATCACTACAAAACACCAAAAATATTACTTTTGTTACTGTTACCTTTGCTACCGTTACCACTACTATCATACTACTTTGCTACTAAATACTTTGCTGCAGATACTAAGTTATCCAGGTGTGGTTGAATTGACAACTCAATTGCTAATACTTGAGAATATTCTTTGGCTCCCCTTGTGTCGAATCAATAAATTTGGGTTGAATACTCTACCCTCGAAAATTGTTGCGATCCCCTACACTTGTGGGTTATCAACCAAGTAGGATGCATCCTATGGGAATGCGCGAGCATCAACGACGATGACTTAAGGAGTAAAGAACATTTGACGTAGTTGCTCCTGACGAAGTTGCCCAAAAGATTCAAGTTCCCCGACCAGGATGATAACATAGAACAACCGTGGGATGATTCGAAGATGAAAAAGATTAACAATCACGCCATGGGCATGTTCAGCGATGATTTGGCCTCCTGGAAAGGGAGGGTGAAACGAGCTATTGAGGCTGAGGAACCCCTGTCCAAGATTCTGGAGGAAAATCCGACACTTACGGAAGAGGAGTTCGAAAAGTTCAAGGACACTTGCGCTACCGAGGCAGCCAAGGCTAAGGCTGCGAAATTCAAGAGCCTTCAGCAAAGGAACACGGGGAAGCATCGCCTTGGAAGCCGTGGCTACCTCGGTAAAAGGCCCATATGGGATAAGGAGGATGCGGAACGTGAAGCCGCGGGTCTGCCAGACCCCTTCGCGAAGTTCACCAACCCCTTGGAGCGTGGCTTCATCAGGGCCCGCTACAAGTGGGACAAGGAAAAGAAGGTTTTTTACATGGACCAGATCACGAGGAAATTGATTCGACTACTGGTAATTATTCTTTTACCACCTTACATTTAGCTCCATATCTACTCGACTACACATTCCTAAACGGTTCACGCTCCTTCTGCAGGAGAAGCAACACCAGCTTGCAGCCAAAAGCCCTACTTCTCCGATGAGGCCCAAGTGGGACACCCCTCTCAACCGGGCCTTGAACGAACTTAAGGGACTCCCTTTGGGGCAGCGGTCGCAATATGGTCGTGTGCACAGCGCTGGAGACGGCGCCACATGGAAGGTGTTTTACAACAAGGGCCCGGAGGCCAAGAAGCAGAAAAAGAAGTTTAGTCAGGCGGACATCGACGCGAAGGTGAAGCTTGCGGTCGAGAAAAAAGTAGCTGAGGACGCGAAAAAAACAGCTGAGGAGAAAATCAGTTGCTACGGCAGGCAGTCAATGCAGCTGTAACTGCCTGCAGAAATGATTTCGCTACTAACTTGGTTCCAGCTATCATCAATTGGACGAAGGAAAATCCAGACAAGACGGTACATGATTTCCCGTTGCCCAGTTTCGTTGGGAGCAACTCCGTGAACAACAACACCATCGCACCATCACTTGCTCACGCAACCGGGCCTCCTCTCGCAGCCGCTCCCGCTCATAGCAGCCCGTCCTCAGTCTCTGGCGCGCTAGGTGGGCCTTCGTCTTTGGCTGAGCTCGACGCCGTCACGGTAATTACATGTCGCACCAACATATATATATATATATATATACATATATATATATATATAATATTCCATTTTCGTTGCCTTTTAGATGTTTTACGCCACAGACATATGTGTTTGCAGGCCAAAGAAACCCCGTGCACCATACTCTACTTGATCAAAGGCCAGAAGGTGGACGTGGGAAAGGGGATGATAATGAACCCCTTGCAACCCACGTTCCACAACCAGCCGATCCCCGCTGGGCACTTCAGGGTTAGCTTGTCCAGTGTGAAATTGGGGCACGAGGATTTGCCTCCTCCAGTACAGCATCTAGGAGAGGACGACGAGACCCCGCCGCGGCTTGGAAACTGCAAGGGTTGGGTGCTGCTATGGCCGAAGAATCTTATTCGTCTGGACCCGGCCGAGAGCACACCAATAACCACACATCAACAAGCATGTGCGGAGACCACCACCCCGCCTACGCAATTACCAGCTCCTGTAGTGCCGGGTGAGAGCGGCGGACGACGTGATGAAGGGGGTGCAATAGTAATGGCTGATGTAATCGGTCCTGTAGAACAGATAATGGATGATGAGACGGAGGTCGACCCTATGGGTTTCCTCAATACAAACGCGTATGACTGTGACATAGATATGATGACTCAACCATATGATGAATCGGGCTATCAGCATGCTAATGAGGATATGGATGATCTGCCCAGGCAGGAAGGTCGTAGCAGGGATTGCAAAAAGTCTCTCTTCATGAAATCCTCACAGGACACGCCTGAAGATGCCGCCTCAACACAGGCTCAACTAGCCGGGCGCGGGGGTCGTACAGTACTTAGCCCGGGAATACTGGGGCAGGGGTTAAGGAAGGGTCTGGAAGGTGTGCCCAAGAAAAAGGAGAGGAAGAGATCGGGGAAGATAGCTGCCTGCAAACAAGCCAGAGCACATAGCAGCCAGACGATGGATTCTGAAGAGCGTGTACCCGTGAAAGGTGCGGCCATGTTCCATCTCACGGGCGAGCCGATGCTACCGCCTAAACCGCTGGAGGCACTATCAGGGGATCTCAGGAGACTGCACGACCATGTGCTGTCGACTGAGAAAGCCTACTAGCCTCGAAGGATCCAGGATATCTGACATACGCGGCTCGTGTGCCTGAGGGGAAGTGCTACGTCGGCACACGGCCCGCGGAGGTGTTCTTCCTGCGGTTTGACCATATCTTTGAGATGTTTCTGACAAGGCGACTCGATTTTACAATCGTCCGCCTTTTTGCGCTACATATGAGCTGCGTCATGAAGAGATAAGAAGTCTCGCAAATCTGTGTGGCGGATCCGTACTACATGCACGAGCCTTTCTTGAGTGTCGGCGACTTTGAGCGTGAAACTGTTAGGGACTACCTCCAAAACTTCATGGTACAGAATAAGGACCAGGAAATTGTCCTCCTGCCTTATCATACAAAGTAAGTCAGTTCCGGACAACCCTTTCGTACATTTCAATCGTTCCTTCTCACTCATATGGAGAATAATTTGAGGTGTCTTTTCCCCGCAGCAACGGGCGCGCCGTCCTTATCGTTCTTTACCCGCGAGTCTCCCACGCCGTGTATTTTGACCCTTCCAGAGACTACAAGAAAAAGGACTACACCCACATAATGAATATTCTAGATGATGCCCACCAAGGCTTCAGCATTAGAGGTGGCCACGTGCAGATCAGGAAACAAAGGAACAAGAAGATGGGTTTCACGCATAAAACTAACTTCTGCTGCATCCATGTCCCAAAACCAAGCAAGAAGGATGGATTCTACATCCTCCATCTCATGATTGAGTTCAGCACGGATCATCAAAAGCTTCGCATGACAAGCAGAAATGATGATCATATCCACAAGTGGGTAGAATCCCATGGAGAAGCGGATTATAAACTTAGAGATGACTTCTTTCGCATCCAAAGGGACATTGCGACGATCATCATGAAAGAAGTCATCAATGAGAAGGGGATGTTCCACCACGGCCCTATATCGCGAGCTGACGTCCGAACTCGCATAGGCATGCAACGCCATGACCTCACACCGTTCAAGAAGCTAGGGTCCTTCCTCGATGATATGGAAGGATGGAACTTCTAGTGATTTACGATGCCGATGATGATGATATGTGTCGCTTGAACTTGTATACTTTCTGTAGCGATGAAACTTTGGGATGTCCACGGTCCCTGCCGAACTTTGCGTAACGCTACTTTGTTAGTTTGGGTACGATGACCTGCGTACCTCTAGTAAATTAGTTTGCGTACTGTATGTTGCATCTAGTTGCTAACCCTTTCTTTTTCGTGTTGCTCTAGTATATTTTGTTGCATATGATTGTACATCCTCTTGATGAAGATGCATCTCTAACAGGTACCTAGTTTCTTGATGGCGAAGTGCTATGTCGTGTACGAAGGGAAGGTTCCGGGAGTGCATGACGAGTGGCATGAGTGTCAGGCGCAAGTGCAGGGGGTCTCGGGCGCCAGCCATAAAGGCTTCAAAAGCAGACAAGAAGCACGAGCTAGTTACTTGAGGTTCAGGCGAGCGCGAGAGAGGACTCATGACTGCCGCCTCATGTACTGCATAGTTCCACTATCACTCATAGTGATAGCACTTCTCGCATATATCATTGTTTAGATGGATGACTTTGTAGTTGCAAGTATTCGAGACTTGCATGTATCACTATTTTCAGATGATGACGAGATACCACTTTGTGTTGGATGATGATTATGATGAGACTATTTGTATGTATATGCTATGATTACATTTGTGGCCTCGCAGCCATTTGTATGTGTATCATGATGACATTTGTATCTGCTAAAGATTCTTGTATAAAGCCTGTTCAAATACAAAACAAATATGCAGAAAAAAACAAAAACAAATAAAATTAGCAGTAGCGAGTGGAGAAAAGTTAGCAGCAGCGTGCCAGTAGCAGTAGCGTGGTCTAGTAAAGAGCGCTAGAGCTATTAGCAGTAGCGCCCTTCCATATTGCTCGCTGCTGCTATGCTTGTATAGCAGTAGCATGGGCAGACACGCACTGTTGCTACCGGTTAGCTGTAGCGCCGTATCAGTAGCGCGGGACCCCACGCTACTGCTATACCTAAAACCCGCGCTGCTGCTAGGCTTTTCTCTAGTAGTGCCAATGTATCTACTTTTCCAAACACTTTTGCCCTTGTTTTGGACTCTAACTTGTATGATGTGAATGGAACTAACCCGGACTGACGATGTTTTCAGCAGAATTGCCATGGTGTTATTTTTGTGCAGAAATAAAAGTTCTCGGAATGACCTGAAACTTCACGGAGAATATTTTTGGAATTTATAAAAAATACTAGCGAAAGAATCAAGACCAAGGGGCGCACACCCTGTCCACGAGGGTGGGGGCGCGCCCCCTGCCTCGTGGGCCCCCGGGTGCTCCAACGACCTCAACTCCAACTCCATATATTCACGTTCGGGGAGAACAAAATCAGAGAGAAGGATTCATCGCGTTTTACGATACAGAGCCGCCGCCAAGCCCTAATCTCTCTCGGGAGGGCTGATTTGGAGTCCGTTCGGGGCTCCGGAGAGGGGAATCTGTCGCCGTCGTCATCATCAACCATCCTCCATCACCAATTTCATGATGCTCATCGCTGTGCGTGAGTAATTCCATCGTAGGCTTGCTGGACGGTGATGGGTTGGATGAGATTTACCATGTAATCGAGTTAGTTTTGTTAGGGTTTGGTCCCTGGTATCCACTATGTTCTGGGATTGATGTTGCTATGACTTTGCTATGCTTAATGCTTGTCACTAGGGCCCGAGTGCCATGATTTCAGATCTGAACCTATTATGTTTTCATGAATATATGTGAGTTCTTGATCCTATCTTGCAAGTCTATTGTCACCTATTATGTGTTATGATCCATTAACCCCGAAGTGACAATAATCGGGATACTTACCGGTAATGACCGTAGTTTGAGGAGTTCATGTATTCACTAAGTGTTAATGCTTTGGTCATCACCGGTAATTACCCCGATTATTGATGAAGTAACCAGATCCGACATAATTATCCATCACCGATCCAGTGCCTACGAGCTTTTCACATATTGATCTTTGCTTAATTACTTTGCCGTTGCCACTGTTACAATTACTACAAGTTGCTACTGTTACCGTTACTTCCATACTACTTTGCTACTAAATACTTTGCTGCAGATATTTAAGTTATCCAGGTGTGGTTGAATTGACAACTCAACTGCTAATACTTGAGAATATTCTTTGGCTCCCCTTGTGTCGAATCAATAAATTTGGGTTGAATACTCTACCCTCGAAAACTGTTGCGATCCCCTATACTTGTGGGTTATCATGCGGTGCCCCCTCCATAGTTTACCACCTCGCTCATATTGTCGTAGTGCTTAGGCGAAGCCCTGCGCGGATCACATCACCAACACCGTCGCCACGCCGTCGTGCTGACGGAACTCTCCCTCGACCCTCTACTGGATCAAGAGCTCGAGGGACGTCATCGAGCGGAACGTGTGCTGAACACAGAGGTGCCGTACGTTCGGTACTTGGATCGGTTGGATCATGAAGACGTTCGACTACATCAACCGTGTTACTAAACGCTTCCGCCTTCGGTCTACGAGGGTAGGTGGACACACTCTCCCCGCTCGTTGCTATGCTTCTCCTAGATAGATCTTGCGTGATCGTAGGAATTTTTTTAATTACTACGTTCCCCAACAACTCTTACATCAGCCGATCGTCTGTCGTTGCTCTTCGTACATACGCAAGCACAGAGTAGTACTCTACAATTTCTTGTTTCAACATATTGTTTTCCACTCGTTCCCTGGCAGCTGTAACCCTAGCCGCCGCCAGGAGAGGCCAGCCTTCCAGCGCCGTCCTTCGGCGGCTCCCCTCCGCCGGCGACCTTGGTTCGATGGTAGGGGGTCGCCGGACCCACGTGTGTGGATCATGTCTACTCCTTCGTAGTCTAGGTTTTCAGGCTGTTCATCGTCTTTGATTCGACGGCGATGATGACGGCGCTGAATAAGAATCCTTTCCTCACGAGGTCATCGGTTCTATGGTTGGGGATGGATTTGAAAACCAGACTGTTCAAGCAAGGATGGCGTGGCGGCGGCAGCACCCTCGCGGTGGACCAGTGTCCTCGGGCTCCGCCGTTGCGACGACATTTGCTCCAGCGCCGGCGTAAAGCTTGGGAGGTAGTCCAGGAGCGGATGCAGATTGTGTTCTGCATCGACGACATCTGGAAGACGGAATATGTGCTGGGCTCGTGGTTCGTGGATGACAGGTATGGTTTCCTCCTTCGACGTCTTAGTCGTGGTGGGGTGCCAGATCTGAAGTTCGATGTCGTGCCCGGAGTGTTGCCCCGGTCTAATTCATTCAACAGCAAGGACTTCACTTTTGGTGAGCCATCTTGGAGGTCCATAAAGCTGCATATCAGCGATGGAGCCGCGTCGAGTTCAGGTGAAGATGTGATTTTTCATTCTTTTCTTCGGTGGCGGCTGTGGGGATGCCGGAAGCAGGCAGGCGTTGGTGTCAAGCTTAGAGATGTTCTGTTATCTTTTTAGTTTTGTCATGTCGGTCTTTACGTAACCTGTACTTTGATCTTTATGATATGAATGAGACACATATTACCATGAAAAAATTTCTTGTTTCTACACATACTGTTCGGTGGGCACCTTGGATTCTTCTTGGATCCTAGCATACTTGTCGTCGTCGCCGAGGCAGCACGTACACGTACATCATGGGGCGCACACACCACCAGCCACCCCGAAACGTACGAGAGATCCAGCGAGAAAATACCTCGGAAACGACGGCCGGCGTACGCGATCCCATCACCGTTTCCCATCCCGTTTTTATTGCGCAACCATCCTAGCTGCATCTCAGTTACACTAGCTGCTAGCCATAGCTCATCGCCGCCGTCTTCGTTGATATCGACCATACGCCTCACCTCGCCGGCGTACGTCGCGTCAGTTCATGAGAGTAGCTAGGCGAGTACGTACGTTACCTACGCACACGCATGCATGTGTCGGATCGCCAAACTGCCCGGCCGGCTTCAATGCGCCGAGAAAGACAGCGGCCGAGCTCGCCGTCGGCCGCGGGAACGGCGATCAAACGGCCGCCGCTGCACGCCTGACTCCGTGCGTGGCGAGCCGTATATAATTAGATACTTTAATTTCCTCTGTCCCAAATCATAAGGCTGTGCAGTGCGGCCGCGTCAGAGGCTCGCACAGGCCATTTACAGTCGAGATGAAGCGAAATCGGTTTCGTTTCAGATGAAACGAAATCGGGACCATGAAGCTCCTTAATTCGAGAAAAAAAATACATTCGAGATAATGCGTGACTACGTCTGCACAAACACAACCACAGACCATACCACACATGCGCAGGTTAAAGATGAACATGACTCCATATGCATGCTTGGCGGTGAAAGCGATAAAGCAGCCCTGATCATGCCGTGCAGCGCCCTTAAGACCTAACAAGTCGCAGGCTC